>NW_015549598.1:735896-755682 GCF_001515605.1 Sinocyclocheilus anshuiensis | reverse complement strand
CAATTTGAGTTGAATTACTGAAATAAATGAACTTTTCCACGACATTCTAATTTATTGAGATGCACCTGTATATCCCAGCCTTTAGAAAAAAAAAAAGATTATTTTAAGAACTTCTCACCAAAAGGTTCTTTGGGAAACCCAAAATGATATTGCTGCAAACATTTTATTTTGGAACCTTTATTTTTAAGAGTGCAAGATGCAACTTTACAGTATTTGGAATAAATACAATTTTAAGTATCTAAATGCTTTTTGATCTTCACCATAGATGACAGCACTCAAAAAGAATTTAAACGTCTTACTGGAGCTAAAATCATAGCAGGTAGGTCTGCATTAATCATCCGCCCATGAATATTTATGAAGAGATGGAAAGTTTGAGCTTTCGGATCCTGCGGTCTGATTGGTGATTTTGGGGATTTATGAGCCGTCAAGCTCAGCTGGAGATCTGTATAAAACTGAGGCCATCATCAACCTGAAACACAAACCCACAGAATCGGCAAAACAGCTCGTGTTTTGAATCCTAGGTTTGGTTCTAAGTGCAGACATGCTCCTGAAAAGCGGATTTGTTTTACTCCTCGTTTTGGCTGCATCTGCATTTGGAACAGATCAAGAACCTGCACAACCTAGACGAGCACGATTCTCTGCCAACAGCCCCAGTAAGTATTATTTTCTTTATTGAACTGTGTTTTTGCTTTTTTTTTTTTTTTTTTTTAGGAGTATGCATGGTTAAATGTCCAGAAATTATTAGAAGATCTAAGCAACTTTAGGTTGCTTCAGGATTGCCTGTCTAGAAAAAATGTCCACTTTTTTTTTTCTTCTTCCTCCAGCTGAGGTTGCCCGCTGTCTGAACGGAGCTCTGCAGGTGGGCTGCGCAACTTTCGCATGTCTGGAGAATTCGACCTGCGACACTGACGGCATGCATGAGATCTGCAACGCCTTCCTCCACACTGCTGCGATTTTTAATACAGAGGTACAAAGCCTCGTTAACCAGAACCCTTTACTTAGTAAATCAAAATCATGCCTTTCTCATTTTCCGTTTGTTTTGCAATGCAAGTCAAATTCGTTTTTTAAAGGGTAAGACGTTTGTGAAAGAAAGCATCAAGTGCATCGCCAACGGTATCACCACTAAGGTCTTCCAGACCATCAAACGCTGTTCCACCTTCCAGAAGATGATTGCTGAAGTGCAGGAGGAATGCTACAAGAAGCTTGACATCTGCGAAGTGGCCAGATCCAATCCTGAGGCCATCGGGGACGTGGTCCAGGTGCCCAGCCACTTCCCAAACAGGTAATATAGCACGCGAACTTGTTTGGCATGCGTGATTGGTCCATATTAGACTTAAAGGGATAGTAGACGCAAATTAAAATTCGGTCATTTTAATTATGTACTCACTCTTTTCTTCCATGAAATAAAGAAAATGCTGATATTTTCTATACAATGGTAGTTAATAGCAATAAATAAATAAGTCGATTTGTTCAGTTTTTTTTATTTTTATTATTTGCAATTTTGCTTTAAACCAACGATAGGCTACACACAACAAAATAAACCGTGACAAAATATAAAAAATAAATATAATAAAATAAGTATAAGATGTTAACAAATTTTAACAATCCTAATGCAACATACTGTACAATATAAGGTAATGAATGCAATAATACACTCTCCACCTTATTTTGCGAGGAAGCTATTTTCTGTGAATGCGCGAGACTTCCGATTCATTAATTAAAATAACAAAGTGCAGTAAACGGTTGATAAACTATTTGTTTCAAGCCAGTGTACATTAAAATAATGCATTAAAATGGTAAAATATATGATAAGAAATAATAGTTTGCAATAGCAAGAAGCATAACGGGCTGTTTTTGTACAGCTAAAATAACTGGAAGCCAATGCCACCGGAAGCCTCGCACATTCAAAGTTACAGTTTTAAAATAAGGTGGATATTGTGTTATATATTTGAAGTCTTCTGGTGCCAAATGATAAATTTGTGTGAGGAACAGACCAACATTTAAGTTAAACTTATTTTATGGTGTTTTAATAACTTATTACATTTTTGGTACTTTTTGGAACTTAACAAACATGGTAACTTTGAACTGCAATGGCTATAAGTCAAATTTATGTTTCTCAGGGAAAAAAAACCCTAACATTTTTTGTTTAAATAATAACAGAATTTTACATTTTGAATTAACTATTCCTTTATATAATAAGCTTACTCAAAAGTGCATACTAATGCATCATACTTTGGTGTTGCAGGTACTACAGCACACTTCTGCAGAGCTTGATGGAGTGCGATGAAGACACCGTGGAGGTGGTGCGAGCCGGGCTGGTGTCCAGACTGGGACCTGACATGGCCACACTCTTCCAGCTGCTTCAAAACAAGCCCTGTCCACCTGAACCTGCTGCCGCTGGGCCTTCTGGGATTGAGGGCCACACCAGCTTCCGCTGGCCTCCCATGTTCAAGATCCAGCCCAACCTGCGCAACAGGGACCCCACGCACCTCTTCGCCAAGAAACGCTCAGTTGATGGAAGCTCTTAAGAGTCACATGACTGCACATCTTCAAAACTACCAGTTTGCATCATGTATCATGCTGATGTGTATAAGTGGAAGACGGTAATGAGTAATTAGTGAATGTAGTTTTATAATGGGACACAACAGAAATCTTTGCTTAGTTCACAAAAACCTACTTGATTCTTTAATTTAACATGCCAATGTCATTTATAGCATAAAAATGTTTTAGACTCTTAATATTTATTGCATTTTTGGTATATGGCCTAATGCAAGAGAAGCTAAATATTAGCATGAATTTTTGAAAAAGGAAGCCTGTCACCCTAACCAACTTTTATTCATATTTATTAGTGTACACTGAAAATTATTTATATTTCCTACCAAATGTAATTTATATAGTATATTATTGTTTATTGTAATCCGAGTCTGAAATGAAAGAGTCTTTATTCTTTAAGAGAGAGAAAACGACATATTTCTGGATATATGTTTCATATATGTTTCCTATGCTGGTCATGGGAAATATTATATATGATTAAGAAGGGCATACTTTGTTCATGTTGGTGATATTGCATAGTTGATGTGCTTGAATAGAAATAAAACTTCCCTGATATACTAAATAGTTTCATCTTTCATTGCTTACTGTATGAAATTTGTCCATGATGTATGTGGTCAATAGCATCCATAAAAACTCATCAAACGGTAATGTTTGCTGCATGTACTCGCAAGGGGGCGCTGCTTTCAAACACATTAATTACGTTCTTACAGTTTACCAGACAAAAAACACTCTTGTTGAAAAAGTAGTTGATTCCCTGTGGTCACATATTTCTCCCAACAATGAGCCGTGAGCTTACCGTATAATTTGTATATTTTTACATGTTACAGTAGGAAATCATTTCTTATTAGAACTTCACAATTTGACTCGCCAAAAAGTTTTTGACCCAACCCAAATGCTATATGGCCACACTCTTCCAGCTGCTTCAAAACAAGCCCTGTCCACCTGAACCTGCTGCCGCTGGGCCTTCTGGGATTGAGGGCCACACCAGCTTCCGCTGGCCTCCCATGTTCAAGATCCAGCCCAACCTGCGCAACAGGGACCCCACGCACCTCTTCGCCAAGAAACGCTCAGTTGATGGAAGCTCTTAAGAGTCACATGACTGCACATCTTCAAAACTACCAGTTTGCATCATGTATCATGCTGATGTGTATAAGTGGAAGACGGTAATGAGTAATTAGTGAATGTAGTTTTATAATGGGACACAACAGAAATCTTTGCTTAGTTCACAAAAACCTACTTGATTCTTTAATTTAACATGCCAATGTCATTTATAGCATAAAAATGTTTTAGACTCTTAATATTTATTGCATTTTTGGTATATGGCCTAATGCAAGAGAAGCTAAATATTAGCATGAATTTTTGAAAAAGGAAGCCTGTCACCCTAACCAACTTTTATTCATATTTATTAGTGTACACTGAAAATTATTTATATTTCCTACCAAATGTAATTTATATAGTATATTATTGTTTATTGTAATCCGAGTCTGAAATGAAAGAGTCTTTATTCTTTAAGAGAGAGAAAACGACATATTTCTGGATATATGTTTCATATATGTTTCCTATGCTGGTCATGGGAAATATTATATATGATTAAGAAGGGCATACTTTGTTCATGTTGGTGATATTGCATAGTTGATGTGCTTGAATAGAAATAAAACTTCCCTGATATACTAAATAGTTTCATCTTTCATTGCTTACTGTATGAAATTTGTCCATGATGTATGTGGTCAATAGCATCCATAAAAACTCATCAAACGGTAATGTTTGCTGCATGTACTCGCAAGGGGGCGCTGCTTTCAAACACATTAATTACGTTCTTACAGTTTACCAGACAAAAAACACTCTTGTTGAAAAAGTAGTTGATTCCCTGTGGTCACATATTTCTCCCAACAATGAGCCGTGAGCTTACCGTATAATTTGTATATTTTTACATGTTACAGTAGGAAATCATTTCTTATTAGAACTTCACAATTTGACTCGCTAAAAAATGGAGTTTTTGACCCAACCCAAATGCTATATGTTATACAAATGTTTGATTGGTTTGTCCTCCAGTATAAAAAAAAACATTATTGCTGATTGCCTGAATGAAAATATTGTTCAATGATCAAGCTAGTTTGGTCAAAAATGTGATGTGAAAAATTATGTGTTTAGGATATGTAAAGTGCTAGCAATAAAAGGATTTGAAGATTTTATATATATATAAAAAAAGTGTTTAAAGGAATATCCACTGAGGACAAAGGTGTTCATAGAAACACTATCAAATCATAAATGGAAAATGACATAAATGACATTTCCACGACTTAAAAATATTATAACATATTATTATATCATAAAAGAGGAAATGAAAAGACAAAATTATTGTCAAATATGAGATTAAAAGTTATAATTATGATTTAAAAATCTAAATTATGACATGCTACATCATAGTTATGACATAAAGGTTTTTGTGTCATAATTATGATTTACCAAAGCATGAGTTTTTCTCATAAAGTCATACATACACAGAAAGTATCATAAGTATCTCACAATTTAGACTTTGTATCTCGTATTTTTTTTTATCTCATGACTGAATATGACATAAAAAGACATAATTATGATTTACCAAAGCATTTTTTTATGTGCCAGAAATTGGCTTCCATAGTCAGGAGTGGGTGAAGGCAATTCATTTATCTTGACCTTGATCCTTTGTGATCAACTGCATTACGTCATTGACAAGAGATGATTGTAACCGCACACTTTTCTAAAAAAAAACAAAAGCCAATTTCCAAACTTCCCAGAATCAAGACAACAGTGGTCTGGTACTGTTTCCTAACTGAGGCCGAACAAATAAACATCTAATCAAGTGATCCTAGAAAGCAAGTAGAACGTTTCTTAGTTTGCTCTTGGGTGTTTTGTGGGCAAAAGGAACACATGGGGAACAACTGGTATAAACAGACAGACGATACTGTTATTATCCTATAAAGTTACATCACAAAGGCTTTTAAATGTAGTCTTTCCTGCATAAAAGATGATGGAGAAAACAGCAAACAGACCGATCAAGTTACAGCTGCCAATGTGTGAGAGTGTTTATGAGACAATGGAAAAGAATAAAGTGAATGTCTGTTTTACAGCTATAAAATATGATCTCATTTTGGGACATGAGCACTCATTAAAATGTCATTTGTTATTCTTTGCACATTGTATCATAGTCTGACTTGTTCACTATTGTCTTTCATGGATATAAATAGATTCTTTTCTGTCTGTTCTAATATTTGCCACTGCTATGCCGTTTCATCTGTACTTTGAAAACTGCAAATAAGAATCTGCCTTGAATATTTATAACCTGCCTGTCCTATTCTCACCTTGTCCTCTTGGCTGAACAATCGTTCTCCTCTCTTTATAGGCTATCTGGATATCCAGCCCAATCAAAATGTGTCAGCACATCAGCCCTATCGTAAACACACACAGACACGCAGCTAAACAGGTGGCATGACACCTTGACACCGAAACCATGAGAGCTTCGAGAAATAAACACAATGAGTGACACACCGGCACCTCAATGCAGCGACACTCAGTATGTGCAGGGATGTAGAATGACTTGTGAGGTGTGCTTTACTCATTGCTATCAATAGACAACTAACCTTTTGGCCTGTGAAATTTCGTTATTGACAACACCTCAACAAGCTGCTACATAAGGACTACAATGCTAGAGTCAACTAATAGTTTTAAAGTGCACAACAGATTCAGAATGTTGAGGTATAGAACAAAACATGAAAAAACAATCACAGAACAACATTTATGCTATAGGCTCATGTAAAAATTGCTAAAACGTTGCTAAAGGTTTACGACTACTGAACAGTGTTGCCAGACGTACGATAATTATCGTATTTGTACGATAATTTTGACCTCTTTACGATGTACATTTTCAGACGAGAGACACACCTGAATGATTGAATTTTGAGTTTGGATTGTAAAATAGATTGCCAAATTGGATTCAGTCTACTGAAAAACTGCTTCGCATTAATCAAAGATCTAAAGACTTGCCAGTGTGCTTAGCGGTCTTGTTTCACTGGCATGAGAGTTTTTCCTCCTGATATACAGCCTGATGCTGCTGTGTTTGCTCTTGGTGTTGGCGTGGTTAATCGATGAGGGCTGGCAGAGGGGAAAACACTTTCTTCTCACCGTTAATCATGTGCATAGCTCTCGCTCAAGCTTTCAACATGAGTGGACAGTCGGCAACTTCTTACGCACTTGCCCTTCCAACAACCTCGGGACTGGCTTGTGAGTTAAGATGTTTGGTTCGCCTGTCATTTATTTCCTGCATGCATGAGCTACATATACAAATGCCAGCTTCAGATCATATTTTATATATAACATTTTTTATTTATATTCCCACAGGAAAGGCAGTGAAAGCCTGAATATAAGTGCATGGCCACTGCCTCGAAATTCACATCAGGACATACCATAAACAATCACACAAGAATCAAAACTCTATTTGAGAACAAAATGTACACTGTTCCTCACAAGTTGCCAATCCTGTCATATAAACCCTGTCGTTTGAGAGTCTATCTTCAAATTATGAAGAAGCTACAGACATGCTATGCTCTGAAACTGGTGCTAACAGATTGTCAACCACCATGCAAATGCTAAACAGACATACATATTCCAGCTGTTTCATATTAAGAGTTACTAAACATTCATTCACACTTGAATTTAGTCTTTCAGGACACCAAACAAACGGTAATCGTACCTTACGATCGTAACAGCAAGCAATGAGTAACAGATTTCATTTGTAGCTTATTTTAACATATAGAAAGTCTCCCATTAATCTGTGTGATACCATCTTCTATACAGGCACGAGATGAACATTTTAACCATAAGTTATTAATTTTTCCACAGTGAAAGAGAAAATGCAACACAATCACAACCAGCCAGAACATATTTGACGTTTAAAGGTGGTGTGTGTAATTTCTGCACGACTAGCATTGACAAACAGCAAAAAATTACTGTTTTCAAACAGGTTTCCTAAACAATTACTCCATCTGCCATTGGTCAAACAAACAGATAGTCCCGCCCCAAATTCAAGCTATTGGTCAAGCCAACACTGCAGACTGTAGAAGTTGTGACAACTGTTGTGACTGGTTAGAACACTGTGCTGCGTATCATGTTCTTAAGTTAATGAATTAAGTTCATACAAAATAATAATAATTATAATAGTAATATAAAACCATTGTGTTTATATAATTTCATATTTGTACAATTTAACCACATTTACAAAGCCAACATACTCTACTGGGTAACACTTGAAATTATTTCTCCACCCCATTGACTTTGTTGGGGTCGACAACCATTTCAGCCTTCTGTGATGCTTTTCAAACATCTTATTTGTGAGGATTGAACCCACTGACGGACAATCGAAGGACAGAAAGTTTGATAGTTCCCCACGTGAGACACTCTGTTGTGATCAGTCTTGTTTTTGAGAGTGCTGGTATGAAATGTTTCCTCCTGCATGCGTTTCTGTGCTAGAACGGCCCAGGCTGACCTCAGTCTCTGAGCCTGCAGAGTTTACGAGTCAGAGGAAGCAGAAAGATGTAGAGAGATCCTCTGTGAACATGGAGGTCCAGGTCTTCTCTACTGTCAGCGTTTTTTGAAGGATTTTATGGTTTGTTGTGGGGGGACTGTCGGAGGGATGCAGGGTTCTTCGGGTCCAGACTCTCTTAAAAAGACTGAGTCCGGCTCGGAGGAGCAGGTGGAACTCCTTTCATTCAGGATGACCTGAGAGTACATGGGCTCCAGGGGAACGGAGAGGTCCAGATACTCCTGCAAGGGAAACATATACGTTATTAAGTCATTCCTATAATGCACTTCAATGAGAACAGTGAACATTTTCATCCAAGTTGGCAGATGGAGCAGCATATTTGCATTTTGGACCCAAGCCATAAAGCAGTGGTTACCAACCTTTTTAGGCCCAAGATCCCTGACCTCGGCCATTACGAAAGAAAAGATCTACCTATTGAAGAATTGATAGAAAAAGACATCCCTTCCGGGGGTAAAATACACGTTTTTCAGCAGGGATCTTCTAGTAAAATATAGCGTTTCCTTGTTTACTGCTGTAAACAAAGCAGCGCTGCGCTTTATATGGAGGAGAAGAAAATGCCATTGCCATCTAAACTTTTCTCAAGACAGTTCACTTCAGTGATACATTAATATAACCCCATAAATGTAATGCATTTTTAAGAAAATGCCATTGCCATCGAAACTTTTCTCAAGACAGTTCCCTTCAGTGATACATTAATATAACCCCAGAAATGTAATGCATTTTTGTACTTATTTTACTGTTATTTTCGGGATCTACTGGAACAGTGATAAAGATCTACCAGTCGATCGATTGGTTGGCGACCACTGCCTTAAAGGGTTAGTTCACCCCAAAATGAAAATTCTGTCATTAATTACTTTACATTAATTAATTACTTTTGCACAAAGAAAACAAAAATAACACTGATGTCACACGGGACTACTTTGTCGATCATCTTGGTACTTTTCTGGATCTTGAACGTGGTAGTTACCTTGCTGTCTATGGGAGGGTCAGAGAGCCCTCAGATTTCATCAAAAATATCTTAAATTGTGTTCCGAAGATGAACGAAGGTCTTACGGGTTTCAAACAACACGAGGGTGAGTAATTAATGACAGAATTTTCATTTTTGGGTGAACTAACCCTTTAACAGAGTTGCTGCCCATGATGTGCATTTCACATCAGTCACTTGTGAGGATTCATTTTGAGTGGGATGCTGACATAAAAGGTAGCTACCTATGTAGTCTGCTGGCCTTACCTGATTGGATATCATGGACAGAGTGCGATCAAGGTCTTCTACCAGCTGTTTAAAAGTTGGCCTCTGTGTGAGAACTGCATGCCAGCAGTCTTTCATCATCAGGTATCTGGAGAAAAAAAACAATTGCTTAACTGAGCCATTATGTGAAGACAACATGAAATAATTTATTTTTGTATTAAATCTTATTGTGCACAATTCATCACTGCATTTTATTCTAATGAAAAATATGTAATTACTGCTATTTTCCACCAAAAGTGGAAAATATAGAATCTTTTAAACTTGTATTAAAATGGTGTGACACATTTTTGAGCGATGTATTTAAATAATGCAAAAAAAATGTGAAATAATTACATAATATAGAAAAAAATAACATTTATTATTAAAATAAATAAAAAATATAGTCTGTTTCAATCAATATTTACTTTAATAATAATCAAGTAATTATTATTATTGCAAATCAAATAAATATTTATTAAAATAAATAAATTACAAAGTGTTTCATTCAAGAATGTGGCATGTTATAGAAGTGAAATGTTTTTAAAAGATTCTATTTTATCAAATTCAGAAGGATTTTAGTTGCTAACCAAAATATCTGAATGGGCCTTTTTATTCTAAAGGAAAAAATCTGCTAAAGTAAGAAAAAAGAAAGGAAATAAATAAATTATTATTATTACAAAAACAAACAAATAAATGAATGATATGATAAGATTCACTCAAAAATGTTTCACATTATGGAAGTTAAATGTTTTTGATTTGTTCGAATGTTGCCATTTTAAAAGTTTTTAAAGATTCTATTTAATCAAACTAAAAGGAACATCTTTTAGTCACTAATTATAATGTGCCGTACATCTCCTGAGTGCAGGCTGAGGGTCTGTCCATGCGATGACCTTCTCGCAGTAGCTTGAAGAGCTCTTCCACGGGCACTCCTGGATAAGGCGAGCCCCCCAGAGTGAAGATCTCCCACAGAAGAACACCAAAAGACCACCTACAACATGAGATCACTCAGTTAGTACCAAAACAGAACCAAGAAACTGTACTTTTATGAAGAGAGCTGATATGAAGATATAAAATTAAAAACATATGAGCCATCTTACACATCACTTTGATGTGTGTAAATCCTGTCAAACAAAGCCTCAGGTGCCATCCATTTGACAGGCAGCCGGCCCTGAAGAAGAAATAAAGACGTTCCCTTGTCATATATTGACTTTTTAGATAATAAATACAACTATGAAGAACTGACTGCTTACATTTGTAGTCTTCTTGTAGTAATCTATGTGATGAACATCCCGGGCCAGACCGAAGTCTGCTATCTTCATTACATTGTCCTCTGTTACAAGTACATTGCGTGCTGCCAAGTCTCTGTGGATACACTGTTGAGGAACACACGGAGACCAAAAAAAGCATTAATTTCAGCGCACAATTTGAAGACTTTTTTTGAATAAATTACACAATATGTCAACAATACCTTTTTGGATGCCAGGTACTCCATGCCACGAGCCACCTGGTAAGCACAGGAGACCAAGTCTTTGATGGACATGCTCTCCACAGGCACCTGGTCAGGATTGTAACAGTACTCCATGCCATGTGGCCGGCGGGCACGCAGATATTCCCGCAGGTTTCCTTTAGAGGCGTATTCCACGATGACATAAAGAGGGCCTGAAACAATGTGTGTTTTGAGAGAGGAAATCCTTGTAGTGTGATCCAACATCTTCAGAATAGAATCATCAGATGGGCTCTTACCATTCTGGGTACAAGCTCCGAGCAGGTTGATGATGTTCTTGTGTTTTCCAATCATCTTCATCATCTCCATCTCTGAGATGAGGTCAGACAGATCCTTCTCAGTGGCGTCAGCTAATAAAAACATGCAAAATATTGATGAGGTCTGGTTAATAATGTGATCTGATAAATAATATGGTTTGGTCTTAAAGCCCCCATGAAATCAAAATTGGAGTTTTATGACTAAAAGTCTATGTCTGTTTGGTCTGCAAAAAATAATTTCCTTAATTAGTATTTTTGTCTGGTTTTATAATATATTATTGAAAGTAAATACCTAAACATAATAAATTCCTCAACCTTATAATAATAATAACTATTATTATTATTTATTAAATAAATATATAAATATGGTTATTCTAGAAAAATATTATTATTCTGTATATTTACATTTATTCCCCCCCCCAAATTCCTTATTCTTGTTTATGCAGAAATTTAATACAATTTAGTGAGGTTTATCATTAAAACAAGAAAACAAATGCCAATGGGGTATTTACAAATAAATATTTGTAATATTTAACAATAATAATAATATTTATAAATGTATTTTAATTCAAAATACATTTCAAATCAAGTAAGAGAATATGAAAATGTACATAATTTTGCTGCTCAAGTAAATTTATCTTGTTTTAAGGATTTTACAGAAAAACAAGACAAAATACTAATTAGTTTAATAATAATATAAATAAAATATTTTTGCAGGGTATGATATTCTGGTCTCTCCTTTAATGTAAGACTATGAGGGTTTTTTTATGGTTGCTTTATCATAAATCAGTCAGATCCTATAGAAATCGCATCAAATCATTTCATGGGGTCTTTTAGGCTGTTAATTTGCAAAACCACATACATTTCAGCATTTTCACAGCAACTTTAGTTATGCGGTTGGGCTTGTCTTTGTGCAGTCCAATGGCTTCGCCCATCACCACCTGACCAAAGCAACCCTCGCCCAGAGGTTTCCCAAGTACCAGCCTGTTACAAAAATACAGATGAACAAGATTTCAGAATAATTTCTAGCTTGACCCTGTTACAGAGGAAAAGAAGTGAGAAAAGTTCAAATTCTAGATGCACAGTGTGTGTACCTCTCTCGGGGCACTTCCCAGCATGGGTCCTGGGGCAGCTCGTACTCAGACACCCCTGACAGTATGGAGGAGAGTCGTGAAGGTCGGACCAACATCACGCCAGAGTTCAGAGAGGAACTGGATTCCACCGACACCTGTGGAGTGAGGAAGTAGAATGGGGGGTTTTAAGGGCCTTTAGAAGGATACAAGGGCCCTTCTTTGGACAGCAGTACATCAAGGCCCTTATCTGTTACCTGTCTGCGGAGAGGAATGCTTTTGGCCAGCTTATGGACAGCCAGCTGGCTGTTGAAGTCGCTCTTCTTGGAGGAGCTGCGGACTTTGATGATGGTGGCGATTCCTACCATGAGGAAGATGAGGAAGAATCCAACGCAGTAGATCAGCACCTCCAGGTAGGACTGACTGGGGACTGCAGAGGGAGCGGTTGGGGCTTATGGGACAAATAGAAGGCTACGCAGTCAGTAAAAAAATGTATTTATACATCATATTGTTATTTTAGCATTATTTTTAAACTATTATAGTTTTTATTAATACTCTTAATTTTATATTTTCAGTTTTCATGTTAATTTTAGTTGAATTTGAGTAATTTTGTTATGTGTTTTTGTCACTTTTATTATTATTATTATTTTTTTAATATTACTATTTTAGGTTACATTTATTTTTATTTTGTTTCGTAAGTCTAGTTTTCCAGTAAAAACATCCTCAAAACAAGATTATACTTGATTTACTTGGCAAGCAAAATTAAAAAGATATAAAGAGTTGTTTTCAGAGAAAATACATTTAATTATATTTATTTTAAGTATAAATAAAAAAATTGTGAGGTTTATATGCAATCCCGTTTCCGCAACTGAATAAAAAAAAAAATGTAATTGCGACTTTTTATCTCACAATTCTGACTTTTTTCAATGCAATTGTGAGTTTATATCCAGCAATTTCTACATTAAAACTCACAATTCTAACTTTATAACTGAGAAATGAAGTCTGAATTGTGAGATAAAAAGTCACAATTACATTTTTTATGTTTTATTTAGTGGCGGAAACGGGCTTCCATAGATTTATGCTGAACTTGATGTTATTTTACACAAATTTTGCTTCTCAAGTAAATGTATATAGACAAAATATGGATATAATAGTGATGCTTGCCATAGCAAAGAGCACTAATAAGGCTGAATCACTTGTACAGTGTCAAGAACACCTCTGTTACTGTGTCTACAGCATTAAACAGTGCTTTGGATTGACACACACTGGTAGATGCTGGTGACAGGCACGCACACACACGCGCGCGCACGCACGCACGCACGCACGCACACACACACACACACACACACACACACACACACATGTATCCACACATACACCGAGCTCTGTTTTATTTCAACCAGTGCATTTGACACTATTGGCACTGAGAAAAGAGCACAAGCACCCTTTTGTGGCCACATAATGGCTCCTTTGTGGCATAGTATTTCGCCCCACATTCTCCACCAGCGTGAGGCTGCAATCATCCCATGCACAAGTATGAAACTGAATCATCCTGGCCAAACTGTCTTGGAAGGCCAAAGTGACACACGGCTACACCTGATGGGTTGTTATTAAATTAGAGCATCATTCATATAGAGTTGAGCTGTTCTGCAATAGTATACAGTGGTTGAAATAAAACAAATCCTCCAGAAGATAAGGAACTAATTTTGTGATGCTTGATCATGAATTATTTTTCCCACAAGGAAACCCATATTAGTGATCAAGCTGATAATCCATTGGATTAGAGGAAGTGACATCAAGCTATCATAGCCACACAACTCTGCAAGTAGATGCCAACTTCATACATTAGTAAAAAATGTTTTAATGATCCAATGATAATGCAGCACCAAGTCACAGTAATAATTTCAGATTATAGTCAAAGAACTATAACGCTGCTCCAGAACTATACCAGTACCTAGATCCCATTTTAAGGCATTATATTCATGCTTCACACAAAAAGTGGTTCAAAAATTATTTAATAGTTCAGTGGGTGATTTTACCCAATATTGTTTGAACCATTTTGAGCAGAGGTTCTCAATCAGAGGTGCCGGGGCCCAATAGGGGGGCTTAGTGAACTTCTAAGGGGCCTCGAGATGACTTAAAATTATTAAATAAGACAAAACAAGCATTAAAATAAGCTACAAAAAGCTAATTCTTATTTTAATTCAATCCCTCAACAATGTTTTCTTTTCTTTCGAAGAACCAGGTTTCCCACTGTCTTGATACATGAGATAACCTCATTTTAAAAGAGACATTTCCAGATCGAGAAATAACATGTAAATTAATAAAAGTCTTGTGCTTTAATTATTATTATTAAATTATAATCCTTAATCCTTATCGAGTAAATCATGAAAAACAGAAAAGTCATGAAGCCTTCGATTATTATTGTGGACTAAGGGGAGTCAAAAAGGTTGAGAACCACTAGAGTAGGTTATTGATTTGTCATCTTAGCAATATGCTAACACCAGTTTCTAGTGCAAATCGAATCTCCTTTGTGCTTTTTGTGGGGTGCAGGAAGTCACAGTCTGTGTCAAGCATTCCAATAAGTCACTTATGAGGTTCAGTCACAGTTAGGATGCTGCCTTAGAAGACAAAGTAACTCACTAGGTTTTGGAACAGAGCTTTTATGCAAATTGTTATCAGTCTGCTTACTCTCAAAATGAGCATAACTATAACTCATTTAATCTGAATATAGGTGACTTGATGTGCACTAACCACTCATTAAAACAACAACGACAGCAGGTCAGAGAGAGAAAACGAGGTATTTAGAGAAAAATTAGTAGGTGAAGGAGGTGAAACTATAAAAGTGCTATAACTGGTGTCATTTGCCAGGTCAATGGGAAGTGAAAACCACTGAGGGCACCTCAGTAAGATGATACTTATATGGGAAGATGTCACTAAAATCCAAATGTTTGGTCTACTCGGCATGCTGGTGCCACGCATGGGTGATTTGCACCTGTGGACGGCCACACACGTTCCCATGAAACACCTCGTCCTTTGTCAACGGTGCAAAATATACACCGGCTAAAGTGATAGCTGAGTAAATGCTCTTTGACTTATACGTGGTTCACCTGAAACTGGCGAATGACACAAACAAATAGCCACTGTTGGGACTAGAAGGAAAGGTCTAGAGAGGACAGAAAAGAGTTGCCGGATACCTTTGACAACGGTCAACCAAGCTGAATGATGGGAGATCCCAATTGAATTGCCCGCCAAGCAAGTATACTCCCCAGCATCCTCAAAGGACACATTCCTCAACTGGAGCACCTCCATCTCCTTGTCGGTGGTGTTGAGGCCTGCCGTCTGGAAGAGAACGAGAAAAGCAGACCCAAGGCCCAAGACGTGAGGGGAAGGGAGGAGGAAGCGGGACAACGTTGAGCTTGGGAAATTTTGGGGAGTCGTTGCGTCTATCTGGTTGGATTAAAAACCAGTTAGATGCTCGGGAAACCACCTGAAAACTTTCTACCACCTGTAGAGCGATCATACAGTATATTGCTGCCCAGCACCATCACCTTCAATCTACCTCCACCCACATCAGGCAAGCCACATGGAGACTCTCTCCAGTAAGACCCAATCCATAGCGAGGGAGTTATCGCCATTGGTTGGGTCGACCGGGAGTTTCCATGGCATAATCGGATAGGAAAACCCAAAGCATGAGAGAAACCCAAGGCTAAAACCTCTGCGGAGATCACTTCAGATTATCCTGTGGTTAAGTTACCTTGTACGTCATGTCTAAGGACAGTTAACCAGGCTGACTGATTGGCTTCTCCTATATAATTGGACACTTTGCATATATACTCGCCGCCCTCTTCTTCTGTGATATTGTAGAGCGTCAGCACCTGGGTGTCCGAGCTATTGACCCCCGAGTGCTGGAGATGACAAGAGACCAAATTCATCACATCCGATCCCAAGACATCCTAATATGTATGGACCACTTATATGAAACTGCTCAATGTTAGTCAGCCTTAAGCAAACTGACTGCATGTCTATGTAAACCTTTACCTTTAGGACGCGTACGTAAGGTAGTCCGTCAGGTCCCAGTTTGCTTCCATTCACATGTATGTGTTTGAGCCACTGAATGTGAGGCTGGGGATCGCTGAAGACCTTGCAAACAAACTCTACATCACTGCCGACCACAGCTGTTCGATTTGCAGGGAGACCAGCGTACAGGATGGGCCTGTGAGGCGATCGCTCTGAAATATACACAAGACAGGGTTTGTTAGATTTCTATTTAAGCACAGTATTTATTCCTGAACTGCTACTGGTCGATATTGAGAGATGACTGACCCACTACATCCAGCTGATAGGTGTGATTGATGCTTCCATATTCGTTCTCAACCAGACATGTGTAGTTGCCCTTGTCTGAGGGCACCACGGACTCCATGATTATGGTCCACATGTGTTCCCGCAGCTGAGAATAGAAGAAAATAAATATTCTTTAAAGTGTATTCACACAATATGTTCTCCAAATACACACACACACACAAAAAATTAAAAACAGGTATGCATACTCCATTGACAAATCTCTTATGTGAAATACATATGTATGTATTTTTGGCTTATTGATGGCTTAAAATGATTAATTTCAAATTAAAGAGTCCATCATTTACCAAACAGAAGTATGAATAAATATAAGAACAATATTTAATCATTTTAATTTATGCTGACCAATACAACAATAATAATAGTAATTTAAAATGATTACATTAAAAAAACACATATGGGTAAAGGTTTGAAGCAGTTCATTGAAACAGACTGACTGATTCGTAAATGAATCATGATTCTGAAACTGATTCACAGAAAAGAAAGTTTACTCAAGTTTAAAGACACTTAAAACATTAGTTTTAATGCTCTTGTAACTGCAAAACTATTGTAATAATGCACCCTAAAGGGAACGTATTGGCCAAATAAACATTAAAATCACTTTGATATTAATGATGTTGCTTAATTTTAATTGTTGGTTACTACTTGTTCTAGCACATTGTGGTACTTCTTGTCTTGATATTTGCACATTGTCTCTCTACTGTATGTTGAGTCATTTTTACATTTTCTGGGGCCTTAAAGGTAACAAGTTTCACCCCTCTGTTTACTTCTATATGGCTGGTGTGACAAACTCTCTTGAATCCATTTTTAAATCGGCAGCAAATCATCACAAATATTTTGCCAAGCCCTAATCACTACGGCAAACTATTTGTAACCAGAGCTCCGTTGTTTCCTGCACGTTAACATCAGGGTGTGTGTATTCAGGTGTCGGGTTCAGGGTGTAGAGATTCAGGCTGTGATTTTGGCCTATTGTAAGCTGAGGTATCAGCTTTCGTTCTCTCGGCTCAGGTGCAGAGTAAATGAGGGTTGTATGTCTCACATAACAGCGATATCAGTCAGTTACTGAAGTCTGTTCATGTGCAAACGTACCTTATAGCCCCCGATGCGCTGGTCTCTTTTGAACTCTTTTCCATTCTTGAGCCAGCGTAGTTTCGGAGTCGGGTTTCCCTCGGCCTGACATCGGAATTTCACCGTTTTGCTGGCCGGTACGGCATGAAGCTTTTTTTCCATCTTTTCAGGTTGGGCCCAATGAGGTGCCATCGCTACAGAGGAAATATGGTATTAATAACAAAAAACAACTCATCATTTGATTTCCTTCCCGAAAACGAGAGTGCATGCTTACGTAAGAGCTCCTGGCTACTTGATGGCTTGCTCTCTTCTGATGATGACTCATCGTCGTCCTCATCCTCGGAAGACACTACTGCATGACCTGTGACAAAGTCGACAGGATGTGTGTCAGAGAATAAATTCATACAGCCGCCCATGAAGGTCAGAATATAGCCAAGCATGAGTCCACAACTCATCATGCATGATTTAGATGTCACAAATTCAGCAAAGCACATGCAGATGTGGTTATTTATTTGTCTGTTTGTCCACCTTGATTGTCAAACCTGCTAATGTCTTGATTTATATCCCTTAAAGTGTTTGATTTTACCAGTCATGAAGCAAAGAATAGTAGCAGGTTGAGAAAGGAGAGGCTTGCAATGCTTTTATTTATTCACAGTATTCTGGTGATTTTGTATTCCTGCTTGATCTGAATAGTGAACCAGGATGAAGTAACGCATCCGCCCTTCACAGAGTGTCGGACAGTGAGAGCGCATGAGTCACTGCAGGCTCCGCTCCAGAGCCGTGCCCACGCTCCCATCACACAGATGCAAACACACACACTCTGGGGAGCAGTCTGACAAATTCAACAATCAACGCCTGACACATTCCACAGCTGAACAGAGAGAAACGACATCTGAATGTCTCAGTTGCTCATCTATAACAACAATACAATCCCAAACAGCAACTTAAACTAGTTTTTAACAACTTCAAAAGACAATAAGTGGTGTTTGCCTGTGCAAAACTTGCCTGCACGATGCCAGGGGGTTGCTATGTGGTTGCTTAGATCAGGTCTGGGTCATATTTTAACCATATTTTAACATAATTTATAGTTAAAAGAAAATAATTATTACATTTCGGATAAAGAAAATAAAGAAAAAAATGAAATGAAAGAAAATATTTTCTTGACAACTGATCACATTACAATTAACCAAATTACAGTAATGGGAAAAAAAGTCTTTCTTTTGACAGGAATGTGAAAAAACATTATTTAAATAATAATGATTTTAGATATTATTTAAATTATAATGTATTTATTCATCAAGATATTATTTGTTGTACTGCATTTAATTACTTATAATTGTAAAGCATTTAATACATCAAGATAGTATTTGTTGTACTGCATTTAAATAATTAAAAAAACTAAGAATAAATTAAAACTGAAACATTGCATGTATTTTAGGTATAACATGAACAAAAATTTTCCAATGTCCTCTTTGAGAACAATACGAAATTGCAAAAAAAAAAAAAAAACAACTAAAAAGTAAAATATCAATATCAAATAATAAAATATAAGTAAAAAAATATGAAAATTATGTGTTGCGCATCAAGGAATTTATGTAGTTTATTTACATTTTCTTATCAGATAAAAAAAATATTCACCTTAATTGAGTTTTTAATGCCCATCTTAAGATTTTATGCACATATTGGCATTTACATCCATAGTTTTTTTTATGCAATATCCCAAAATGTATATAAAAATACATGGATAGAGACATAGCCACCAGGCCAGAAGGGTCAAAAGAGCCTCTATGATATTCTGGTCTCTAAATATCAAGTCAAGTCAAGTCAAGTCTGCTTTATTGTCAATTCTTCCACATGTACAGCACATACACACAGTGAATTGAAATTGCGTTACTCTCAGACCCTTGGTGCATACAGATAACACTAACAGTAGAACATAAATACAGATAGATACAGATTTAAATATAAAATACAACTATACAATTATACAAATAAGGTAAAATGTAAAAAAATATATAAAGCAGCACAAGGCGCATGGCAGATAGAGTGCAAACCAGTGAAGTAAACAACAGTGCAGATATAATGATTGTAGTGCAAAAGAGCTTAGTCAGACTGATTAAAGTGACAGTGTGTGTGTGTATTTGGGAGGGGGGAGTGGGAGAGTCC
>NW_015549598.1:714331-735101 GCF_001515605.1 Sinocyclocheilus anshuiensis | reverse complement strand
GGTGTTGTCAGCCCAGGAGAGATCCTCTGTGATGTGCACACCCAGGAACTTGGTGCTGCTCACCCTCTCCACAGTATGACAATATGATTCAGATTCCTCCTTCAATATTAGTTAACATGACATTTTGTCACCTGTTTTCTTGTTCGTTTGCTTAGAAAAGTAGCAGAACAAGTCTCTTTAACAAGCCACATCATTTCAGATATCATTCATGTCCATAGCATAAACCATGCGGTATGAGTTAAGGGTTTTGAAAAAACACACCATCAGCAATACCACAAAAACAAAAACAAAAGGAGTCGTTTGTGAAGAAATTTGTATTTCTTCGATAAGAAAAAACGCAAAGCTCATCCTCTCTAAACTCCTACAAAACATACCTGTCACATTAACGATGAAATAGTCAGAGTGGTTGCCGAACAAGCTCTGGACAGTGCAGGTGTAAAGCCCCGAGTCTGTCAGCTCCACTGACCCGATCTCCATCTGGCCCCCATTCACCCGCATGTGGTCTCCATTCAGCACTGCAGCGTGGTCTTTAGTCCAGATGACCCCTAGGCATGTGATCACGGTCTCGTCTTGAGCCAAGCACTGCAGCACCAACGCACCCCGGGGAACAATGTGTGCAGCTCCATTTTCGCCTCTGTTTGGACTAGTGGTGGAACAGAAGACCAGCGAATGTTTGGCAAAGGGGGCACTGAATCAAAATCAGCATTTCAAAACAAAGTGTGAACAAGAGACGACTCTTGTCCAAAGAAAAGTGAAGAACCACAAAACTTAAAGTTAAGGGCCATGACTAACAAAAGGGGGAAGAGCTTTTAAAGCACCATGGGGAAAGAAAACTATGGAAGTGAAAAAAAACGAACGCATGAAACTTTAAAAATATGACAGGACCACCACCAACAAAATAAATAAAGTATAAGAAAACTGCCACAAAGTCAAAGAAGATTAAAATGAGAAAGTAATGCATAAATCAGATAATCGGAAACAACTCTGTGATCTACATTTTGTGAATCTCACAAAACCTGTCAAGATGCAACCTTAAGCATTAACATTTTTGCATGATTATATTATTTATTATAATTAAGCACACTACATGATACAAAAAAGCTAATTACAGTAATGAAAAAAAATCTCTTCTTTGGACTAGAATGTGAAAAAAATTATGGTTTAATGATTTTAGATATTTAATTTGTAAAGCATCTATATATCAGATAGTATTTGTTGCACTGCATTTAATAATTTAAAAAATAAATAATAATAATTGAAAATAATTAAATTAAAACATTGTATGGACAATTTCAGAATTATGGTATGGTATTACAGGAATATAATGTTTGAGAAGAATAAGAATTGCAAAAAAAAAAAAAAAGCACAATGCCACAATGCACAAAACCTGAATAGCCTTAATATGCTATTTTCTTAAATATAGTGCAGCAAAATATAATTGTTATAAATTATGAATATAATTTTCCTTTTTTTCTATTTTGTTTTTGAGGTGTAATGTGGTCTAGTCATGTTTATCATTAGATTCGCACAACTCGAAATGAGATACTTCCTTTACAAAAGAGGGGGAAGTTCTGAAGAAAAAATGAAAGAGTTTAAAGATTAACCTCCTGTGGCCCATTACACTTATTAGGCCTGAGTTTCACTACATACCAAACAAAAGCCCAAAAATCCCTGACGCCAGAACATACAGCCGTCCCATTCAAAGAGACCCCCCACCAACCTAGTCACCTTAATTGTCAAACAAACTAATCTGTCCCTTTTGTCCTCCACAGTGTTTCCTGACAATGTGAGTGGATCCGTAAGAGACAGAAGGGGGAAAGAGAGCGCGTTTGGAGAGACGGAGAAGAGCCTGTAACAGCAGGTTCCTCGGCTAGTTGTCATGGAGATCTCACTTGAGCCAAGTGGAGGTATTTCCTGGATCACAGGCCCCTTAATCCCGGCAGGGAAATGGGACGAGAGGGGGTTGGGATCAACTTTCGCTTCAGCCCAATTTAACAAAAAAAGCATGGTGTGCAGGAAAGGTTGAGGCTGAGGGAGATGCTGGTCTTGAAAATAAAATGAGAACTGATGTCTCATCCTATATCATTCCATTCATTTTATTTCCAGTCATTCTTACTAGAACAGAAATATGACGTGCACCCCTAAACCTCACATTTACGAGTAAAACAGCACTTACAACTGCATTTAATAGGGCTGACAACTCCCAACATGCCCATTGATGCCTTTATACTAAACTTAAACCCTGGCTGTGTGACTATTGTTGCAATAAATCCAGATAAGTTATTTTTAGAGGAGTCTAGCATTTATTAATTCTTCATAGACAAGTGGTTTTGATTTAAGTGGCAAAAAAATTACAAAAATGTCCATAAAAAACATCAATCTTACCCTGCCTTTTATAGGCACAACAATATGCAACATTAAGAGTTTGGTTTCTAAATTGCTCTAGAAATTCAATTGTTTTGGCAACTGAACTGGTATTTAATGTAGTCTGTAGGCCTTTTTTAACTTTGCGTATGGTTTTTGAGTATGACGACATGTCAAAGAGCCTGTCCTTGTTAGCATGTGCCTAATTTAGCTAGCTTCTACCAAGTAATGAACTCATTTGAAGCAAATGTAGCAATTGATTTGAACAAAAGTTTGGGGTCGGTAAGATTTAATTTAAAATGAAAATGCTTAAGCTTACCAAGGCTGCATCTATGAGATCAAAATACAGCAAAACAGTACAATATTATTACAATATATTTTAACATTTAGTTTATTCCTGTGATGCAATGCTGAATTTTCAGCATCATTACTCCGGTTTTCAGTGTCACATGATCCTTCAGAAATCATTCTAATATGCTGATTTGATGCTCAAGAAACATCTCTTATCATTAGTGTTAAAACAGTTGTGCTGGTTAATATTTTGGTGGAAACTATGATATACTGTATATTTTTTCAGGATTCTTTGATGAATAGAAATTTTAGAAGAACAGCATTAATTTGAAACAAATATTTTGTCACAAATGTCTTTACTCTCACTTTTGCATCAATTTAATGCATCCTTGCTGACCCCTTTCTTTTAAAAATAAAAAAATAAAAATAATATAAAAATAAATCAATAAAATAATCTTACCAAATTTTTGAACAGTACTGCATAGTTGGCATTTATTATTTGCATGCATTATTTGTTTTTTCCTCTGTTCTGCACAATCCTGTCAGAACAGACCGTCATCCCTTTTTTGGGCTTTCAAACAGTTCAAAATCAAGGCAATCACATACACACTTCCTTCAAAACGGTTCATGTGGTGAATGTACTGTCAGAATATCATACAAAGCTATTGCATAAGCTTCATCTAAAATGAGCTTTTGCACATAAAACGGCACTGTGAATAAAAATGCAGTTACATTTGATCCTCAACATGCAGAAATTCAAACCATTTCTCTGTAAAATTTGAAGCAGTTGACAAAAAGGGGAGAAGTGCACCACCTAAACAGCCGAAATGGGGAAACTGTAAAATTGGAAGCACATTTGTTTACTGAAGAAATTCTGTGGAAAAAATACTCGTTTATGACTGCTAGAAAATAATCTAACTAAATTAAAACGGAACATTTTCCATAAAACAGAAAAAAATCATGATATGCTCCTACGTCATTCTTCCCAGTCTGACCGACCCAAAAACACAAGCATGATTTCATCAGCGAGCCGTACCAGCGCACATCTGTGTGCTCGAATTCAGACCACTCCGGACTGGCTTCTTGGAGAAGCGAAGAGAATGTGTTTTCTCAGAGGGAGGCGGAGGCCCGACCCATTTGTCTTGGTCAGTCAGTCCAAGCTGAAGTGGACAACATCTGTCATCACCTCATTATTCATCCGCAACATCTTTTAAAAGCCTAAATGTCATTGCATTTCCGATCATTATGACCCTTTTAATGAACTAAACCTTCAATAAAACAAGCCTCAAATCCTTATAGCCGACCGTCTCTCCGCATCGACCAGGATTGGTGCTAAGCTCTGGACTTGCCTGGGAATCAGTAAAGGAAGTCATAGCCTGGATGGATTGCTTCTGGGATTTCCTGCCTGGCTAGTAATTGTCCTGGGCACCGAGTCACTACAACAAGTTAATTCAGGCAAGAAGGCAAACAGACAGTTCGATCAAGGCTTACAAACAATGGACCAAGAGTTTATGCAGCAACAGGATATGGACGATGGCTGTTTTCGCATGCAGATGAGCTCTGCAGCTCACAGTGTACAACATATCAGTGTCTTAAGTGGCTGTGAATGGACACTATGTCCACTTGTATGCAAACATGCATCATCAATAAGGCTGTAAACAACTGAGACTAGTGTAAGCGTGTTGGTGTCAGGCTGTCACAACAACAATTCTGACCCCTGCCTTTACAATAAAGTGAAAAGCAAATTATCAAACTTCATGATTCGACTCAAAACAATGAACTATACGGACGCATCAATATAAAAATTCAGACCAAAAAGATGATAATAATTTTCATGATATGACTAGTAATGATTAATATTAAAATTGAATACTATTTTGTCTAAATTAATATAAAAAAATAAAGCTTCAAGTGAGCATGATGACAAAGATGATGATTTAAATGTAAAAAAACAACTTAAAATAAAAAATAAATTATTTAAATTATATATATATTTATATAATATATATGTGTATGTGTTATTAAAATTAGCTAAAACCATAAAACAAATTTCATTACTTGAAATAAAATAAAAAAATCATCATTTTATTACACTTTATTTTACTTAAAATAAAAAATAAATAATTTAATTATGGGTTATTACAGTTAACTAAAACCATGAAACATGGAGAAAACAACTCATTTTATTTCAGCTAGTTGCCATTTTGGTTCAAATTGATGTACTACAATAATAAACTGAAATTAAAATCAATTAAAACTATATAGACATTTTTAATAAAAAGTACAAAAAAAACACATACTAGACAAAAACTAAAACTAGACACTGATATCCAATATTGGGGGGGGGGTAAGAGAGAAGCAGCTAATGAACATTCCAGATTTAATGAATAAATGATTCAAAGCCATTCTCCGATTGCTATAGAGGTCTGTATTGTGTTTGGAGATATTTTAGCACATTGAGAAGTCTTTGTAATGCTGCGCATTCCACCGTGATCCATCTGAACCTCTAAGGTTTCAAGAAGGAGCGAAAGACCCCAAAGCTCTTTGGATGCATAAAGGAAAAGCATCTGGAGTCCTACAGCACATCAGACCCTAATGAGTTCCAGCTCCGCTAGTTAACTCCACATCAAAAACAGAGCCGTGACCAGAACTCTGCTGCTGCATGAGCTGGAGCCAAGTGTAAACCAGCGAACATCAAATGAATGTATTCGAACCTAAATCACGCAAGTAAAAGATGTGCTGCTTTCTTCCATTTGTTTCGATTTGTGCCACCTCAGATTCTGGAAGTGGACATGGGAACTGGAAAAACTTACCTTGTTCGGTTACTGCGGGACGTGAGTGGGCCAAGGGGAGCTGAGCTAGAATAACCCACAGGAGAAGCAAATGCCATGACTTCATCATCCTGAGAGAAGTCATGCCACGGCAGCTGGGCGAGGAGGGTGGGCCGAGTCAGCTCATTCACACAGCTGTGGGCAGCACTGGCCCATCAACACCGGAAGCATAGAGCTACCTGCCAAAAAGAGAATGTGTACAGGAATTAGTCTTACACGCTATGCATAGATGCAAAGGAGGGAAAAAAATGAACTTTTCATTGGAATGATCATGGCTTTTGGAGATTTTTTCCCCCATTTTTTTTTTTTATTGGCATTTATGGTTCCATGAAGAACCTTTAAAATCCTTGGAGCCTTTCCATTCTATAAAAGATTCTTTATAGTGGAAAAGAGTTCTTTACGTGCTGAAAAATCTAGATGACTGTGGCAACAGGATTGCACAATAAAACTACACGTTCCATAATTCTCTGTGGCAACACAAAAATGATAAACTGCATACATAAAGCGTCAAATAAACATCTAATATGCAGTCTTTACTCTTAATTTTGTGAACGAGTCCATTTTATTCTGATCAAAATCACTTGAAGACACATCACATTGCAGTAGGAACAAGTTAAGGACTTCAAGCAACAAACCGTTCAAAAGTTTCAAATCAGCATATTATAATGATTTCTGAAGGATCACGTGACACTGAAGACTGGAGTAATGATGCTGAAAATTCAGCTTTGCATCAGAGGAATAAAATCAATCTTTTTTTATGCTCAAACAGCAACATTACAGACTAACTAAAGTTGAAAAAGTGAAAGCATAATAGGACCCCTTTAAAATATATTCAAATAGTAAACAGTTATTTTAAATTGTAATAATATTTCACAATATAACTGTTTTTACTGTATTTTTGATCAAAGAAATGCAACCTTGATGAGCATAAAAGACTTTATATTCATTAAAAAAATCTTACCAGCCCCACACTTTTGAACAGTAGTATAAGTTCCCACTTATAACTATATCAAAGAGCCACAAAATATAAGCCCAACTACACTCACGCTCTGCTTACAAAGACCAGACCGCTCTCATTTACTGAAATAATACCGTCACCTGGCCATGAAGCCCATCTGGTACTCACTAATTCAACTTCTAAGGCTCCTTCATTGCTTTTAAATATTAATTAAGTTTGATTAGCATTGACAACTGTTCATGCATCAATTCACCACCCAATTAAACAACCACTGATAAATAATAACAAATCTCCTAAATTCAAAGCAACAATCATCCTATAACAAAAAATTTAAACTTAACCAAGAAAAGGCTGTAACTTCAACTAGATACCTCACAAATCAAAAAGTAGTTCAAACATGGTTTTCCCACAAGTATAAAGAAAACAGAGGCCCCAAACCTCTCGACCCCTCACCCGACAGCAGCTGCCCCCCTGAGTAGGGGGGGGGGGTAAGAGAGAAGCAGCTAATGAACATTCCAGATTTAATGAATAAATGATTCAAAGCCATTCTCCGATTGCTATAGAGGTCTGTATTGTGTTTGGAGATATTTTAGCACATTGAGAAGTCTTTGTAATGCTGCGCATTCCACCGTGATCCATCTGAACCTCTAAGGTTTCAAGAAGGAGCGAAAGACCCCAAAGCTCTTTGGATGCATAAAGGAAAAGCATCTGGAGTCCTACAGCACATCAGACCCTAATGAGTTCCAGCTCCGCTAGTTAACTCCACATCAAAAACAGAGCCGTGACCAGAACTCTGCTGCTGCATGAGCTGGAGCCAAGTGTAAACCAGCGAACATCAAATGAATGTATTCGAACCTAAATCACGCAAGTAAAAGATGTGCTGCTTTCTTCCATTTGTTTCGATTTGTGCCACCTCAGATTCTGGAAGTGGACATGGGAACTGGAAAAACTTACCTTGTTCGGTTACTGCGGGACGTGAGTGGGCCAAGGGGAGCTGAGCTAGAATAACCCACAGGAGAAGCAAATGCCATGACTTCATCATCCTGAGAGAAGTCATGCCACGGCAGCTGGGCGAGGAGGGTGGGCCGAGTCAGCTCATTCACACAGCTGTGGGCAGCACTGGCCCATCAACACCGGAAGCATAGAGCTACCTGCCAAAAAGAGAATGTGTACAGGAATTAGTCTTACACGCTATGCATAGATGCAAAGGAGGGAAAAAAATGAACTTTTCATTGGAATGATCATGGCTTTTGGAGATTTTTTCCCCCATTTTTTTTTTTTATTGGCATTTATGGTTCCATGAAGAACCTTTAAAATCCTTGGAGCCTTTCCATTCTATAAAAGATTCTTTATAGTGGAAAAGAGTTCTTTACGTGCTGAAAAATCTAGATGACTGTGGCAACAGGATTGCACAATAAAACTACACGTTCCATAATTCTCTGTGGCAACACAAAAATGATAAACTGCATACATAAAGCGTCAAATAAACATCTAATATGCAGTCTTTACTCTTAATTTTGTGAACGAGTCCATTTTATTCTGATCAAAATCACTTGAAGACACATCACATTGCAGTAGGAACAAGTTAAGGACTTCAAGCAACAAACCGTTCAAAAGTTTCAAATCAGCATATTATAATGATTTCTGAAGGATCACGTGACACTGAAGACTGGAGTAATGATGCTGAAAATTCAGCTTTGCATCAGAGGAATAAAATCAATCTTTTTTTATGCTCAAACAGCAACATTACAGACTAACTAAAGTTGAAAAAGTGAAAGCATAATAGGACCCCTTTAAAATATATTCAAATAGTAAACAGTTATTTTAAATTGTAATAATATTTCACAATATAACTGTTTTTACTGTATTTTTGATCAAAGAAATGCAACCTTGATGAGCATAAAAGACTTTATATTCATTAAAAAAATCTTACCAGCCCCACACTTTTGAACAGTAGTATAAGTTCCCACTTATAACTATATCAAAGAGCCACAAAATATAAGCCCAACTACACTCACGCTCTGCTTACAAAGACCAGACCGCTCTCATTTACTGAAATAATACCGTCACCTGGCCATGAAGCCCATCTGGTACTCACTAATTCAACTTCTAAGGCTCCTTCATTGCTTTTAAATATTAATTAAGTTTGATTAGCATTGACAACTGTTCATGCATCAATTCACCACCCAATTAAACAACCACTGATAAATAATAACAAATCTCCTAAATTCAAAGCAACAATCATCCTATAACAAAAAATTTAAACTTAACCAAGAAAAGGCTGTAACTTCAACTAGATACCTCACAAATCAAAAAGTAGTTCAAACATGGTTTTCCCACAAGTATAAAGAAAACAGAGGCCCCAAACCTCTCGACCCCTCACCCGACAGCAGCTGCCCCCCTGAGTAGGTGTAGAGAGGCCATCCTGGTGGTGTGAAACACATCTGTTAATGCTATGACCCCCTAAGACTCGCCACTTGACACTTGGCTTTCCTCGGGACCCCAGTCACGCCTCCATCCCTGCCAAACATTACCCAACAAAAGCCCCGTAATCTGGTGGTTGTTTTTGTACCCCTCCTCCAATAATCACGCTGCAAACCATTTGCTCTCTCACCTCCAACTTTACTCACAATTTCCAATCTGAAACAACACAATTTGGTGCCACATGTTTTGCTCTCATTACTAAGAATGAGGGGAATTAGAGTATTAGTGAATGTAAACAAAGTTGTTTTAACTGATTAGCACCTTCATTGCAAGGCTCAGTTTCGCACAAGTGTGTTTAAAATACTCAACCATGATCTGTTTTCATCTAGAGGAGTTGAAGTACAGCAACATCCAATTCTGTTAATTATGATCGCCTCATAAGAATGATAAACGAGGGATGTCCGTCCATTACTGAGAGCTGTCGGTTGGTTTTATGCCAGAGTAATTCGGCTAAAGGCAAGTACATGAAGAGATGGTCGTTCTGCGGTGGGTGGCGACCCTGAATGAAAAATCCTAAATGCTGATGTGCAGCGGGTTTATGATAAGGCCATAAACGCAGTTCATTTACCTCCCAGGCACATAACCGTGTCAAAGCAGTAAAATTGAAGAATCTCTTAAACTGATGAGAATGTGGAGTTACTCATGGCACTTTTTCACACATTAAACTGCGGCACACTGGTGAGATTCAAAGAAATGTTATTGGATGAGCTATAAAAGTGTTTTTCAACAACAGTCACGAAACCATGTAAAAAAAACGTGTAAAGTTCTAGAAGAATAATAGCTAACATGTTGCACAGTCCTACCACCAGTCTGATGGATTTTGAAATAAAAAAAGAGAGATTAATAGTGCTCATGCTTGATAGCTTGTGCTTTTTAAAACATTATGTGCAGGAAACGAGCCATTTCCAATTTTAAACACCAAAAAAAAAAAAAAAAAGAGCCGCACATCAAAATAAATAATATAAAATAAATACTTTGAAACAATTTTCACTCAGACATTGCTAATAAATTTCACAAATAACTACAAAGAAATGGCAAGTAATTAAACGTGAAATTCCAAAGACTAAAATAGTATTTTCTTGTAAAACATACTCAAATAATCTGTTTTATTTAGCTTTAACTTCGAAAAATAATAAAAAAAAATGTTCATCTCTAATTAAACTAAACATCTTTAAAAAAAACAATATAAAATATTAGATAAAAAATAATGTGTGCATATTACAGATTAGCAAATATGAAAATGCATATAACTAACTAAATAAATAAATTATATATAAATGTACAGACAGCAAAAACAGTTAATAAAAGGATTTAAATATATATATATATATATATATAATTCAAAAATAATGAACAGTTTTATTTCTTTTCATATATGGCCCTAAATAACCTTTCAGTAGTTGTTTATACTTGTACTATTCTCTTTTGCAAGCTGCTTTGGACAAAAGCCTCTTCTAAATGGATAAATCCAAACAAAGAAAATTCTACTCAACTATTGCCACCAAAACAGCATTGAAACCAGCAGTCCTTTCAGAGTTCTCCACAGTAATGCAAAGGGGGCATTTGAAAAGCCCATTGTGATAATTAAAGTTCGGAGTTTGCTGTGTTCCCTACCCCCCTGAGAGTCCAGCCCGGACCCTTAATTACTATGCTGCTGCGTCCATGCATGACATTCCTCTACTTGGTGTTTGTTTTGGGAGATAGTCATGCAATCCATCCCAGGACCCCTCCAACCCCTATTCTCGACCGCCTGGGTAGTTATCAGGCTTTACACCTGGAATTGTATAGATTAGGAAAGGAAATCCAAGTGAATTACTTTGCCATTTGCCTTCCTATCCACGCCCCTGTTGGCTTCGTTTTGCATAATCTCTTATACACAGTAAAAACTCTGAAAAATGGAAATGACATTAGTGGTTATGCTCTTAAAAATAAAGGTTCTTCAATAAAGGTTCTTCCAATTGGCATCAATTGTTTAATGGAGAACTTTTAACATTACATTGCACAAAAGGTTCTTTCTAGTGGAAAAAGGTTGTTTAGATTATTAAAATATTCCTCAAACTAAGAACTTCACTGTCAAGGTTCTTTGGAGAACCCAAAATGGTTCTTCTGTGGCATTGCTACGAAAAACTCCTTTTGGAACATCAAAAGTTATAAACCATAAATATGATTCATGGAATATCTAAAACTCTGGACGAAACCAGCAGCAGGAATAACCACCTGGTGCATGGACGCAGCTCGTCTTTCAGCGCATCCAATATTACACATTAAATTTGAATGGGCTCCAGCTGACATACTATGAGATTTGGCTGTAACTCAGCACAAAGTGCCTCAACAAGTCAATATGTGCTCCTCTGGGAGGGAGGTTGTGGTTTTGAAAAATATAATTTTATTTATGAATCATCTCTGAAATTAATGCTTGTGGAATGAAGTAGTCATCCTCAGAGATGCTGACATGCTGACACATTCGTGATCAGAAAGTGGCCCTAAATTAGCGCAACATCTCAAGCATGAGACTGACTCAGTTTCAATGGTTCTTGACCAAGATGTTTAGCATGACTCTACTAGTGCCTCTTTCCCCCTAAAGTCTACAACAGAGGTCGGCCAGGGAACATCAGCTCAGTTAAATCGCACACACAAAAAAACTGATTTATCATTAACACGGAAACAGATCCTGGAAAGGTTTGTTTCCTCAAGGAACACAATGCATCCATAAGAAACACTGGACAGGCAATACCACCTAGGGTTTTACAGCTCAAAATAGGTCACTTTTCATATTCATTGATATGCAAATTGAGGGAACACAATGTAGCATTCTTATTCTACTCCTGCTGTGAGCACCTATTCATGGTTTGTCTCTTCATGAATGTGCAAATACAATGGAAATGGGAATAATTTACTTTAAAAAGCACAACTATACATATAGGCTATATGTATAAGGTTCTATACATGTAGCCTACAGTACACATATAGACTATTTATCTTTATATCTCAATAATATAGGCTGTAACAACACTTCTGTATTGACCTCTCTACATAAAACGTGCAAAATAAAGTTTCTTTCAAATACGCAGACATATATAAGTGTCTGAAGTGTTTTTCTTACGACTCGGGCGTATCTTTCATATAGCCTACTTCAATAAAAATAAACATCACAGGCATCAGATAACACGTAAAATGTTGAGGTTCTTCTCAAAGTTAAAAACACTCACCTCTGGATGTTACTGTGAGCACTGGGTTGTGTTGAAGTGCACTTCTTGTGGGAGTTATTTAGGTTTGTAAAACATTAACGTTATTCCAAAACAAGCGTTCTCCTTAGAAAATGTCCCCACGCTGAAGTTGATCAAAACAAGCCACTCTCACTCTCTCTCTCGAGATTTCTCTCGTGCAGCGCGCGTGTTTTTGCAAAAGTAGCGAGGAAAAAAAGAGTCACGTTTAAACCAGCTGAACCACACAAAAGCTTTGGTCCAGGTGCGTAGAGGGACCGTGAGAAAACTTCCACGTCTTTGCTGTTTGGGAAGTTTTTCATTCGTAAACTCGCGCGGGTGTCTCACGGCGAACGGAGATTTACGAGTCACGCCGAAGTAAACTGCTGCGAATGTGCGTGTTTGTCTTGCGCTTTCTCTGTCGCTCACAGCAGCGATTCTTCCTCTCGAGATGAATATGAAGGAGTTTTTTTTCATCGTACCTCCCACTTCCAGGATTTGAGGATTCAAGAATTCCAGTGCCCCCCTCCACCAGCCCCCAGTGCGATCCTCCCATTCACCTCTGAAACTCAATGCAGATACACTGCTGGTCCTTACCAACTCACATCTACTTATTCATTTACTAAATAAGAAGACAGACAGACAGATAGACAGATAGATAGACAGACAGACAGATAGATAGATAGATAGATAGATAGACAGACAGACAGACAGACAGACAGACTCTCAATTTGCCATTAAGAAAAATTCCAAAATATTGAATTACCAATTCCAATTTGGTATAAAATCTTTGCTATAGTGTAATTCAGCACATAGCGCTGTATGGAAGTGAGGTATGGGGTCCACTCAGTGATCAGAGCTAGATGGCACAGACATCTGCGCCATACTCACAGAATTCTGCAAAATGATTCTAAATCACAAAGGAGAACACCCAATAACACATGTAGGGCAGAATTAGGCCGAGTCCCATAGATTCGTAATATTAAAAAAAGATCCCTAAAATTCTGGATGCTAAAATCGAGTCCCACAGAATCACTAGGCCTACATTTTAAAGCGCTACAAACTCAAGAACTGAACCCTGAAAAAAGTCCCCTAAGTCAACTGGTTCTGAGACTTACTAACCTGACTAACTCTACCAACACTAACCAGTCTTAGACCAGCACTGCTTCTCACCCAAACATCAAACTAAATCCAATGATCAAACAATCTAAAAATATATATCTGGAACATTGGGATCAAGAAACTAAAACACAAAGTAAATTACAACTCTATCGAACTATAAAGTCAAATTATGAATTGGAAGAATATCTCCAGAGTGTCAGAGAAAGAAAGCAGAGACAGATCCTGACCAAGTGGCTCATTGAGACTGGCAGACACAAAAAGAGCAAAGAGTGTGTGCCCACTGTCAGACAGGAGAGATCGAGACAGAGACACACTTCCTACTTCACATCGTTACAAGTTTAATAATAATAATAATAATAATTTGTGACATTTATATAGCGCTTTTCTGGGTACTCAAAGCGCTTTTACATGAAAGTGGGGGAAGCTCCTCAACCACCACCAGTGTGCAGCATCCACCTGGATGATGCGACGGCAGCCATAGTGCGCCAGAATGCCCACCACACACCAGCTTATTGGTGGAGAGGAGACAGAGGGATGAAGCCAATCAGTAGATATGGGGATGATTAGGAGGCCATGATGGTCAGAGGCCAATGGGCAAATTTGGCCAGGATGCCGGGGTTATACCCCTACTATTTTTCAAAGGACATCCTGGGATTTTTAATGACCACAGAGAGTCAGGACCTCGGTTTAACGTCTCATCCGAAAGATGGTGCTTTTTGACAGTATAGTGTCCCCGTCACTATACTGGGGCATTAGGACCACAGGGTGAGCACCCCCTGCTGGCCTCACTAACACCTCTTCCAGCAGCAACCTAGTTTTGCCAGGAGGTCTCCCATCCAGGTACTGACCAGGCTCAGCCCTGCTTAGCTTCAATGGGTAACCAGTCTTGGGCTGCAGGGTGACATGGCTGCTAAATCAATAAGAGACCTATGCATTAACAAATTCACAAAAATCATAAAGAACTTTACAGCCATAACTGAAGAGTAACAAATAAAGATAGTACTAGGAGTGGGACAGACAGCAGCACTGGCTGCGAGATATGTGTGGATGTGCCACAGCCTGAGAGACAGCAGGAGAATGTGTGTAGTGTGTGTATCTGACCTCCGTGTGTATCCCTTCTGTCCACCACAGTGACCCTCAGCATGTGTGTGTTTATGTTAAACACTGTGGTATCAAATGTTCACATGCTCTAATTTGTTACAGTTTATTTAAGTTTAAATTGTTATAATGTTTGCTTCTATAATTTTGATCTCTATTATATTTCTCCACATATATTCCATAATATATATATATTTTTTTTTTTTACAGTCATGCCAATAAAGCAATTTTGGAATTTAGATAGATAGATAGATAGATAGATAGATAGACAGACAGACAATGGGTGGGTTATTGTACGAGTCTCCATTTCTAATTAGATTGGTTCAGTTGATCTCATGTGGTCTCAGAGCACTTAATGTCAGAGTGACTGGATTGAAAATATGAACTGCAAAAACAAATAAAGACTCCATTTACTGTTCAAGTCAATAATTACCCAGTCAACTGTATTCATCAATGTCCCATGAAGAAGAGTTCTGTTGGAATATATATCGGCCAAATTTCACTTACAGTACATGAAACAATTTCCATTTAGTATCTAGCAATCACCCACAACATCTTAGCATCATGGTGGTAAGGTTTGCACAGGTAATTTTCATCGGAAAATCTAAAAACTAGCTTGCTTTTTACTAAAAATTTGTACGTCTTGGGTATTTAAGATTTTGTCACACAAAACCTCTGATGACAAATCGAGAAGTAAAACAGAAAAGCAGTTCAGGTTCTAAATGACTTTAAGTGCATTTGATGAATTACCTTTTTACTGTGACACCGCTGTATTTTTCAAACGGCTTCCCATGAGGTGCTTTACATCAACATTCAACTCCATTTGCTCACTTCCCTTTCAGAGTGAGTGTATCTCCATCTGCTGAACCCATCCAGCTCTCTCAATCCACACACCACAGCGCAGGAGCCACCTGCTTCATTTATGAACATCTGATGTGGTAAGTGGACGACTTGGATCATAGAAAAACCACCTAGTGCAGGTCTAGGTCCCACAGCATTAACATCTGGAGATGCGTTTACAGGGTATTTCACAGCAGTGTGTGTGTGTGTGTGTGTGTGCTGTGTGTTTTAGAAGTCTCTGGTTACAATTACAATATGTTGTATGTGTAAGAAACAAGTATGTATTAATGTTTTGACTCATCTCAGTGAAGTGGTATTGATACAAATAGATATAGTCATAAACATGTCACTGGGGGTGTGATGTAGCTTGGGGCAAATAAATCTTGTTTAATAATCGCCTAGTGAAAAATTAAGAGAAATATCCAAATCTGTGTATTCAGAGAAAAAATGCTCCAAAAAGTTTGAGTATGGCTTCTGTACTTCAAAATAAATAAATAAATAAAAAATCAAATAAGATAAAAAATTAAATACAACAATAAATTATATGAATAAAATAAAAAACAAAAATAAACAAAATAAGATAAATATTAGTAATAGTATATAATATACAAACAAATGAAGAGAAATATCCATTAAATAATCCAAAAGGGTTCATTTATTTATTCTAAATAAATAAATAAAATATAAATTAATTAATAAAAACTAAAATAAAAATAGAAATAAAGATAAAATAAAAACATTATGGCCTGGTTTCACAGGCAGGGCTTAGGTTAAACCAGGATTAAGCCATAGTTCGTAGTGTGCATCTTGAGACAAAACAATGGCACTATTTATTTAGCTACAGGCATTTTAGACACATTCCTCTCACTAGATTCCCGCATTTAAATTCAGCCGCTGTTCCCCTCTAAAACAGGCCTGTGTCTGTGTTTGTACTCTCACGTCGCGGCCAGACAGGAACACGCTGCTCTCAGTAAACACTCCAAAGTTTGAAATGTGCCTGTTTTACTGGGCTTCCCCTGACACGTCCTCGCCAGCTCGCCTTTGACTTGCTCAGTAACTAACAAAGAGTCCAAGTGGATTGATTATTGTTTCTGCCTGCAGCAGCATTTATGTGGTGCCACTGTTGTCATATTAACTCTGTCCTGTTTTAACCCTTGAGACAGTTTCAGATTGTATTCTTGAAGTAGTTAAAGGTCTGTCAAACTGGAACTTTTGTAACTTTTGTTAAACCCCACTGCATTTTACTTTCACACATAGCTAAAACTGTAATTTTCTGTTCATTTGTCACCATCCTGGTTTTTGCAATTCTCAATGTTTTTGGATCAAATTTAGCATCACAGGTTAAAAAAAATAATAAAAAAAAAGTAAAGAGTAAACTGTTGGTATTTTGTAGTTTTAGATGATGATACACTGAAAACCATTGTATTTTAATAATACATTTTGCATTTCTGCTGGAAACTATGGTCATTTTCTTCTGCTCATCCATAATAACAGGCATTCATTACAGTGAAAATGACAGGCTCAGAGTGGGTTGCCACCCTAAGATTTTTCATAATGACACACAGTCTTCATGGTTTATGGTCCTCATGGACTTGTTTTTGCTATCACTTCTGTACTTGTTTTGCCACCGGCACTGACCTCGCTTCAATGTTATGAAACTACAAGGTGCCTATTACAGAACTGCATGATGATACTTTCACAAACGTAAACTACTCAATTATTATTTGTTTACTACACGAAATCATAGTAAAAAGGTTGACGTTTTAAGATCACAGCTACTGGCAAACATTAAGCAAAAGATATACTTATCCTTGTTCACTTTCTGATCTCATGATGTCAGAAAAAGATTTGTTGATTTTTGGAATAGTTCTTTACTTCCTAGAAGAAGAAAAGAAAAAGAATTGTCAATTGTCATGTCATTTCCCATGGTGCTTGATTATTAATAATGGTTCTTATCAATATCAGGGTTGAAACAGTTATTGCTGCTTCATGTTTTTGTACGGTGATAAAAAAAAATCTGGATTCTTTGATGAATAGAAAGTTCAAAAGAACAGCATTTATTTTACATTTTTTACGGTCACTTTTGAATTAAATGCTTCCTTGATGAAAAAAATCATAAAACATAAAATCAGATAAAAATCATACTTACCCTGAAGTTTTGAATAGTAAATCATGGTTCATAAAAAAAAAATAATAATAATATATATATATATATATAAACAAAAAAATAACCTCTTTGATACCAATTATCTGTTAATTATTTTTTATTATTATTTTTTATAATTAAAAATGTGTATGTATAGATAGACGAATGCACTGATCAAAAACAAAATGTAAAAAGAATATCCAATAATTATTTATATTATTTTTATTATTATTTTAAATTATTTGTCTAAATATATTAAACATAAAATATATAAGTATAGTATAGAACAGTATAGAAACAAAAATATAAACTTCATATGTACAATGGGTATTGAAAAGAATCACCCCCCTTTAAAATAATCACATTTTGTTGCTTTGCAGCCTGAAATGAAGACAGACACAGTTTTTGTTTTATCGAGCTGTATTTACCAAGCGAAAGATATAACACCAACATGTCAGAAATTTTTTTTAAAAACATGATAAACTGAATTGGAAAAAGGATCACCCCCTTGTGTCAGTATTTTGTTGAACCACCTTTTGCTTTAATTACAGCCTTTAGTCTGTTGGGATTTGTCTCTACTAACTTTGCACATCTAGTCAACTTGGCAATGTTTTCCCACTTTTCTTTGCAGAACTGTTCAAGTTCAGTTAAATTTGAGCATTTGTGGACTGCAGTCTTCAAGTCATTCCACAGATTTTCAGTGGGGTTTAAGTCTGGGCTCTGACTAGGCCATGCACCTTTTTCTCCTTCAACCACTGTGTGCTCAGTTTTGCTGTGTGCTGTGGGCAGAGAAACACCCCATAACAGGATATTACCACCTCCATGCTTTACTGGAGGAATGATGTTATTTGGATGGTGAGCTGTGTTGGATTTCCACCAGACATATCGTTTGGTGTTGAGGCCAAACTTTAAATTTTAGTCTCATCTGCCTCAGAATCTTCACGGTGCTTTTTGGCAAAGCTAGGTCATGACTGCATGTGGCCTTTCTTGAGGAGTGGCTTTTTTCTTGAAACCCTCCCATACAAGCCAAATTTGTGGAGAATTTGTGATATTGTTGTCACATGCACACAATGACCACTCTTTGTCATTTTCAGTTGCACTACCAAGGACTGAAATGCTCCAGGAAAGCTCTTTTCATGCTGAGCTGATCAAAATGAGCATAGCTGATCACAGTTGAAAGTCAAATGGCTTCATGTGCCGTTGAGAAGGTGATTAGCTACACTTGATTGAGTTTACAAGTCTTTTTAGGAGGGGGTGATCTTTTTTCCAACTCAGTGATTCAGTTTATTTATTTATTTATTTTATAATAAATTTTTTATATATATATATATATATGTGTGTGTGTGTGTGACACACGCACACTTTTGTTTCAATTTTAAATTATAAAAATAATAAATTAAACAAATATTTATTTTATAAATACTTCACAAATATTTATATTTATAACAAATATTTTACAATATTATTGAAAAATAATACAAAATATTACACACATTATTACAATTCTAAACTTAAAAATAGCAATTTATTAGCTATTTATTGTTCATTAAATTCATTTTTACATATAATGAAGGACACAAATTGACCCGCCAGAGAAGCTTCTCATTTGACCTTAAACGACCTGTTATCATTTCTAACAGGGACGATATTCTGCATTAATGAGGTGTTTTGCTTACTGATATAGCTGCATTTGTATAAATTGTCTTTAACATCTTTAATGTCTAATGAACGTGAATAGATGCGCTTTCGCCAGCTGCTGCTTTGATCACAACACAACTGTGGCAGTCAAGTTCACATACAGCTGTGCGAGTGATTGACACATGGCCAAAACGCAGTCAAATTCACATTGATAATTAACCAGAACCACAATCAGAGTAGAGCTTAGTAAAGATGCCCAAAATAAACAGGCACAATGTGCATAACACATGTTAGCAGCAGTGGTGGCCAGAGAAAGATGTGTTGGAAGTATTGCATGAAACTAATCAAAGACTTTATTAGCTGTGAATGATTAGCGCTCGCAGACTTACAGCTTCATGTTGTTCTTTTTGCGAAGAAAATTTATTTTTCATTTCACGCTCACTGCTAGACTGTCAGGTTCTCCTAAACTTAGTTTCTTTATAGAGGAAGCTGGTTTTGGAAGCTACTGCCACTTTCCTTTCGGAACATGACATCCAAATTCCAAGGTTTGTGGTGTCTGTTAGTTGTTTTATACTTCGTATTTTGAACAAATCTGGATATTCTGAAGCAAAGCGAGCTGTTTAAACGTGCCTGGTTTAGTCCTCTCAAGATTTAGGAAGTGTTAGTGCAACTTTATGCCACAGTGGCAGTGATGGATGCCGAGGAAAGCAAAATGTGGTTTGCCGGGCAAAGCATCACCACAAGGAGCAATCCGGCAAACACAATTCCGACGGAAAGCACAGAATGGTGCAAGACGCAATCATTTGCAGTAAACCAGTCTGCATGAAGATGAACGTACATGCATGTCATATCATGATCAGTGAGATTACAATGCGCGCTGTGGACGGCCACACAGCTAGAAATGCAGTTATGGTGAGGTAATGTGGTAAACAGTTGCCACTTCTGTCAGGATTGTCCACTAAATGGGAAATGCATCTAGTATTTTCAGTATCCGAGAGCCTGTCATTACTTGCAAAGTTCACAAGGGTTGCAGATTTTCTGAAAATTACATGCTTGCGTGGTTTAGCATCATTGGATATGCAAAACCCTCTGTGGTGCACCAACAAATGAAACGAGGACCTTAAAGAACAAAGGGCGAGCAAATACCTAGGTCTGCGGTCGCGCTGTGAATTCAGCACTGACGAGACACGTTTGGCCAAAACCGGCCTGTTTTGGTACTTTCTGACCATGGCCAAAGTGCGGCTTTGTGCTGTCTAGGGGTTCGGTTGCCAAGTTCTTTCTATGACCTTGCATTTAGTCATGCTGAGAGATTCACAGAAGGCTAAAAATAACTGATTCAATATAAACACGATCAGGTTCCCTGCAAAACAAATGATTTCTTGACTTCAAGAAGTTTTTAATTAGCTTGCTGTCCAAAATATATTTTAAATGTTGCTTTGTTGCATAATTGTTCCACTTGTTTTTAACTAGCTTATACCTCAAATAAGCAGAGGCGGACAGTAACTAAGTACATTTACTTGAGTATTGTACTTAAGTACACTTTTTGAGTATCGGTACTTTACTTGAGTATTATTTTTTCTGGAAACTTATGACTTTAACTTCACTACATTTGAAAGACAGATATTGTACTTTTCACTCCACTACATCTCTATCAAGGTCCTCGAAGTAGAAAGTCGTTACTATGTAGCAGCTTTGAAAGTCAGTGTGTGAATTTTTTTATTCTCTAAAACGTGACTTTCTTTTTTTCAGACAGTTTATCAGTAATCACTCTTGTAGGGCTACATGAAGTGATTTC
>NW_015549598.1:713967-714200 GCF_001515605.1 Sinocyclocheilus anshuiensis | reverse complement strand
AAGCGCTTTGCTGTGCCTGCTCCGCCAGAGCACCCTCCAGTGCCAGCGCCACGTAAGCGCTACCCTGATCCCCAGTTAAGCCCACGGAGGACTCCTGTTCCCGAGTTAAGCCCACGGAGGGCTCCGGTTCCCAAGTATAGCCCAGGAAGGGCTCCTGATCCCGAGTATAGCCCAGGACGGGCTCCTGATCCCCAGTTCAGCCCAGGAAGGGCTCCTGTTCCCGAGTATAGCCC
>NW_015549598.1:713358-713587 GCF_001515605.1 Sinocyclocheilus anshuiensis | reverse complement strand
GTCCCTAGTTCTCTGTCCGCTGTTGAACGTCTTCGTGTAAACGTCTTCCTGAGTTCGTCTCCCTTGGTTCCTGTAAATAAAGTCTTGGTAACGTATTCTCCAGCGTCCTCGTCCCTCGTGTGTGTGCAACGTGACAGAAGGTCAGTGGGTGATTTTTATTTTTTTTTTCCTTCTCTAAAAACTGTCTTTTTTTCAGACAGTTTATCAGTAATCACTCTTGGGGCTCCAT
>NW_015549598.1:687438-713069 GCF_001515605.1 Sinocyclocheilus anshuiensis | reverse complement strand
ATAAGTCTTGCTGTTTTGCTTTTTTGTTAAAGCAATGTTGCTGTTGTAAAGTTATTCAGCTACAGTTGTGTTGCTGGGTTTTAAAGCAGGTTTGATTTTTTTTTTATTCACTTCCTTATCAGTCTGTATTTACAGCAATTTCACTGTCCACTCTGTTCAAATGTGGATGAATGGCTACACATAGATGTGTCCAGAGCTGTGTGAGATCACTACCATCCTGCTTTTGTGGGGGTGTAGGGGTGTTAAATAATAATTTTTGTTTGCATCTGTACTTTCACTCAAGTAATGGAGTTGTGTACTTTGTCCACCTCTGCAAATAAGTGGAAAAGATCCACTTATAAATAATACAGGAAAAGTCTTAATATCTTAAATGGTGTTGCTTCACAAGTAAATGTATCTTGTTTCAAGACTTTTTTTAGATTATTGTAACTGGAAAATTAGACAAAGCCCTGCTTCCAACTTCTGCTTGTTAGCAAATGCACACAGATTGATTGATTGATTTATTTATTGATTAAAAGAAAAATGAATGAATGAAAATAAAAGCTATCATTTCGTCTGTACTATCTCTCTACATTTTTACATTTTGTTTGACATAATGAATTATTTAAAAAGACTTGCTTAAGTTGTGTGAACAACTTTTGGATCATATTTTTTTTCTTTTCTTTGCTCAAACAATGAGCTATTCCATGAATCACAAAATAAACAAATACACAAATCTGTCATAATGACATCATCATCCTTTTATCATCCTTTTTATCATTAGAGGGCGATCTTAAAATGTCAACTGTGGTTTTGCATAGTAAACTGATGATAAAGGTTTATATTTGTGACTATATTATATCGTTTACTAAAACTAAATCCATAAAAAAATATGAAATTAAAAACCATAATAGCATCTCAGTGATACTAATATGATATAATAATGGTAACACTTTAGTTTAGAGACCAATTCTCACTATTAACTAATTGTTTATTAGCATGCATATTACTAGCACACTGGCTATTTATTAGAACTTATAAAGCACATATTAATGCCTTATTCTGCATGATCATATTTTAGATCCCTTAATCTTACCCCATACCTAACTTAAAGGGTTAGTTCACCCAAAAATGAAAATTCTGTCATTAATTACTCACCCTCGTGTTGTTCGAAACCCGTAAGACCTTCGTTCATCTTCGGAACACAATTTAAGATATTTTTGATGAAATATGAGGGCTCTCTGACCCTCCCATAGACAGCAAGGTAACTACCACGTTCAAGGTCCAGAAAAGTACCAAGATGATCGACAAAGTAGTCCGTGTGACATCAGTGGTTCAACTGTAAAGTTACGAAGCTACGAGAATACTTTTGCGTGTGGCGGCGCCGGCGCTGACCCAGATCCGGCATAATGACGTCATCACGTCCACAAATGACGCAGTAGAGACGAAAATGTGGAATAAAGTCGTTATTTTTGTTTTCTTTGCGCAAAAAAGTATTCTCGTAGCTTCGTAACTTTACAGTTGAACCACTGATGTCACACGGACTACTTTGTCGATCATCTTGGTACTTTTCTGGACCTTGAACGTGATAGTTACCTTGCTGTAGGGTCAGAGAGCCATCAGATTTCATCAAAAATATCTTAAATTGTGTTCCGAAGATGAATGAAGGTCTTACGGGTCTGGAACAACACGAGGGCGAGTAATTAATGACAGAATTTTCATTTTTGGGTGAACTAACCCTTTAACTTAACAACTACCTTACTAAATAAGCAGCAGAACTTTGAGGCAAAAGTCATAGTTATTAGTTAGTTAATAGTGAGAATTGGTCCTCAAACTAAAGTGTGACTGAAATAACGGTTTCTAATAAGCACCTTGCCGTTTCATGATCCTGATCCCTATAAACTATTTTTTTTAATCTAATTTAACAATTTATCTATTAATCCTTGAAACAAGAAAATTAGACCAAAATACTTATGAATATGAGTTTTTGCAGCCCATGGGGATTTTGGTTACCTGAAAATATGATTTATGTACTTCTTGAGCACTTGGTCTTCGTCTTATAGCTGTACAGGAGTTCCTTGTGCTGTGAGGACAGACTGCTGTAATGTACCCCTGTATTTTTCTGCTTTAAGTCATTTTTGATGGTGAGATGGAAGGAAACGGGCAGAGAGGAGTTGTTGTGAAAAACACTGGCCGGTCGGAGAGTGTCTCTGGGTTGATGCTGGAGTTTGTGGTGGGGTCTGGGGCTGAAGTTTGGAAACGCTGATGGGCTGGGAGAGCAGCTGGCGGGCGGGCTGCTTGCAGAGGAGCTGTCCACGTTTCCGTATTTTTAACCTTGCCTCATTCCGTGGCGAGGGCCATCAGTCACATTTTGAGGCTGCTGTGCACTGCACACGAGTTCAACTGCTGGAAGATCTTTCAGAGAAGTGTGGATTCATGCAAGAAAACCTGAAAAACATGATTTTTAGCATGAGTTGAGCTAAATAAGTGACCATTTAGAAAACATTAAATGACACATTCTGAAAAAAGAGGGAAATGTTATTGTTCAAAGGTTCCTCAGGAGACTTAATGAAGTTCTCAGTTGTGCTTTAAATGGATCGTTCACCCAAAAATGAAAAATCTGTCATCATATACTCACTCTCATGTCATTCCAAACCTGTATGCATTTCTTTCTTTTGTGCAAAAATAAGTTTTTTTGAAGAATGTTGGTGACCAAACCGTTTCAGTTCCCAGTGACTTCCACTGTATGGACAAAAAAAAACACTACGGGAACTGAAATGGTATGGTTTTCATCATTCTTCAAAATATCTTTTTTTGTGTTCCATTGAAAAATAAAGTCACATACAGGTTAGGTGAGTAAATTATGACAGATATCCCTTTAAGTATCATATCTGTTGCAGACGGTTTCCCTAAAATGCTCTAGAATATATAAAAATAGACTCAAAAATTAAATGAATGTGGATAGCAGGTCAGGTAATTTTTTGTCTAGGAAGAATATGATTCCGAATTTTGACTTTACAATTTTAGTGTAGAAATGTTGATTATAATCTGAGGAGACAAAGTCTCAATTAGCGCTCTTAATCTTATTACTGTCTAAGAGAAACATTTAATATATTAAACAGTTCTTATTTGTGATTTTCTTTGCTATCTTTTAAAAACAAATCCACACATTTTCACATTCATCCTATAGTTTCTGCTGTTAGTTCACTGTTGTTGTTTTGTTTTATTAATGCAGTCTAAAAACAACATAACAAATATATACTTACACTATACATGACAGAACATCCTGTTTCAAATGCTAAGGCTCAGTGATCAAATAAACCCCCATGTAGGTGTTTTCTCCACTGTGGGATGACCCATATGATTCATCTGCATGCAAACGGGGCATAACGGTGCCTCTGATCACCCGACACAAATCAAACTCCATCCACGTATGATGTTACAATGTGTGTGTATACAAGGTCCAAATCGAGAGTATTTACACTTATGGTCTCTGTGTCATGGGCAAGAATACATCAGTAGACCGCCGGGCACCTCTAAATCAACGGAGTTCGGAGAAGCCAGGACCAGGGCCTTCGTCAGCAATCACCAATGTTTATTGTTCGAGGAGTGAGCGAATGCTCTGCGGGATCCTGGAGCAAACAAATACACCGCCGTCTCAGCACGGCATAAACACTGGCAGCCCCCCTCGCCCTCCACACAGGAAACAGCTCTGCTGACGGGGGGGACAGCTGAAAACACACATGCCACGCTACGTCAACATTCACGGCCACATATACAGACATGTGTCAAATTCAGGATATCCGAAGTGGTGGACTTCATTTCCTCAAGTCATGAGACAGATTTCTGAAGTTCATCCAAGATCTGACTGCTAGTTTCGGATGGGAGCTGCATGGTTTCTAGCATCTTGTTCAGCAGCTGGACCTGTTTTAAATTGCTAGAACATCTTGGTCAAGTTAGTTAGGGCAGGTAGACCACCTGACAACATCTGATAGAAACATTTGGAAATATTTTTGTAATACATGCAATACAGCATGTATAAGAATACTTTAAATCAGTGGTTCTCAACCAGTGGGTAAAACTTCCAAAGGGACCTTAAGACGACTCAGAATGATTAAAAGTAATACAAAACAACTAAAAATCAATATATTTCTCATTTCGATTTTTTTTTTTTAAGTCTCTGAAGAACCAGGATTCCCATGGTCTTGGAAAACATCTACAGTATGAGGTAGCTTCATTTTTAAAGTATGACTTTAGACCATGAAAAGTCATGTAAAACATTTTCATTTCAGTAAATGTTTATTTCAAGGTTTTTTGTTTTTTTTTAAGTTTTAGCTCACTGTATAACCCAGCTTGCTTATAAGTAAATGTAGATTCATAAAGCAGATGCCAACATTATTCAAGGAACAGTTCACCTAAAAATATAAATAATTCCGTCAGCATTTACTCACCATGTTGCCATTCCAAAAACCATATGACTTTCTTTCTTCTCTGGAAATAGAATATAAAGTTATCATAATATTCATGCTGCTCCTTTCCATAAAATGAAAGCATACAGAGACCAGTGGCTATCAAGCTCCATAAAGGAAAAAGCATCATAAAAGGGGACTTCTGTGTCATATTCAAAAAGTAATTAATACAAATATCAATTTATAGATATGTTTCACAATATTTTTTCAGCAATTTTAGCCATGGTTATATAATAATAAACAAAAGTGCCCATATACCAACTTCAGCCATCAGACATATTCATTCAAGAGCATAATTCCTGATTATGCCATAAAGCCCCTGTGAGACTGTGATGAGGTTTCCTGTAAAAGTCTGGCATCGATTCACGCTGTTGCTCTGTCAAAGAATAGCAAGTTAAAACCAGAGCATTGTCTAAATTAATCAGAGATGATTTATGAATGTTTCTTTAATAAAGGCATGTTTCAGAAGCCCTGCCCTCTCATCTCCTCTCTGAGGCCCAATGTGGCGCCAACTGCCACAAGCTCCAGATGTGTTTCTTTTCTCTGCACTGTACCCCCACGACCACACATTTGGATGGGCTCCAGGTGCCGACAAAAGGCCTGCCGGCTCTCCACCACGCCTCTACATCTCCAAAGACACACGTCCTCAGCAAGATTGATCAGTGTCCCCCATAAAAATGAACACACACACAGATTGTTTCAGTTCAGATGTCTGTGATTCGTAATACCTGAAGGAAAATATCTGAAAAGTATTATGTTTTGCCATCAATTTGTTTTGTTAAGAGCTACTTTTGAATGGCAGCCGATGGAAAAAATGCTTTGTGCTCCAGATTATGTAGTTACAACATCCACCAGCAGAGGCTAGCTGGCCTGTTTTTAAATGTACAGTCTTTTTAAACTATTAGTTTGAAGAAAGAAGGTGTATATTTATCACATTATGCAACTGTGGCCATAGTAAGAGAAACAATGGGTGGGTTTGTGATGTGCTTTTATTACACAAAGGATTGTGCAATTTCACCCACTGATGGTGAGAGTATGGGTGAATCTCATGAAACCCAAGAACATTACAAGGTCAGATGTCAATCAAAAAAAGTAGAAGATATAAAAATGTATTTTTGCATAAAGAAAATAAAGCACCTATTTTTAAAAACATTAAACATGTTGCACTGCAACATTACTTTCATGACAATTAAGCACATGCATTAAGTTTCATTTATATAAATGGCACAGAAGGGCAGTGGATGTAGGAAGTAAGGTTTTCTTGCACTACTAAATAGGCACCTTTACTCCTGTATTACCATAACCAAACACCACAACCACAGGTATGAAAAAACTTGTTTAATTCCCGCTGGCATTTCACACATTTTCTAATGGTTTGATACCACAGAAAACCTGTAAAAACTGTACTCGGATGATAAATGAAGTGTTGTTGTATCATTCTGGGGTTTGCTAAAATGTTCCCTGCGGTGACTTAAAAACAGAAACAGTGGTAGATAATTTCTGCAGCCAACATACAACACAGGCCCGTCTTTAATGGAACCGAGATGGCCATTAGGTCTAATAACTCTGCGGTCATTCCCACTGGGGCTCACAGGAAAAGGAGTGGGGAGTTCTCGGGTCAGACCGTCCCTGGCCCGGACGCTGGCGGGCCTGTGGGTAGAGGAAGTGGTTGGGAGGAATGGCCACATGTGCGTGTGGGCATGCAGGCTACTGCAGCCGGTCGTGAGGACTGTCCATGTGAGGAAGACAAACGCACACTCATACCTTCACACACTGAGGGAATGGAAGAGAGGAGGTGAACGGTTGGGCGCTTTAAAAACAGGAATGGTTGACCATGCACCATTTCTGAGGTCGCTAACTTTAGTCGAAAAGCCAAAGAAAATATTTAAGCAGCCAATGAGTCTTCAAGATTCACAAGTGCAATGTGACTGGAAGTGCAAGTAAACGCACTGTAATTATGATTTAACTTACTTCTTTGAAGTTCCTTGGAAATATGGTGCTAAAATAACTTGCAAACATCCAAATTCAAACCTCAGGCCACAATATCAACGACTTACCTAGTCCAAACAAAGTGTCACTTGTATGTTTTCCAAAAGTGAAGCACCTGAAATAACAGCAGTGCTGGCTGAATGATTACCACATTCATATACCAGTGCTGCAGCGATGACGTATTTTTGTAGGCCAAACCAGAAGTTAGCATCACCCTCGTTCTCTTGACAAAAACCCTACAGGATTTTTCCATTGACTTTCGGATTATTGCAGAAAATAAGCTTTGTGACCAACAAAAGTTTAAGATTCTTCATGACAATCTTAACAAAAAAAATAACTTATGTATATTGAAGCCTAAATACAATCGCTAGAAGTAAAAAGCTAAACATAGGCTATAAACGAACTACAGCACAGTCTTACGACTTCAACGGCACCCCCATGAAGCTTCTGACAACTCTTTCATTTTTTTTTTTTAAAGAGTGCAATTATGAACACAGCATGGCTCTGAAAGTGACTTAGATGAGTTTACCTGTTCGGTGTGATGATGTTTAATGTCCTTGATGACCTCTGTAGACCCATTTAGCCACTTGATAGCAACCACATTTTTCAAGACATGTAAAAGCTTTAAAAAAAATAAGTATTACTGTTGTATTTTATGTCGTAGAATAAAATATGAAAATATCTTGAGCTTATGTTAACAACAGGCCTTATTTCGGGCATTTAACCAAAAACCCATTCAAAACAACCTATTGACTGGGATGCTAAAATGCTAACTCATTTCCAGGTTTTGGCCTATAAAAACACATCATCTCTGCAGCACACTACTGAGAGTACTTCAAAGAATTACCATTGTCCATGTCCAATAAACCTAACCAAATGCTGTCATTGACAAAAAGCGCCTTAAAAGTAGTCGTATGACTACAGAAGACTTTGAATATAATGCACAAGTTATATGGACTAGCTAAATGGTGTGTTTTTAGTCATTTTCGACAGTCCTCATTCTACATCACTGTATGGAAAATATTTTCTTGAAAAAAAGAAAAGAAAAAAGTACGTTTGTGGAACGACATGAAGGTGAGAAACTGGCAGAATTCGTTTATTTTTGGGTGAACTGTTCCTTTAAATGGTGTTGTTAGGTACTACCATAAGCATTCGTTGCTTTTAGAAAACGGCAGAAACAGCACAATAAATATTTAAGTGTATGATTTATGAACATTTATGAAGCCTAATAACCACATTATACGATTCTTCCGCCAAGTAATCTAGTTTAGTAGCTGTTTGTTACCATGCAACTTAATATGGCGCATTAATATGGAATTCGGCGTGATTTGGCTCGGAATTTTAATTATTCCGAAAATTCTAAAATTATCGATATAAAATGGCATCTGTCACAGTGTTGTACATGTGTAAATAATATTTATGCCTAATTGCTGGGCAGATGTTTACTACGACAGGGGACTTCAGGCAGCAGCAGTGCTCATCTGCTCCTGTTGATGGTTTTTCCACACACTCAGGTCCAATCAATCACTGTGGCAGCGCATCCTGGTGAACAGGTTTCACGGTCTGTTACAGTACTTATCTGCTGTGATGAGCTACTGACCGTCATGGATGAGCTGAAGCTGTTCCCGGAAGGTGTAGCTGGCTACACGTCTCATCAACACGCGTTGTGAGTGTTGTTGTTGTAGAGACACTGCTGCCCCTGCTGGCGGCTTGATGTTCTGCTGGACATTTGTACAAGCATCATGATGATTTCACTGTTGTACTACCGAATCGGTTGTTTTTATGACTAATAAATAACATTCACTAAGCAAGTAAACCTCAACCTATATTTCATATTCACAATTTGACGTTATAATTTATTGAAATAATTTTGTCTCCAAATGCTTTATAATACGTGACTCAAATGATGAAACACGTCACAAAAGACTATTAAGAATACAATTTTGTGACATTGTTTTCATGACAATGAAGCACATTTTCCTCAAACTTCCCATTACTGTAATGCATTTGAATTTTTTATTTTTTCAATTTAAATCAGCATAAAGTCATGACAACAAATACCATGATATATAAATATTATTTTTAAAAACGTAATATAAATATTCAGTGTCATTATAGTATTATTGATATAGTATCATAGTATTGTTTTTCAATTATATTTTCTGTTTTAACTTTAATTTTATTTAGAGTTTTAGTCATTTTGATTAGTTTTTAAAAATATGTATATTGTTCTTATTATTCTTATTTCTTAAAACAGTTGAACTAAAATAACTAAAAGACTAAAACTAAATAAGAAATGATGCCTTCCTTGGCAACTTTCTAAAATAAAATGCTTATTTTTATATTTTATTTTATTTCAGTTAATGTTTATTTTATTTCAAGTAAAAAAAAAAACATGTTTGTTTTTTAATGGCAATGAGACTAAGAGTAAAGAGTAATGAGACTGAAATATCTGATTGTCATAAAAAAAAAACAATATATACAAACTATACAGCATCTGCTAATCTAATCAAAACAATTATAATACTATCATAAATATTGCAATAAACTGTCTGCACTGAAACAAGTGCATTGCAGTTGAGATTGGAAAAATAAAAAGCCAAAAAGTTCTTTCAATCTCCAGTGTTTGACTTTATTGGATCTTAACAGGGCTGGTGACATCAAACTAGCAGGTTTCTGGTGGATGTTTTCCCTTCTGCATGCAGCACAGTCCGAAAAAACCTACGTTAACAGCGAAACGAGCAAAACAGTGTAAAATCGGCACATATGGAAAGGTATAAAATTGCACATTCGCAGAACAGCCGCATTCCTAAACCAGAATCAGATGCAAAAACACAAATATCAGATGTTCAGTTCACAGACCAGCAGTGACACATGTAGAAGCTTGGCACAAATGTACAATGTAATGCAGAAAATTGCAAGTCACGTTAAACAAAAATATATCTTGCATTGAGAAATGTAGCAAACACCATCCATAGTAATGCAATACATCAAAATAAATGTTCTTGAGGCAACAGTAAACAACAGATGAACAGATAATATCAACAGGCTTAAGGTCACATGACAGTCATTACGTTTGCAGGTAGGTCTTTAATTAAAGCTGCTCTGTGAAGAGGTCGCAGTCTTACTGAAGGAGGCTATCTGACACTCTGTGACATGTGCAGTGGCGTCAGCATCTCCTCAAAAATGGCCCCCTTTACGTTGGAGCCTCGCAGATTCGCCTCCTGAAGGTCACAGCCGGACAGGTCACAGTTCTGTTTGACCAAACAAATGAAAGTGAAACACACAAGACGACGTGACAATCTACAGAACGATTCTGAAACTAAACTGATGTTCGCTCACCTCCAGATCGGTTCCTGCCAAAGTGGCCCCCCGCAAGTTACAGTTCTTGAGTTTGGCGTTCTTCAGCGTGGCCACCCGGAGGTTGATACCCGTCATCTGACTGCCCTCCATATCCACCCCCTTCAGATTGGCTCCTTTGAGGAAATGACAGGCATTACGTCTTGGGAATATGAGATCCAAGCGAAGCAGTTCAGAAGTCAAGTGTGATCATGATCATTTTACCCTCTAGATTTGCTTTGAGTCCCGCGGGATCTTCAAAATTACAGCCTTTGAGAGACGCCCCTTCTGCATTGGTGCAAAGCATTTTCACACCCTGTAAATTGGCACCCTGGGAAACACATGCAAAAAGACCAAATCAGGGTCACAGACAGACATAAATGCAGGATAAATGCTACAACGAAAGGATGCGCGTGGGTGATATAATATGAATAATATTTTGCATTAATAAAATGAAGCCTATTTTTAACAATAAAGATGTTCATGACAATTAAAATTGTCCAAAATTCTCATTACTATAATGCATTTTGACTAAATTAGTGTAATTAAAGGTATGACAACAAATACCATGATAAATAAACTGTTGAAAAGTTTGAGTTTTTAAGAAATCAAAGCTTCTATCCAGCAAGGACACATTAAATTGGTCAAAAGTGACAGTAAAGACATGTATAATGATATATAAATATAAATAAATACTGTTCTTTTGAATTTTATATTCAACAAAGAATCCTGAAAGAAATGTATCACAGTATTAACAAAAATATTAAGCAGCACAACTGTTTCAACATCGATAATAATACAAAAATGTTTCTTGAGCAGCAAATCAACATATTTGAATGATTTCTGAAGGATCATGTGACACTGAAGACTGAAAATTCAGCTTTGCCATCACAGAATAAATTACATTTTAAAATATATTAAATTATATTTTTTTTGATCAAATAAACCCCAAACTTTTGAACAGTAGTGGAAAATATTTTCACTATTTAAATATTTTCAAATTTAGATTTTATAACTTATTATTATACAATATAGTAACGAGACCTTGCCTAATCTCATTAAATAAATAAATAATTAAACAAACAAATTAATTAATTAATTAAAATAAAATAAAAAATGTAAATAATAAAATGTTCCAAAAAACAGGTCTAATTTTCTTTAAGCAAAATATAATTTTTGTATTTGTTTCTTTTTTTATTTTGGGTGAAATATCATACAGGCCTGTCCCTGACAGGTACATCCTTACATCTAGATTGGCATTGGAGAGGTCTGCTCTCTCCAGGTTGGTACCACAGAGGTTAGCGTGTGTGAGGTTACAGCGGCTGAGGTTGGCCATCTTGAAGTTGATGTAACGCAGGTCAAGACGAGAAAGATCTGCCCCGCTGAAATTCAGGCCCTAGGAGAAACAGTTTACATTGAGATAATGCACAATAAAATAAAAATGAAACCAGTGAAAAATATTCAGTTGCTTCCTACCTGACATCTAAGCTCTGATTTAGTTGGAGTGGCAAGCAGAAAACGCACAAACTCTTTGCGGGAGATGGGTGAGTGATCATCGGGAGGCTGAGAATTCTGAAGCAGGACATCATTGTTATTTATTTCCACATTAAATAAGTCACTTTTTCACCTTTATATAACTTCTTCAGCCTAGTTTTTACCTTAACAACACCTTCAAGCTGCTCAGCAAGACGTTCGATTCCAAAGAAACGAGCTTCTTCAAGCACGCCTGCATAAAATAATTTTCCATAGGTACTCGTTTCATATGCAAAGAGCTTAGCCAATCATAACAGAGCTCATTTACATATTAGAATGTCAGTTACACACACACACAAACACACACACACACACAAAATCAAAGCTACAATACCAAAATCAGGATATATTCAGAAACGGAGGAAAATGCTCATTGAAAACTAAATTATGATGATTTTCGGTAACAACCCTTTTGGAAACACATAAAATGCTACAAAATGGTACATGTCTCTACTGTCTTACCCAGCAGATTGATGCCGTCATTGATAATGAGCTGTCCGTGTCTCAGGTAATTTAATATGGGCTCAAAGTAATCTGGACTCCGATCAATGAGATACGCCCCTTGCTCATCCTGTTTGTTTCCCCAAACATCTGCCAGGAAATGACAGACGAAAAAGAACAGGATGAATAAAAGCAGTAAGGCAGCACATGCACAAATTATATTTTGAACAGTAGACAGAAAAATCATCAGTTCAGTCCTCACCCTTGTCTCTGAACATGTGAGCCAACATACTCTCCGGTTCTTTGACCAAAGTGCTCCTAACAACCACAGAAAAGTGTTAAAGTGTTAAATTCGTCACTCAGCTGTGGAGCAGATTAAATGGGTTGAGTGGATGAATGTCACAAAAACATTAAAATACATTAATGAATAAAAAAATGCATTAATAAAATAAGATTATGTGACAATTTTCATGAAAATTAAGCACATTTCCCCCCAAAATTTACATTACTGTAATTCAAAAGTGATCAAATTTTTAATAGGGAAGGCCAAAAATCAAACACTGTGTGCAAAATAAATTTTGTATTACATCCAACTAATATATGTTTCAAAGACATGCTCTTGTGATATGGCATGGTGGTTTGGTTTGGGCACCTCTGCTGTAATGCATTCAAAGATTGTTTTTTTAATAATTCCCATTGTTATCATTGATGATTATCATTAGTTACCCTCAACACCATAATAAAAGTAAAAGATTTTTGTAATACAATTATTCTTTTTTTATTTAAATGAGCATAATTAATTGCATGGCAACAAATACTATCAAATAAAAATATTATTTATATTAAAATGAACATATTTAAATAATTACATTTAAACCATATATTTTATTTCACATTATAGTAATGAGAATTAAATGTTTGTGCTTGCTTGTCATGAAAATAATGCAAAAAAAAAAAGACGTTTGATTATGATGGTTGTGATGGTTTAGAATATGGATTACAGTTATTAAGATTAGTATGATCTGTTTTGACATCACCGTGTGGTTGTGAACCGCCGGCCTCCCACATTGAGGGTGATCCAATCTGTGTGTGCCCAGGAATGAAACTCATGCGGGCTCTCTAGGTTATTTGGTGGATCTGTAGGACATTAATAAATTAAGACTAAGATTACGGCAACAGAAGACAGATCTAAGAGAAGCACAGACCAAATCCAAGTTATAATGTCAAACTCACCAACAAAATGATCTCCTTCCGATATATACAAGACATCATCATCTCTGTTCCAGAGAAACACCAAGTGTTTAATGTTTATGATATTGTACAGCTGTAAATATGCATTTTTTTATATACAAGAGAACTAGCTATTGTTCTTACCTGACGAGGGCTATATCATCAATAAGACCTCCTTTCCCATTGTATATGTTGGCAGCTTTTATTCCAAATTTTGTGCTTGCAACTGAGAGTAGATCAGCTAGAGTTCCATAAACTGCCACCATCTGATGTAAAAGTCATAAAAGGAGCAACAAAAGGAGATTTATTCAGCAAGCATGCCTTTAATTATATATTAGCAAGACAATAGATAACAAAACACCCTCACCTTGCCATTGTGTGAGGCTCCATTTACAAACAGCGTGACTCTTCTCATATCCGAGGTTATAATGTGACTCTTCAGTGTCTGTTTTTATTGTTTATAAACTCCAAGTAAATGTAAATCATCAAAGCATTTCCGATTACTGCAGAAGACTGTTTACTTCCGTTATTACTGCAGCCAATCAGAGACTTTGAAAATAGAGCGCGATAGTGCAAGGCTAACGACAGTTGACCGAGGTGGGAGGGGTTAACATATCGAAATTCTTCTCTGATTGGACAGGAACGATGGGGCTAAATAATTGTTTTGGTTTTTCCGTACTGTGGATTTACCTTTCAATGGACACTGACATTTCTCTCGTGTCGTTATTTAATAAAAAATATTATCAAGACTGTTTGTGAAGCAATACAAAGATGACCTGGTCACGTGATGCTTGTTACATTTCTCAGCGCTGATCATGATTGTCGAATCACAGTCGTTTGAAATTACTTCATGTATTTGTTATAATCGTTTTATTTCTATTTGTACGTCAGGTACTAATTGATTGGATTGATTGAACAGATTATATTTTTGTGTGTTTAACTGTCTCCAATAAGACGAAAATGAATTTGAATGGAGCTCAATGGAGAATTCGGCGTTCTGAGCCATCAAAACTTGTTTGAATGGACATCTTTATAAAACAGTCAATTTTTGTGACTTGTACGATATTTCACAATCAGTAATAGTAATTAACTCTAATATGTTATTACATCATTTTAATATAATTAGGGACCTCTAGACTTACATTAAAAAACAAACGAGTTTCACACCATCTACATGTGACAAAACTTCAGCAGTCTTGAAAACCGCTGTTAACAACATCAGCAGCAATGCACAAGCAGACAAACGCTTTTATTGCTGTTTGTGTTTACATAACTCACAGAAGTTTATTTCAGACAGCATTAATTTATTGAATTTACAAAATTAAAAGAAAACGCAACAATTGAAGAAACAGGTTTGTACATTTTAGAACTTTTCGTCATTTTTTTTTTTTTTTTAAGTTTGAATAGCAATCCACTGTACACAAGGCTTATGATGATATTTCTATATCTTGAAAAAGAAAAACAACCAAGATGCTCCGACTTCCCAATGACGACACTGGAGTAAGGCGATTCTTAGGTTGGACAAACTGGACTTAAACGTAACCCTGCTATCCCATCATCCCATTAGAGAGCAGCTCTCTTTCAACAAACACTACAGAAATACTAGTGCCAGAAGAGCTTCTAAATCCATTCGGCCATCCTCTGCCTTGGATATCCACGTCGATGAGATTTACATTGAAACAACACACAATCTCAGTCGTTCTGTTGAGTTCATGCACTAATCTGGAATTCTGGGATACTCTGAATTTACACTGAAATCGTGCCACAATGATGAGACGTCTCATGGCCACGTAAAAAAACTCACTGGACGACTTAAAGCTTCAGTCAACAGTTCTGGTTCTTGAGTTAACAATATGAGAATCATGGGAAATGTTCAGAGGAAAAACTTAACTCGAAAGGGCTAATGTTAGAAAGTAAGTTTTTGTGCGATAACAACTATGCTTTACAACTTAAAGCTGACAAACATAATTCTAAGAGCAACATTTCAACAAAAAACAAAAAAAACACAGTAAACAACTTGAAAATGTTCCTTTAAGCTGCCCCTTTTCATAAACCGATGATTCCATGTTAAAATGTACTGTATACTAATAATAACACTTGTCGACATTTCAAGCAGCGATAAATCTAGCTATCTACCGTGTACTTCATATTTCAATATATATAAGTAATTTCCTTTGAGCTACAGAGTGGTTTCAGCCTCAAGACGGTCAAGGGGAGGGACACAGACAGGAAACACAGTAGTGTCCATTCCAGTGAATTGTAGTGGTGAGCGATGCTTTTTTCTATTGTATACGTTCATCATTAAAGTGTCAAATAAGAATAAAACTACTATGCTGAGAATTGCAACATTTAAAGAAAATGATCGATCTCTTCATTTCTGGAATGAAATTCTTACAAGAGAGTAAAACAATCACCTTCATGTTTCATTATAATAGATATGACAATATCATACAGGGCAGGGTAAACAGTGTAATAAATATCCAAGCGCTGAACTGAAATATTGGCTTTAAATGAAACAATAGTTAAAAGTATTGACTGATGCCCTGAAAAGCCTTTTTTCTGTGTTTGATGGGTGCAGAATGAGCAAGGGATGCCCAGTCGCATTCTGCCCCAGTGCTACTCGTCAGGTGTCCTGAACGAGAGCAGGGCAGGGGCCACGGAAGGCATGCCTTAGCTGCGGATGGGAGGCTCGGCAGGTTTGCAGTCGGGATGGGTGGGGAGGGAGGGAGGGTAACAGAGGGAGGCCAAGCGAGAGAGGAGAGGGATGTGAAAGCGCAGAGATGAGAGAGGCCGGTGGCCTTAAACCCCATTAAAATGTTTTCCGGTGGATGGCACGGGCGCGATCTTCCTCGTATTCCTTCTTGGAGACCCACATCTTCTTAAAGGTGTCGAGTGAAGCCAGGATAGATCCCCTATACATCATAAATGGAAATCCCATATGTTAAACACCATAAAATATACCAAAACACTTTAAAAAACATTCACTAACATTCAAAAGTTTGAGGTCTGTAAAAATGTGTACTTTTTATTTTTTGAAAGAAATCTGTCATGCTCATCAAGACTGGATTTGTCTGATGAAAAATAAAGTAAAACATTAATACTGTGAATATTTAACATTTAAAATAACTATTTTTATATATTTTAAAATGTAATTTACTGTTGTGATATTTTTTCTTTTTATTAATTGATTCATTTTCATTTTATTTCAGTTCATTTAAATTTTAGGCTTTTTTGTGGTCATTTTGGTATTTGCTTGTCTTTTTTATTAGATTTTGTTTATTTTAAAAATGAATTTAAGTTTAATGTATTTTTATTTCCATTTTAGTTAGCAATTTTAGTGCTTCAACTTATTTCAGTCAGTTGTCAAGTCAACATTTCAAATTTTCGCTTAGTTTAAACTTCTAATATTTTTTATTGTTAAATATCTTAAAAAAAAATGTTATTTATTGTTATTTATACAAATTTAATTCATTTAACAAATATGAACTTTAAAAGAACAGTATTTATTTTAAACATAAATCTTTTGTAGCATTATCAATGTCGTTACTATCACTATTGATCAATGTAATGCATCCTTGCTGGAAAAAGTAGTTAATTTCTTTAAAAAAAAAAAAAAAAAGGTAGAGTAACTGTTTTATGTTTTTATGTGGCTATATATACTTTGTTCTTACCCTATCCATGTTGAATAAAGTCTCTCTTGTGGTGCAGATATCTGAAACAACAAGAAAAATAAATATTTAAAAACATAGTTCTCACACCAAGCTAACATTTCTTAGCTGTGGCAGAGTCACCTTAATTTTAACGTCTTTGGGTGCAAGTTTCTTCACTTCGCTTAACAACCGGTCTCCAAAACCTGCGAGGAACAAACATAGAGTTTCAGTTCTGTCACTGATGGAGAACTGAAAGATGCTTTCGACTGATCTCTTCGCGCTACCTTTGAGGAGCGTTGAGCCGCCAGACAGCACTATGTTAGAGAAGAGCGTGCGTCGCAGATCCATGTCTGACTTCTGAATGGCGAAGGCCAGCACCTCATGAATACCCTCGCTCTCGTCTCCAATCAGATCAGGCCTGAAGAGAAGCTCTGGAGCCCTGAACCGTGCTGGACCGATCTGCAGGAGATAAACAGCTGTGAGTAACACATGAAGTCAATGTGAAATTAAAATTGTCACTATTTACTTTCTTAATACACAATTTCGGCGCCATCACGAGCAAGTTATCAGTGCACTTTATTCCAAAAAGAAAAAAAATAAGCCACGTTATGGAAGTTTCTGAATGCCATTTCATGTTAACTTCAGGAAGAACCTGAACTGAACCTCCACTGAATGTCAATAAAACCAGGATATGATTATATAATTTTATGACCATATGATCATACGCTAACATACACGCGCAATCTCATTCTTACATCTAGAGTGCTTCCGTCAGGGAGTGTGTATTGTGCTTTTTCAGTTTCTAGAGTTTCATCCTTCTGGGGGTTGAGGGAAAGGTAGCAGGCTCTCTGGAAAACAAAACAGCATTTTTTCATCGTTTCGTATCTAGATGATAATTTCCAACAAGAAGGAACTGCACAGAACATGTCGTATATATCCAGATGTGGAGTCCCGTACCTCCTTGATGGTGCGCACAATCTCAAACTCCGCAGAAGTGTGGAAATCGTAGCCTTCCTTGCGCAGGAGGAGGCGGAGGTATTGGGAGACGTCACGTCCGGCGATGTCTACACGCATGATGGAATGTGGAATTGCGAATCCCTCATATATGGGGACAGCGTGTGTCACACCATCACCAGCGTCCAGGACCACACCTGTGGTTCGGCCTGTGGCGTATCTGTCAGACAGGAAACGTGTTTTGCATGAGAGAGGGAATAGGAGGTGTGATATCAGGAATAATGAAATTCAAAGTGCTGAACTCACAAACTGAGCACGGCCTGCATGGAGATGAACAGGGCCGGCACGTTGAAGGTCTCAAAGAACACCTCTGCGGCCCGTTCACGGTTTTTACAGGGGTTTAGCGGTGCTTCGGTCAACAGTACAGGATGCTGCGAGATATATAAAAAATATGAATGGTTAAGGGATAGTTCATCCAAAAATGAAAGTTACCCCATGATTTACTCACCCTCAAGCCATCCTATGTGTATATGACTTTCTTCTTTCAGACAAATACAATCAGAGTTATATTAAAGGGGGGGGTACAATGCTGTTTCATACATTCAGAGTTGTTTACAATGTTTAAGAGTTGGATTCTCATGCTAAGCATGGACAAAGTTTCAAAAAACAATTTGGACGTATGACGGAGTATTTCTGTGCCAAAAATCGTACTTCCGGGTACGTACAAGTTTCGGAGAGTTTTTTTTTTTCAATCGTGGCTCTTCATGACGTAGACGAGGGTGGAACTCCTTATATGGGCATTTCTCCCGGAAGATCACGCCCGCGCAGAGAGTGAGAGCGAGATCGCGTCCATCAACGCGCTTCATCTGGCGGCAGTGCTGCACGGGACTTGCTCGGGAAGAATGTCTCCAAAGAAGTGTGTCCCGGTCATGATTCAGAACTGCAGACGGTAAGTGAAACGGCATCAAATGTCTGTTTTGTTGGCATTCGGCACCCAAGTGCTCGTCACTCTTTAGCTCCGCCCACGGCGCGCCTCCAGGAGCTCGGCTTTTTCCAGAGAGAATCGTAAAGCTGTATCTTTCTTTTATAAATATGATAAAACTAAAGACTTTTTGGAGATATGAAGGATGCAGTACTACTCTATAGGTACTCAAGATTAACATGAAATTGGGTGAAACTGTGTGTGTTATGCCCCCTTTAAAGGATTAGTTCACTCCAGAATGAAAATTTCCTGATAATTTACTCACCCCTATGTCATCCAAGATGTTCATGTCTTTCTTTCTTCAGTCAAAAATAAATTAAGGTTTTTGAGGAAAACATTCCAGGATTTTTCTCCATATAGTGGACTTCAATGGGGACCAATGGGTTGAAGGTCCAAATTGTGGGGGGGTTTTTTTCAAACTTTTTTTTTTTTTTTAGAAAATTACCAATTGTTTCGCTAGATAAGACCCTTATTCCTCAGCTGGGATCGTGTAGAGCCCTGCATTGAAACTGCAATTTGGACCTTCAACCCGTTGGTCCCCGTTGAAGTCCACCATATGGAGAAAAATCCGGGAATGTTTTCCTCAAAAATAATTTCTTAATTTCTTTTCGACTGAAGAAAGAAAGACATGAACATCTTGGATGACATGGGGGTGAGCAAATTATCAGGAAATGTTCATTCTGGAGTGAACTAATCCTTTTAAAAATGTCCTGGCTCTTCCAAGCTTTATAATGGCAGTGAATGGTGGTTGAGCTTTTGAAGCAAAATAAAGTGCATCCATCCATCATAAAAGTGCTCCACACGGCTCCGAGGGGTTAAAAATGGCCTTCTGAAGTGAATCGATGCATTTGTGTATGAAAAATATCCATATTTAAATCTTTATAAACCGTAATCTCAAGCTTCCGCTATCTGTCGTACGCTCGTTCACGAGAGAGTGGCGTTCCAGCAGATGATGTCGGACGTAGGCATAGCGTAATAAAATAAAAATAAATCCTAATTAAAAATAAATAATTAATATATATATTTGTACATATATTATATACTATTATTTAGAGTAAATATATAAATCCGTACCTCCTCTGAGAAGGTCTGCAGCTGTTCCTTTGAGTACACGTACTGCCAGATGCGCTCCATGTCATTCCAGTCCTTCACAATACCATGTTCCATAGGATAGCGGACAGACAGCAGCCCCCTGTGCTCCTGCATATACCACAGAAATAAAGAATGCACTTGAGATGACCGAACACCTGAGAAGAGATGATGCCAACCCCTCAGACAACACACAAAACGACCAAATTTTGCTATAAGTTTGATCGCAACATATAATCATTGCTGTTAATAGTGTTCACCATCTGTTTGATTACATGACATTAACTAACTGTTCGATTTCTGCCATATGGACATCAACTTGACATAAGCTATTACTAAATATAATGTAGAAACTTTAATTTTCTGTAAAGCTGCTTTGCAACTATTTGCATCGTGAAAAGCGCTATACAAATAAACTTGAATTGAACTGAATAGAACATATGATGTTATTACATTAGAATAACACAAGGCAGTGTGAAATCAAAACTATTTGTCCAAGTTATAATAACTTTTCTTTTCTGACAACATACATAAAATATTATTAACCAATCACATCACGGGTTAAGTCAAGTCCCTGCCAATATTATTTCTGGCTGAATATTGTGGCAAGTTGACTGTGTTGTGAATGTCATATTGTCTTTAAATATAATCTTCCAATTAAAATAAAAAGGTTTACCTCAGCTTTGGGTCCAATGAAGAGATCACCCTCAAGGGCACCAGCCATCACCCGAACATGCTTGGGTCGCCCCACACTAGAAATAAACCTTACCAGTTAATATCACATCACATTCACGCTACATTACATTACTAAAATGTTTTTTGTTTGTACAAACAAATGCCAGTATTTCTAAAAACATAATGCTGATAATATGACAAATTTGATTATGTATATGTAACGTTATCCAGTATATATGCATACTGTATATGCAGGGCTCGCAAAATCGCTAGCCCGACGTCCCGGGGCTATTGTGCTTTCCAGTTGGGCTACCAAAATGTATCACCACTCTGCCCGACGGGCTATCTTAAATACAGATCTCCCGCGGGTCCTTAAAAACTCCTAAAGTGAGTTGTATCAAACTTAAGGCCATAAAAAAAGTAAATACATATTAGTTAAATACATTAAATGGTATAAGAAATGTCTTAATTATAATTTCAAGAGGTCTTACAGTTGGGGACAATACGGCTGGATTAAACTTCAAAAGGCAATGATGTCATTGAATAAATATGAGCAAATGAGGCTTGGATGTCTTTATTTGAATGTATCTAAAGGGAACCGACTGTCCTCAGAAACGTGTCGTTGGTATTTTAATTTCATTTGACATATAATTCCTGATAAAGCAGCATTTATGAGCGCGGAGCTGCTTTGTGTACAGCCTTTACAGGGGAAACCGCAATATTTCAGCGCTCCTAAAGCGCCACCTCGTGGCAGAGAATGAATTTGCATTTCCATCAAGCCTTTCTTGCTGTTTATGGTCAGATCAATGCAAATATCAACTCATGTTTTTACGCAGCAAACAGAGTTGTAAATGAGAAAGAAGTTAATGTGCCTTCTAAAAATCTAAACAATTAAGACAGTAATATTTATACTTTTTAAATTGACAATTTATATGCTTGATTTATCCCTTTTCATAAAAATGGTCTAAAGGCTGAAAATGCTGTTGTATAATTTGTTATAAGATTTTTGTTTTTGTGAAAACCTGTATCTTAACTGTAAATCATGTAATTTTATGGCTCAATACTGTATGTTACCATAGACAATGTCCAACCCCACTCATTCTGTGTTCATTTTACTTGTGCAGCTCTTAAAATGGGTCATAAATTGCCTTAAATTTATTTATTTAAATAATGCAGATACCCTGTAAATAGTGAAATAAAATTCCTTCCTTCATATTTGTTGATATTTGTGTATTGAAAATATTTTTGATTGACATTTAAACTCCTATCTGATTTTCTATATTTAAAAAAAAAAGGTATTTTTTTATTTGGGCTAGTTAAATTAATTTTCGGGCTACCAAAATCTGAAGAGTACCTGCCCAAAGGGCTACCAGGGATTTTGAAATTTTGCGAGCCCTGATATAGTTTCACTCTACTGTTCAAAAGTTTGGGGTTGGTAAGATTTTTTAATGTTTCTGAAAGTCTCTTATTCTCTCCAAGGCTGCATTTCAGTGTCACATGATCCTTTAAAAATCATACTAATATGCTGCTTTATTGCTCAAACGTTTTTTCATATTATCAGTTTTAAAAACATTTTTGTGGAAACCATGATTTTTTTTTTTTTTTCAGAATTCTTTGATATATAGAGACTTCAAAAGAGCAGCATTTATTTAAAATATAACTCTTTTGTAACATTAAACATATGTTTACTGCCACTTTGATCACTTTTAACGCATCCTTTCTGAATATAGTTATTAATAAATAAATAAATAAATAAAATCTTACTAACCCCAAACTTTTGAAAGTTATCCCAATGCAGTAATATCAATTAAATGGTTACTTACTAATTTGGGAAACAGTATTTAGGGATCTGATCTCCAGCAAAGCCAGCCTTAATAACTCCAGACCCCTGTAAGAGAAATCGTAAAGCAAGTTAGAAATTACAATACACATCACGCAATTTTGCAGCGAGGTAGTTCAAAGTAAACTTGAACTATAAAAGCAGAAACAGTGAATGTGTTGTAAAATGAATCATCTATTGATCTGATCCCTCCTTGTTTGTTCTTGAGTCATGAGACAGAGCTGGAGGGAGCTAAAAGAAACCAGCCAGCTACAGCCTACAGAAGAGTCACACTGTGAGAAAACACCATAATGTTTCACTAAACATCACTGACATTTACTAAGTTTTCATAATTGTAGTAACCTATCAAAGTGACACATTCAGGCTTTGAGACCTTCCACCTTCATTCAGATTACCGGTTCAGGTTTACTAGTTCTCCATCACTAGCTTCACCATTTTGGCTTTTATTAAAATTAATTTCTAACTAATTATTTCATACTAATAAATGTGGCTGTATATACAAGGCGGGGTCACATCCAGACATCTTAGCAACAATAACTCCAGCTCAAATACAGGCTTGTATCTGACAGATACTCTCCGACAACCATGCATCTTGCAGTATTTCATTAATATGAACAACGTGGAATCATTTATTTAAAGTCTGAGTGATAAATTCAAAGCACCACTGAAATGAATGACAAATCAGCTTTATGCCAATGCATCAAACTGAGCAGTTAATGCTTGAAGATATCGCAATTAAGACAGATACACTGTCGTGCTTTACATAATGAAGTCAATCGGACGTGAAACTGTGCACATTACTATTTAAATAAATAAAATCCTAAACACATCTCACTTAGCATTAGCCGGCTAGCGCAGACTTTGGCACAATAGCATTAGCTTTAGCCTTTTAGCACAGACTGGGTGTGGAGGGCTGCTGACATCATACTCACATTATCAATCACGACCGGCTGGTTTGCTATAATATCGTACGACTCCATGTTCAGCCTGCGCTTGAGTGCGTTTTTCGGTCAACGTTTTCGCAAGAAGCTGCGTTTATGATTTTCTGTTCATGTGAATAAAAAATAACCGTCGCTGCTTGGCAGTATAACCACAGGCTGAGCGGTGATGCGTCAACCGAACCGCACTGTTGGAGGGCGCCAATCAAACACGCGTAACCAGGGGATGAGTGACAGCTCATTTAGCCAATACGAACACGTTTGGTTCGCAGGCGCAGTTTGACAACCTCCTAGACGGTTCGCGATGAATAAAAACAATTGTTTATTTATTTATTTTTATTATTATTTTTTTTTTTTTAAGGTGTTTAATTTTCTCTATTTATTTATATGTTATGTTAAAATATAATTGGAAATATATGTCTTTAATAAATTGTTTTTTATTAGAAGAGAAATTATGGAGAGGACACGACTGTAGTAGCAGAGTAGATGCTTTATTTTTATATTTCAAAATCATAAGAAAAACTGAATTTGCATATTTAACAATTATCAAATACACTTTAACTTTTTAGTTTTATGCATGTATGCTCTTATAACAAGTGAGACAATGAATAAATACGTGAGTAAACACATCAAACGAAGCATTCTTGGACATTTTAGCAAGTTAGGGACATTTATTTTGACATACGGAAGTGGCTTATCCGGAAGTTGTTCTTCGTAAGGTTGTTGTTCTGTCCTCCGACAAAATTGAAAGTGTCAAATCAGCCGGAGATCTAAACTAAACGCGTATCAGAAACGTCTACATCTGCAAAACAGCTTCAGGTGAGGATCTACATTTGAATTCGGTTAACAATGTTGCCTGAATGACAAGTTTCGGTATGTTTATATCTGTTCAAACGTAAATAATAATGAGGTTTGGGATTGTTTAGGTAGTTTAATGCGAGTCATTCCGACTGAAAATAGTGTCAAATCTATACATAATTTCAAATTGTTAAGTTAGAAATGTTCTCTTACATGACATTCATACGTAACTTGAGCCTGATTAACTAATATTATAATATTATTATAACATTAACATTCATTGCGCATCTTTAATACAAAGACAGACGTTAGAAGAATAAATATATAATTATGTTATGTATCAATTTATACTGTAGTAATACAAACAATTTTTAGTGATTTGGTTTGAAATCCCTGTAATATAATGGTGCTGATCATCACCATAATATAAGACCAAACATGTTATGCATATTTATTTATTTTACTTACAGCGGAAGTGTTATTGAATGAACATCGTGATGTGATCTAGCAAATAGTTTTGTATTTAAGTATTGCATTCATGTCTAATGGTCTGTATTAATAGGTGTTGCACATTGAGCCTGCTCTGGCTCACTCATGGTTGAGCTGGAGGCCGTGGATCGAGCCTGACATAAGATGGCCTGTGTAGATGAACCTCCAGAGAAGTGAGTTAGCTGTGAATCACAGTACTAGTTAGTAGTACTCTTAGTTAAGTTCTCATTTAATGTGTTGTTCACCGACAGGCACTGCTGGGTGTGTTTTGTTACGGAGAAGGAGGATCGAGCTGCAGAATGGGTCAGCCCGTGCCAGTGTAAGGGCTGCACCAAGTGGATCCATCAGTCTTGCTTACAGCGATGGCTGGACGAAAAACAGAAGGGAAACAGCGGAGGAGCCGTCAGCTGCCCGCAATGTGGCACAGAATACCAGATAGTTTTCCCCAAAATAGGTGAGTATTTGCACGTCACCTTTTTTTGAAGGGAAACGTACTAATACCTTTTTCCACTTTTGTTGTGTATCTTGTCACGGATTCTCACTTTTTTTTTTTTTTTCTTTTCATTTTAATGCACCAAATCAGTGCCTGTTTATTACATATTTTGGATAATTTGCTCCTGATAAGAGTGCAGTCCTTTCAGCTCTGTTTTGCAGCAGTGTCGTTATTGTAACTAAAGCTAAAACTATTACAGATAATTTATATTGACTGAAATAAAGTTGAAATAAATTAAAATACAAAACTTAGATAAAATCTTGGCAACTAACGGGAATAAAAAAAAGTGTATGTTTAAAATTACTAAAAGTGCTAAAATTACTTAAAATAAATTAAAGCTATATACAAATATAAGAAAAGTCCAAAAACAAATAAAAAATGATTTTAGAAAATTAAATGAAAATGAAAAATGTTGCTTTGGCAAATAGCGAAATTAAATTGAAGTACTAAAATGATTAAAACTAAAACCGAAATAAAAATAAATTAAAACTAAATAATAAAATGAAAAAAAAGCAAAAACGAATAAAAATGCTTAAAACCCCCGAAAAAAATAGAAATGTTGCTCTTGCAACTAACTGAAATGAAATAAGTGCAAGTTAAAGTACTAAAATGAGTAAAACTAAAATCAAAATAACTTAAAGCTTAATAAAAATATTAAAAAACTAGAAATGCTAAGAACTGAAATCATAGTAAGTAATACTAATATAAAAATACAGAAATATACTTAAAAAAAAAAAAAAATA
>NW_015549598.1:650973-687385 GCF_001515605.1 Sinocyclocheilus anshuiensis | reverse complement strand
AAATATAAAGAAACCAAAAATGTATAAAAATGACAAAAGCACATAACAAAATGACTAAAATCTAAACTAAAATGAAAATATCAAAATTCTAAAAGCTAATTCAAAACTATTATATAATACTATAATAGTGTAAATAATAGAGTAAATAATAATAAACACTGTTTTATAACATGATTTTGCACTTGTTTTGTAGCTAAACTTTACCATTTAAAATTATCATATGTTTTTGACAAATTAGCTCAGAAAATGTGACAAAGGTGCCCAGATTCTGCGGGGCCTTACTAATGCCGAATATTCTGACGTTCTGTTTGGCTGTTATTTGTTAATTTAATAGGGGAGTGTTAAGTGTGTCATTTTGTCTCTCCTCCAGGGCCTCTGGTGTACTTCCTTCAGCAGGTCGACAGAGCTCTGTCCAGGGCCAGTCCGTTCACCGCAGCTGGAGTCGTGGTGGGGACCGTCTATTGGTCGGCCGTTACTTACGGTGCCGTCACAGTTATGCAGGTGTGTTAAAGACAAGATGAGTGAAGCTCAGCTCTCCAGGGCTCTTTTGAACAAGTTTTCTACTCTGTTTTCAGGTGGTGGGCCATAAGAAGGGTCTGGATGTGATGGAGCATGCGGATCCTCTCTTCCTGCTCATGGGTTTGCCCACCATCCCCGTCATGCTGGTACTGGGGAAGATGATTCGCTGGGAGGATTATGTTGTGCGGCTTTGGCAACGACACTCTTCTAAGCTTCAGATCTTCAGCGGGCTTGTACCTGGTATGTGGAAAACAGGGTTAAACTTAGCAATAGTTCATCCCAGTGTTGTTTTTGTTAACTAAATCTAAAACTATTAAAAATGTTTTGTTTTCCATTTTCGTTAATTAATAAAAAATAATTTTTAATAAAACTTTTTAATAAAACTTAAAATAAAAAAACGTAACTATTAAACATTTTAATTATTAAAAATGTAAAAATATTGCCTTGCCAACTTACTGAAATAAGTTAAAGTACTAAAATTACTTAAACTGAAATAAAAATAAAGCTAAATATAATTAAAAAAAACACAAAAACTAATAATAACAAATGCATAATAAAAAATGGATGCAACTTAAACTAAAATTAAAATAAAAAACAAAAACTAATAAATAGAAGCTAATAAAAATGAAAAAAGCACACAACAATCAGTAAAACGAATAAATATTCAAATGTTTATTATACTGTAATAGTATATAAATTATCCTAAAACTAAAATGAAAGCTAAATAAAAACTAATAAGAATGACAAAAGCACATAACCAAATGACTAAAATTACAAATGAAAATAAAGGCAAATTCATTGAAGTATTAAAATTACTAAAAATGAAATGCAAATAAATTAAGCTAAATATAATTTTTTTAATAAAACAAAAACTAATGGAAAGGACAAAAGCACATAACAAAATGACTAAAACTTCAACTAAAATTACAATGAAAACTGAAAAATTGAAAACAGAAGCTAATTTGTTGAAATACTAAAATCACTAAAAATAAAGCTAAATATAAATGTAAAAAATAATAATAAAAAAAATCACATAAAAATGAGCAGACGCACTTACTTTTTCTCATTTATGCATACTAGCAAAACGCCGTCAGTAGTGCTGTTCCTCTATTTCTCACTCTAAAGACTTTGAGAAGGAAGTTTTGAAGATAACATGCCACTCTTGAAGTGTTTATATATGACTTCAACCGGACAGAAGCCAATGTTGATTTTTATTGGGGAAGGTGCCTTTAAGGAATGGTTCATCCAAAAATTCTGTCATTTACTCACCTAAGTTAATTCTTTGAAGTACTAAAATGTTTAAAACTGAAATGAACATAAAGTTAAATATAACTGTTAAAAAAAGTAAAAATGACAATAGCACATGAATAAAGCTTAAATTTCAATTTAAAATGAAAACTGAACTAATGCTAAATATTAATGCTGTTTCTTCCAAAAATGTAAATTCTGACATTATTTATTCACCCTGTCATTCCATTTGATATGTATAAATATGTGGTGGTGGATAGCTCATTTTTTGGGTAAACCATTCCTTTAAACCGTCTTAGTATTTATGATTCTTTATCATAATCATACTGTAAGCTTATGCTAATAATAATAATAATAATAATATTAAAAAGCATCATTTTTGAAGCAAAAAAATATAATTTGTTTGTGCAGGTATGGGCCATCCTCTACCCCGCATCCCAGTGGAGGGCAGTTACGGAGGAGACCATCTCTCTGTGTCTCGCACCCTTTGCGGCGCCCTCATCTTCCCCTCCATCGCCAACCTTGTGGGACGCCTCCTATTCCGCAGGGTCACGTCAAACCTGCAGCGCACCATCCTGGTGAGAGTCGAGAGCGGCAAGCGTCTACAATACAACCTGGAATTTCATTAGGAAGTGTGAATCCTAACCCACTTTTCCTCTTCTAGGGTGGCATTGCATTCGTGGTGATCAAGGGAGTGCTTAAAGTATATTTCAAACAGCAGCAGTACCTCATCCAGGCCAACAGACACATCCTGAATTACCCAGAGCCCGAGGGACGAGCAGATGCCACTTTTGAGGACGACAACGAAAACAGTGGCAATGAATGAAGATAATGCACTTGAGGAAATCAACAAATGCACTGTAGTATAGGATTCTCAGAATAAAGAGAGACATATTTACGGATGTATAAAGACATAATTTCTCAGCTTCACATGGCTCTAAATCAGCACAAACACATGTCTGCTATGTATTACTAAAATGCAAGGATGACTGAAATTCTTTTATCTGTGAGAAACGTTTGATGGGGTGTTAAAGTGCCTGTAATAGCAAAATACACCAGTAGATGGCGACAAATGCAAAGCTGGTAACTGCACTGTGCACTGATGTCTCTGATGAAGACATTGTAATTTAGGCTACAAATGTACCAGCAGAATCATGTAAGCATTTTGAGAATGAGTTAATTGATTCTGATTGAAGATAATAAGCAATGGCTATATAATGACAAATAAAGGATGATAAACCCAAAAACTTGGACTTTAATGCTTTTAAGATGTGGTTTACCGTCATTGTTTTCAATCTAGAAAGAACCATCTGGACCATTTCACTGAAAATTGAAAGAAATAACAAGAAAAATATTAAATATTACTATATTTGCCTATTTTAGTCCTATTAAATTGTTTGTTTGTTTTTTGCATTCAATTTGTGACATTGTTTTCATGACGATTAAGTGTATTTTCAGCCCAAATTCAAATGAATTGTAATGCACTTATTTTGTTTTGTAATTGTTGTTACAAAAAAGTTATTTTCATTGTTTCTCATTATGTTAATACAGAAGGCCTTCACTGTATTTAAACTAAAAATATTTAATTATTGTAAAACGATTTCAATAGTAAAACTAGCTTAAAGGCAGTACAATAAAAGTCATGATGTAATGAAATCAAACAGAAAAAAAAAACTAGCATAATTTGTCACCATCATGAGATTTTAGTCATGAAAATAATTTAACAATGCAACCAATCTTAATAGTCCTAAAATGTGATTATTTTCTTTATGTTTAATACTTATGTTTCTCTTTTGACTTTGGGGTGAGTCTTGTGAAGTGAAAAGCTGTGTGTTTGAAATTAAACCATCAATGCATTTTTAACTTCAAATCTTTGCTTCTGGCTACAGTATTTTTCACAACTTTTTGTCCAGTGAAAAAGTCATCTCGTCTGAATCAGGAGAGAAATATGCACAGATAAAGCACCGTTTACAATTGAAAACAGTTCTAAAAAACATGTAGAATTTTGATGTGAGAGGACAACAGGAGATGGACTTTTTCACTGGAGGAAGTGTTAATATGGATTAAAGACGTATTTGTGTTTCGTACAAACACAACTTTTTGCTTCAGAAGATGGTAATTGTCGGACTGGCATCATGTGGATTACTTGTAGATTATTGTGATGTTGTTATCAGCAGTTTGGACTCTCATTCTGACGGCACCCATTCACTGCAGAGGATCCATTGATGAGAAAGTGATGGAATGCTACATTTCTCCAAATCTGTTCCGAAGAAGAAACAAACTCATCTACATCTTTGATGGCCTTCAGCAAATGTTAATTTTTGGGTGAACTATACCTTTAAGTAACAAGTAATGATGTTTGTCTTAAATAGAAGTGTTAAATATCTAGTTGCAGGGGGTGAGGTGACGGGCAGAATTGTCTCGCTCCCCTCCAGCGGGTTTGGCAGAGCCCTTCATCACCTGCTGTCGGCGAGCGGCATCACACCCTCTGTGCTTTCCGGCAGGCCCTTTGAAGGAATGGCAAAGACAAGGCTGAGGAATAATCTGGCCCGCTTCTGATCTCTTATTTCTTTATTTCGAGAACGAGAGGGGGAAAAAACTATGAATAATGCAAAAGTTTGCAGATGGTAAACGGCTGGCTGGGAGAAAAGACAGCAGAGGGAGTGCAATCGGCTCACCCAAGATGACTTCATTTGGGTTTAAAAATACACCCCTGCTCAAAGCCGTAGAACTGGAGCACCGCTCAACTTAACTCACAAACCATCTAAAACAGTCCTCTGGGATTGTTGTCTCCCATTTTTAAAGATCTCTGGCAAATATAACCACGGGAGACAGGCTTTGTTGAAGCTGCCAAACGTACAACGTTTGTGACGCAGAAAATCCCACAATTCATCTGTCACTTACGGGATATAAACATCCGATGTAATACTACGCACAAACAAAAGTTTTCATTTGTACAGAAAAGTGTAAATAAATGCCTTGATTTTAAAGCATTTTGACCAAATATGAAATCAAAGGATTTGGATGGCTGAATCATGCATTTACATATACTGTAAATGACATACAATGATTCATGTCACAGCCTTAAAGCAACCCCCTTTTTTTAGTGGTCTGTCTTGATGCTCCAGATGAAAAGAAATGTAGTTTGAGCGATGAAAAGTAATGAGTGAAGGAACATAAAAAGAGACAGTCCATTTGTAAGAATGGCAATAAAATAATGCTGCAATATCCAGCTGCTATGTAAAAAAAAGATAAAAGGCAATTTCTGTGAAATATATAATTAGGCTGTGACTTTAGATTTACATCTTAAAGGAGTCATATGATGCGATTTCAATTTTTCCTTTCTCTTTGGAGTGTTACAAGCTCTTGGTGCATATAGAAGATCTGTAAAGTTGCAAAGACTAAAGTCTCAAATCCAAAGAGATATTCTTTATAAAAGTTAAGAGTCAGCCACACCTACCTAAAACGGCTCGTTCTAACACGGCTTTCACCGTGGACGAAGCGGAGTCCAGCCCGGGGTCGCCACATGTGGTTGCCGCAAACCCGCCGGACGCTCCTTCGTCGAATCCGCCGGCCGCGCCATTCTCAAGCTCACCGGCCTCCGCTCACTCAAGCCCACCGTGTGTGACTCTGTGTTTCATTGTGAAAGCGAAACTACTTTGTTTGGCCTTCCAAAAGGGGACACGACTAGAAATCAGTGGTTAAGTTGTATTTACAACACTGTTCCAGAACACTTCAATCCAAATATTCAGATGTGTGCAGCACATTTTATGGAGGACTGTTTCCTGATCCTGGTAGAGTAGACTACAATGCCGACTGTTCTGACTCACAGACTGTAAGTAAGTTTTTTATATTTAAAGAATTTGCCACTGACGATTCAAATGCGAGTTTTGAGCAGTGTAGAGTAGCGTTTGTAGTTTGTCATTTCTCCGATCACAAATGCAGACTTGGTTTTATGTTTACGCGGCGCGATGCAATGCAACGCCGGGACAAGGCATCACAATATGGCAAGGGACGTAACATTTTCGTCACACGCTTGAGGTATTCGGCCAATCACAATGCACTGGATAGCTGGCCAATCAGAGCACACCTTGCTTTTCAGACCGATGAGCTTTGTAAAAATCGACGCGTTTCAGAAAGGTGGGGCATAGAGGAGAAGCAATAATGTACAGTATGTGGAAAATAATATGTTTTTTGAACCTTAAACCGCATAAACCCATTTCATTACACCAAATAATGTTCTTTTTAGCAACATCATATGACCCCTTTAAGTAAAAAACAAATACAATCGTAGATATGTTACTATACATACTTTGTAGTACAGAACGTTGTATAGTGGAAACATATAAACAGCAGAACAGAAGAAAAAAAGCGTGTTATCTAACCAATGGCTTATTATAACTTTGATTATAACTCATAAATGGGTCATTTTTGTTCTGTGGCACATTTTTTAATCTGTAACTCTTAAAGCATAAACATTCCCTAATTAAGTATTTCCATAAAAGAGTATATCAGTATTTCAGAACGAGGCACTGGTCAAGGTCAGACTCTTAAACTTTATGAATTATAATAAATGAGTAATTTACACAACAGCAAGAATAACAGTATGGAAATAAAAAGCTAATGTTAGCCAGTTAGCCATTGCTCAGGGATTAGAAGCTAGCATGCATAGGGATTGTATTATCTTTTAAAATTTTGATTTCACACAGATTTTTGTTATGTCAAACAGGATAAAACGTGAAACAAATCAACTTATAATACAATAAATCTTAACAAAATTCATCAAATCCATAATACTTACCGATTCTCAAACGATGGTTTTCCCTCTAAAATAACATCACTTCCTGGAGGACAATGTGATTAAAGGAACACTCCACTATTTTTGAAAATAGGCTCATTTTCCAACTCCCCTAGAGTTAAACAGTTGAGTTTTACCGTTTTCGAATCCATTCAGCCGATCTCCGGGTCTGGCGGTAGCACTTTTAGCATAGATCATTGAATCTGATTAGACCGTTAGCATCTCGCTCAAAAATGACCAAAGAGTTTCTATATTTTTCCTATTTAAAACTTGACCCTTCTGTAGTTACATCGTGTACTAAGACCGACGGAAAATGAAAAGTTGCGATTTTCTAGCCCGATAGGGCTAGGAACTATACTCCGTAATAATCAAGGAACAGCAGGCACAATGATATTATGCAACGCCAGCGAGATGCTAACGGTCTAATCAGATTGAATGATCTATGCTAAGCTACAGCTAAATGTGCTACCGCCAGACCCGGAAATCGGCTGAATGGATTCAGTAATACTCGACTGTTTAACTCTAGGGGAGTCGGAAAATGAGCCTATTTTCAAAAATAGTGGAGCGTTCCTTTAATAAACTGGCTTTTGCCTGTTAAGAGTCTAAATGGATGGTTTAACCTCTATGTTTCTTAACTGATAATATGATCAAATAATAATAATATAATTACAATAATATAATATAATAAACTATTTTCTATTGTGCCTTTAAAAAGTATCATCTCAAAGTGCTTCACAAGAATAAGATTAAATAAAACATACAATTATACAATCAATGCATTAAAGAAAACGAGATACAAAAATAAAATACATGCTATCAAAAGATCAACAAAAAGATAAATTTTCCATGTTAATTTCCATGTTAAAAATGGCATGTTCAATATTTCATCAATAAACCACATGAAAATCTGCTGAATAGCTAAAGTAATGGCCTCAAACATCAAAGACTCTCAAAATGTGCTTCATTTGCAAGTAAATCTGATTGCAGAAAGACTATAGGGGAGATTCTGTCATATCAAGCTGTACACACCCAGGTGAAAAAGAAATATATTTGTGCTTTTTCAGACATACTTACTATATTTAAATTATACTATACTAAATGCATATTAAATGTATTATTTTGAAACAACTTTAAGTATATTAAGTGTATTTCAAGATATGCTTAAGTTTGATTTTAATCTTTGTAATATATTTAATATATTGAAATTGTGTTAAAATGGAACCACTTTATATATGATGTTGAAATCCTTGTGGGAATTTCAGAAATATATATTAGAAAATAAAGGCGTCAAGCTTGAACAAATGTATAAACACCTAGCTTATTACAATTAATGTATGAATTATATGTATTCATGTATGAATAAACATACATGTCATGAACAACAGCCTAATCAACCAAAGTAGCATAACCTTTTAAAAAGTATGCTTGTGTTTAGTATATCCCTTAAACGTGTAATTAAAAATATATTTATTAACATAGTATTTCTACTATACTTTTTAGAAATATACTAATAGTGTGCTTGTGTTTAGCATATTCCTTAAAAGTGTAACTAAGCATATATTTATTACCAAAGTATTTCTAGTATACTTTTTATAAATACATTAAAAGTATGCTTCTGTTTAGCATATTTCTTAGAAGTATAACTAAGCATATATTTAATACAAATGTACTTCTAGTATACTTTTTAGAAATATTAAAATGCAATTCAATATATTTTTATTGTACTTCAAATAAGCATGTTGGGAATACAAATGTATTATAAACATACTACTTGAATTTCAAGTATATTTTTAATACATTTAATACTACGTCTTTTTCACCTGGGATCAAAAGATCAACAAAAAGATACATTTTCCATGTTAAAAATGGCATGTTCAATATTTCATCAATAAACCACATGAAAATCTGCTGAATAGCTAAAGTAATGGCCTCAAACATCAAAGACTCTCAAAATGTGCTTCATTTGCAAGTAAATCTGATTGCAGAAAGACTATAGGGGAGATTCTGTCATATCAAGCTGTATCAAAGCCGCCAAGGCATCTTTAGATGACGTTTGAATAAATATAATGCAAGAGGGCCTCATTTTCGATTAGAGCAGCGCAGATAACCCACGGCAAACCCTCTGGAAAACGATGATTATCCGTTTTCTATAATCTCAAAGCTCTCCTTTGCTGGTGCGTCCCCTGAGGCTTTGGCCTACACATAAATGTACCGAACCAATGGAGGATTGTCTTCAAACACTTCACTTTCAGATATTGTTGGAGATGTGCTGGAAATCAATGGCAATTTAAAATAAGTGCATCTTATCGAGAATGAGAAAACAAGATTAGGTAAAGAGCTTTTATCTGTGTGCCACACGTTTCATCTCCTCTAATAAGAAAACCGCGGCAGCAGTGAAAAGAAATGGGACGCGTGAGACAACAAATCAAGTGACCTGAGAGTAATAACACCTCTGAACAGAACTCCTTGACCTGGACTCCGTTCACGGAAGAATGGATGTGATTTCAGCACCTGGGATGTCATGTCACGGACAGCACACTGAAGAGCGGCATGATCTGGTATAATAAAACCGCTCTCTGTGACAAAATGCAAGATGTCCTTTTGACCAATGAACTTCCATGACCTTTATATATTTTTTCCAGTTGTTTATGATTATAATGGTTTAAAACATTTATTTTGCATGACAATCTTTCAAGATATAAAAAATAAAATTACAATCAAAAATTTTTTTATAATATTTTTTTTTAATAAAGCAACATTTTTTGCTTAAAGAAAATGTTCATTTATATAATAATATAAAAAATGTAGTTTAGGTATTTAAAAATGTTTGTGTTTTTTTTCCCACTTTTTTTATAGTAAGACTTACTATACTGAAATAATGAGAATCATCATTGAGATTAATTACCAATGAACTTCCATGATATTTAAATGTTTTTTCCCCCCAGTTGTTTATGATCATGAGGGTTTAAAAAAATTATTTTGCGTGTTAAGTCACATGAAATATTTTAGGTTTTTAAACATTTTTAGTGTTTTTTTACAGTATTACTTAACAAATAATATATTAATATAATGTGAATTTAGTAAGACTCACTAAGAATAATTACTCAATTGCTAAAAAAAAAAAGAAAAAAAACATTAATCTGGATTCAAATCACTTTTAAACATCGCCAATAAAACAAAATAAGTCCCAATGTGAATGTTTATCCCTGAGGAAGATGATTGTTAGTCAATTTTGTAAGACATTCTCATACATAATAGTTATTAGCAAATATATAACTCCCAATGTGTCAAAATTTATATTTATTTTCATGCTCTTCCCCTGACTTTTAATAATTGCTATGACCTTTATAGAAAAGCATACCTATAGATCAAACAGCGCATGGATCTAGCAACACTTATATCATGGGTTAATAATGAGGTAATAAAATGCATACCATGAATGCAAAGCACAAGCACAAAACCACAATTTTAATATTCCCCATGTTTTCCACCACCTCAGGGATGCTGTAAAACATCTTCACTCTTGTATCTGTTAATTGCTATTGCAGGATGCATATTGCCTCAAACTGAATAAACTGACTAGTACCTTGATGGGCATCAAAAAGATGATGCCTCAGGAAGAATGTTACCTACATTTAGTGGCTCATGCATCAGTAATACAAGCACATCTGCTGTATATGCAAATAATTTAATCTTCAGTAATGAGCGGAAAAGCATGCAACGTAATTACCAACAACGGCACTGAACAAGAGAGTGAAGACGAACAAGAAAAACAGTTACTGGCATTACATGGATGTCATGTTTCCAAATGTATTTGCGCTTTCAGAACTACCATTAATAAGGCAACAAGAACGTCAACACCAAACGCCTTTGTTAGAAACTGAACTTCAATCATCAAGAAAATATTTAATACCAAACTGGCATTGGCACAGTCATGTCTCTATTGTAGCAGAAGATGGATGTGTTGTTAAGCTAACACCAATGCTCAATATGTTTCCCAATATTACAGAGGCACCATTCAAAGTTAAAATGCAGCACAAGCTGTCTCACCAAAGCAACACAATAAATAGTAATAGCTACAATTCATTAAACAACAACACAAACAACAACAACAAAACCAGACATGAACAGAAGAAATACTTTGGTGAGGGCACCGATTCCCTGCTATAGTGATTTTAATGAATAACAAAGAATTGTACATGAAAAGTACTTTCATTATAACAACAACTTGCTGTTTGATGTGAAATGTCTGGTGCGCAATGAACGCTAAAACAATCAAGCCTCATAAATCAGTCCTTCCTTTCCTAACATAACAGCCTGAAAGTGTCATCAGAGGAATAATCACATTCTTGATGGAATATTTATCCCGTACAAGTCGTACACGGAGACAGGAATGGCACCCTGACTACCCTAGCTGTCATTAAAATAAATAAATAAATAAATAATTCACACCATGTTCCAGACCTGGACCCCGGAAAACACGGCAACAGTGGGTTGAGGTTGTTTTTAGATCTCTTGGGTATGAACTGATGCAGAAACCCACATAGAGATTCCACGTCTCCATGGAAACAGTGCCAGCTCATCCTCAACCCATCCCCTCATTCTTCCCTCCGTTCCTGCCGTCTCTTTAGCAGTGAGCACACTGTTCCGTTCTCATCAGAGAGCCCCGCTGCATGGACGACACCTTGGTGACATCAGTGGCAACCGTCGAAAGTGGGAAGCTCTCGTAGGTCTCTGGAACGCCCCAGCCACAATGGCAGCGTTGAAGCATCACCTTCAGCTCCTTCTGGAAGTTGGTGTTGAGGAAGCCATACACCACCGGGTTCACGCAGGTAGACGCCATTGCCGTGAGGTGGCAGGCTGAGAAGATGACGTCGTGCTGGCAAGAAGGAAGCACATGGTGGTACCAGTCAAAGACGGTGTTGAAGACGTTGAGCGGCAGCCAGCAGAGAGCAAAAGCGACCACGATTACGACCAACATGGCGTTGACGCGCTGAGCGCCCCGCGCCTTCCTCTGCCGGGCCTCGGTGGCTTGCTCCACCATGTCTTTCCGTCGGCGTAAACGCAGGAATATGCGCAAGTAGCAGAGTAGAATGAGAAGCAGGGGTAGGCAGTATTGGAAAAGCAGAAGCGAGGTGGTATACGCCAAACGGTTGCGTTCGGACGGCCAGAGCTCCATGCAAATCACGTGGTCGCTGAATGGGTTGAACGGAAGGCTGAGGTTCTGGAACGGGGCGTTAGTGAGGATGTTAAAGGACAGGAAGGGTAGGGAAATGAAGCAGGCCACCATCCAGGTGACACCCACAGCCAGGTAGGAATGGCCTGCGGCGGGCGTCCAGCCGGTGGGGTGGATGATGAGTTGATGCCTCTCCAATGCGATGAGGACCAGCGAGAAGATGGAGACCGTGATGGACATGCACTGCACGAACGGCGTGACCTTGCACAGCGTCTCACCCAGGATCCAGTGATCCATGAGCGTGTAGATGACCGTCACGGGGAGGCACACCACGCACATGAGGATGTCGGAGCAAGAGAGGTTGGCGATGAGGATGTTGGTGACATTCCTCATCTCCTTCTGTCTGGATATGATGAAGACCAGACAAGTGTTGCCCACCAATCCCACCGCAATAACGGTGCTGTAGGCCACAATCAGAAGGGTCGTGCCACTCACAGAGGGAGGGCAGACGTTGGACTCTGCCCATGTTCTCTGGCCCAACCCAGCTGAGGTGTTGCTGATGTTGTCCGAGTTTGGAGAGGCCTCCATAAGTCCCAAAGTTGTTTGAGGAGCAGCTAGGCGTTCACAAAACTGTTAAACAGCAGATGAAAGATGACTCATTGTTTAGGTCCTTCCATTTATTTGCAGACAGCCAATTGGTTGACCTGGAGGAAAAGGAGCACATAAAGACTGTTAGCTGGCATTAAAATGGACAAAAGTTAACTTTGCAAGTGAGTCTCTGGGAAAGGTTAAGCCCCCTTAATCCAACAGATGTTTGTGGACTTGAAATCTGACCATAAACATCTTGTTTAAGGAGAAAACACTACAAATCTCTCAAGTATTTTCAGCTAATCATTTAATGAATTAGCTAACGTGTATCCACCAAAACACACAATTCATTCTGCTCTAATAACGGCATGAACTCAACTAATACTCTTTGCAAAAAACTCCCTCGGGATGTTGACAGGTCATCCTGTCTGTTAAGCTGACAGATGGAGGTCTCTCTCAGTAGAATTCTCTCTTTATCCCTTTTATCTCAGAGTTCTCTTTTCTTTGCCCTAATATGGCTTTTATGTGATAAAAGCAATAAAAATAATCATATCTCAAACTACAGATTTAAAAGATGTTGACGTATTAGCACATTTTTACACAGTATTTACTTGACAGGTTTACCTTGTCAACCTCAGTCAGTCTGAAGGGAATAGAGAATCTTATTCAATAAAATACTAGAACTGAATGATCATGTAATAATGTTCAGTTCCGTTAAACGGTTTCGTTTTAATAAATGGTACTGTACTTTACAATAGTGTTACCAAAAACGGTATTATTTTTGTTAAGTACTGTATGTTTGTATAGTATGGAAACATACTCAAAACATACAAAACAAATGCAATTGTTAAGTGAAATTTAAACAGATTTGTTAAACTCCTAACTATTTCCTATATACTTTAGTAAGCAGTGCATCTAACTTGACTTCACTTGACTCCTGTAATGCATACAGATTGGCAAAAGCATCAAATATTTTACTCCCGCAGTCACTTTGGATAATTTATTCCTTGCACCGACCACTCTGAGTTTCTGGATTGAGTAAGTGTTGTAATTAAGCCACTGCTAATATCCTCTCTCTCCTCCAAACCAACTGTCAGGAGTTTCACACCAGCTTATTACGTCATTCATCTCACATGGAGTGGGAAGCTGATTCAGGGAATGCCTTACTGAGAGTATCTACTCCAAAGTTTCAATCCTTCACAGCTCTAAAGAGCATAATTTATCACACAATCTTTTAAAGAGGACCTCTACAATTTGCATTTTTGCCAGTGAAATAAGAATGAAAAAGTGCTTTTTAATGCAGCAAAAGAGTGCTTCCGGTTTTGACTACAAATTTTGAAGGAAAATAAATAAATAAATAAAATAAGTGGTACTTTGCCATGAAAAAAACTTAGCAATACAAGCCTAGGGTGCTCTGAGTGATTGCCAGGGCATTGTTGTGCAGTAGCTAAAATGTTCTGAGTGGTTGTTAGGCCATTGCTAGATGTTTTGGATGGTTTTGTTCTTAGTGGTTGCTATTGTATTGCTAGATCTCTGATAAGACTATTTGCGGTAGCTAAAGGGTTTAGAGTGGTTGCTAGGCCAGTACAGAGCATTCTGAGTGGTTCCTTGTGTGTTGCTATGTGGCTGCTAGACGTTTCAAGAGGTTGCCAGTTCATTGCTATGTGGTAATTAAAGTGTTCTAAGTGGTTGCCAAGGTGTTGCTATGTAGCAGCTAGATGTTTTGAGTGGTTGCCAGGGCACTGTTAGGCGGTAGCTAAAGGGTTTTGAGTGGTTGCCAGGACAGTGCAAAAATTTTTGAGGGTACTTCTCAATCAGCTCCCTAGCTCCAGACTTCGTGAATCAGTATATCGTGCACACAAATCCGGTCCCTGGTAAGTACCCTATCTCACTGCACATTGGGACAGTGATTACTCATTTTCCGGCGACATGACTACATACAACGTCAATGGACAACATTGTAGAAGGTCATTGCTGGAATTAATCAACAACAGGCAGGACCCATTTCTTTTTTATATTATTTGTATTCTCTTTAAACACATTGTTCTGTTACATGTCCATACAACATTTCAGCCGAATATTAATTATAAACATTAGATGTGTTCACTACCTGTCTAGCGATGTGTGTTTATGCTGAAATATTGTAAAAAAAAAAAACGGTTTGTCTTTTCAAATCTTCTATCGCGTATCATTATATTTATTGAGCTGGCTCGTGTGATTTATATTTAGCGCTTCAGAAATGTGACTTCATTTCCGGTAAGGGAGCATAGTGAGCATCAATGCTCACTAGTTTTTGCGGTGCATTGTGGGATTTTTCAGGGCGCGAACATTCCAGTGGACTGGAAGGATTTTGCTATTGAGACAGCCCTTAAAATCCGACTGCCTGATCAGTGCCCTGACTACTGAACTAGGGAGCTGATTGAGACGCACCTTGGGTGATTCCCAGAGCATTGTATGTGGTAACTAATGTGTTCTAAATGGCTGTTAAGGTGTTGCTATGTGGCTGCTAAATGTTTTGAGTGGCTGCCAGTGCATTGTTATGTGATAACTCAAGTGGTCTAAGTGGTTGGTAAGGTGTTGTTATGTGGGTGGGTGTTATGAGTGGTTGCCAGGGTATTGTTATGCAGTAGCTGAAGTGTTCTGAGTGGTTGCTAGGTTGCTGCTAGACATTTTGGGTCGTTGCTAGGCCATTGCTAGATGTTTTGGGTGGTTGCCAGGTGTTTACTAGAGTGTTCTTAGTGGTTGCTATTGTGTTGCTAGATGTCTGATAAACGATTTGGTTGGTTGCCAGAGTGTTCTGAGAGGTTGCTAGGGTGTTGCTATGTGGCTGCTAGACATTTCGAGTGGTTGCACATTATACGGTTGCTAAAGTGTTCTGGGTGGTTGCTAGGGTGTTTCTAGGTGGTTAGTCTAAGGATCCACACCCAAATGTCTATTCTGGTCCCTAAATATGGCTTGGATCTCTTCTTTAATGCAATATTGGCACTTCCCAATAATGTTTCACATCAGTAAACCAACACAATTCACTATATATTAAATATGCAATATATTGATATGAAATGTATGCAAATGTGACATTATAACTGGCAAAAAGAATTTGAATGATTTGTCTATTTAGCTAGATTTATATAACTATTTAAACTGGCTAAACCATTAAAAACCTTTATTAAAAATGCCAAAATAAAATGTGTAGAAGAAGTCACTAATGCAGTAAAGCATTCTAAGATAGAGGTCAGATGTGAGAACATAATATATCTGATATATGATACCTCTGATAGATGTGTCCTTCAGAGGATATAAAGTTTCGTATTATCACAGCACTGACATGCTGAGATATAATGGCATATATCAGAGGCAGCAGTATCAGAGGTTTGTGTGTGTGTGGAGAGAGTGACTCAAGAATTTAAGGGAGTGTGTGAAATTACATAAGGCAGAACTAAATTAATCATCTAATTTTCATATCACACAGACAAGTCTGAGCGACATGCTTTCATAACCGTACATAGAGATTCGCTACTTGTGCAAATCAAATGCTCATTGTCATTTGAGATAAAAAGAACTGAGGAAATTAATAAACCAAAAAGACAAAAACGAAGGCAAATGAGTTACAGTGTTTCCAGCAGACATTTAAATCAAGCTGAGGTCAAAAAGCACATTTTAAGGGAACAGTTCACCCAAAAAATGAAGATTCCGTCATTATTTATTCACCTTCTTATCGTTTATATATACTTGGTTTGGAGAGATTGTTTAATCTTTCATACAATTATATGAAAGATTACACAGTCTCTCTCTAAATATATCATTGTATGAAAGATTACACAATCTCTTGGCTTTACTGCCTATTTGTCAACTACCCCTATATATGTTAATTTTTTTATGTGAACTGTCCCCTTAACATGAAAGCTCATATAAAACTCTTCTCACAGAGAGCTAAAAAAATATACCAAAAAATACGCAACCGGACATTTAGCATTATTTGTGAGCTGCTGACTAAGTCTACAAGGTCAGATCCAATTGATTAGGTCAGAAAACAAAAGAGTGAATTGTGCCAAAGTGCTTTCTTCTTCCATTAACCTTGAAGAGTTCGACTCTTTTGACAGAAGCTCTAGTAGCTCATTAGCTTGTTCCTCATGATTTGGATCCTGTCATTCTCACTGTAGCTGTAAGTTTCTTGTCAGGCAGCTAATAAGCTGACAACAACTACTGCTATCAAACACTTTGGTCAGGCATCAAGTATTACTGAGAGAAGAATCTTGCCTCTCCAGGAGAATATTAATGTTTTTCGGCAACCTTTTTATTGGTACCTTATTGTGCTTGCAGACATTAAAATGCTATTTGACTCATATTAGCGGCTGTGAGTCACTTGGGTAATTGACAGCTTTATAATGACCTTGAGATACGCCAGGCTTATCACAACCTCTGATTAAACAGACTCTTGATGGTACTGTTGAGTCAACAACTAATAACGTGAGCGATCAAACCTAATAGTCTTAAGATGACTGTTGTCTTGAAGTGTTTAATTTTTTCTCTTTTAAAATACTTATTCCAATCTAATCTTAAAGGAATAGCTCACCAAAAAAACAAATTCTGTCATCATTTGATGATTTTTCGTACAATGTTTTTTTTTTTCATACAATGTCAGTGGTGTCCAATGACTTTGAAAATATCTTCTTTTGTGTTTCACAGAAGAAAAACACTCATACAGGTTTGGAATGACAAATGACAACTACTGTATACGCTGTAAAAATGATTTTTCTAAATGTTTTACAAGAAGATACTGTTTCAGTCTTCATATTTCATATTTAATCCAATGTGTTACTTGCTGTTTCTTTGTAATTATTTGTGAAATTTACTAACAACTTCTGAGTGAAAACTTTCAGTGTATAAGTGACCATTCGTAGGGTGATTTTCTCAAATAGCGTATAAAAACATTCATTTTTTTGTCTAAACATCCCGACCAGCCCAAAACACCTACACTGTGCCATGCTCTCCTAAATTGTCTGACAGTTTGCTCAATTTTCGCCTGATCGATGCTAATACGAATAATGAAATCCCAGATTTGCATTCAAGGAGAACTCTGGTCTCTATCTAGACCATCTAAAAATCTAATATTTTCCACTATAATCTTTATAAAAAAATAGATCTACTGTTGCTGTCAGGGATGGAATCACATTTTGATTGAGTAGTGTATCCCTGAGCTATTCTGATAACCATACAAACACATTTCCACTGATGATGCTCTTTACACAGACAGCAATTACAGATTCAACAACCTTGGATAGCTGGAAATCATCTCTCTTTCTTTGGAATTAGCTCTCTCGACCTTCGGCAAAAGGACAATGACATGCCGCAAATGGCAGTTAAAAAACAGTGTTATGGATGTAGGTTCATGGCCAGAGAAGCCCTCAGCATCTCTGATTGAAGAGGAACAGCGTGGCTCTCTGCTGTAGTGGATTTACATCAGTTCTGAGGAACACTGCTGAGTTTCCATAAATATGAGTCTCCCTATTGGATGGTGGAAGGGCAGTTCACTACATAGGTTGCACACTGAAGGTAATAGCCATGTTGAAATACCTCAAAGTGGCCCGAGGCAATGTGTTTCAAATCCATCTGGGCAGGCCAACTATACAGAGACAAGTCAATTTATCAGAAAATCATGGTTGTAGAATAGCTGCTCTATGGCTCCAGAGTAGGCTATTATGAGGGAGGACGTGAAAATAGCAGGAAAGAAAGTATAAAGCTATGCTAGAAAATATTTATATAAAAATTCCTTAAAGGAACAGTTCCAGTTCACCAAAAAACGAAAATTCTGTCATTTACTCACCCTCAAACCTACTCACTATCATTATATATCCTTAAAATGTGTGCATATATGCATACAAATGGTAGTTTGCATGTGTGTGTGTGTGTGCATGTGTACAAAAACTATCATTCAAAGGTTTTGTGATCAGTAAGATTTTAATAATACTTTTATTCAGAAATGATGCATTAAATTGATCTAAAGTGACAAAGGCATTTATAATGTTACAATGTTAATTTCTGAAGGATCATGTGACACTAAAGACTGGAGTAATGATGCTGAAAATTAAGCATTGCATCACAGGAATAAATTACATTTTAAAATCTATTCAAATAGAAAACACTTGTTTTAAATTGTGATAATATTTCACAATATCACGTTTTTATTGTATTTTTTGTTCAAATAAATGCAGCCTTAACGAGCATAAGAGACTTCTTTCAAAAACTTTTTTTTTTTTAAACTGTACCCACCCCACACTTTTGAATGGTAGCGTGTATATGTTCACCATATCTAGGCCTATTTATATACAGTATTCCATTACATCTTGAAAAGAAAAGCATCAACATTCATTCCACAAATAAAAGCAAATAATACAGTTTTGAAATGACATGAGAGTGACTAATTGATGACTGAATCTTAATTTTTGACTGAACCTTTTAATTTTTTTTTAAATTTGTGACAAGCTTTTCGGAGCATTGTTAAAATGTCAGATTTTGAGCCACGGGGATGTGGTAAAAACTCAGGCCACCCACCATCTCAAAATTCAGCCCATCCTCTGTCTAACTGCCATGGGGTGTCCTTTAAAGAATCTCAAGGTGTCACCTCGCTCCTTAGGAGACGGGTGTTCAGAATGCACCGGGGGACGGCTTAAGCATAACACAAGTGTCATAAAGAAAAAATAGTGCTTTAGACACGTCATCTTCATCCGACTGATGAAGTTTGACAATCCGTCGAAATGTGTTACATACATCCAGTGACCTTTGATGTTTTCATCAGCACCTTTTTAGTTTGGGAAGCTTCCCCTCACAGGCTAATGCGGTTTCACATCAGACAGACATATGATCTCTGCCCATTGAAAACACCCTCAACACAGCACACGTAAAGACTTCTTTTCACCTTGAACCTCCTCACCCTCTGCTGGAAAATATGAAAGGTACATGAACAATCAATGATCTACAGAAAGGTCTATAGAAATACACCTTATAATGTATGTTGCAATGGTTCTCAAATGGTTTTGCTGCAAGATGGAGATTTCACATCGAACACCAAGAACGAACCCAACCTAAAATCACTTATTATGACACATGTACTGTAATATAGTCTACACGATTTTTCATTGGACATCAAGTATGAACCGACCCAAAATCACTTCTTATGCCACATGTAATGTAGTCTACAGCATATTTTTCAGTTTTGTTCCATTTCTTATAATGCAATCCCAGTTTGACTAACTTCATTAAAATGACACATAAATTAGAGCCTTTGGCGTCAAGAGCAAAAGATATTCAAGGCATTTCTTCTCCCTTTTAAAGGTTGACATGGCCATATATTTTGCTACCTCAATTTTATGGTTAGATGCATTTTATTTTTTGCATTTAGCATCTTTTTTCCACTGATATGCGACCCATGTATATCGATCCACCAGTTGAGAATCACATACTTCCATTTAAACTACATAAACTTAACATGCTATGACCATCTGTTGCTATTGTGCACATTTTAATTTCAAAATAGGTTATAATAGTTTTCTGCCATTACCATTCTTCCACCTTGTGCATGAAATCTTCTATGAAATGCAGCTCAATACTACGTATTGCTCATATAACATGTAAGATCACAACAGAACAATCCCTGTGGTCAAGTAAAAAACCCTTGAACTCAGTACTGAATAATGCAAGGGGCGTCTGAAACTAATCTTAGATGGCTTATTGCTAGATGATAACTGTACCCCACTATGTCTCGACTGAAGGGTCTGTCTGAATCGAGATACGGTCTCCTGGAAATAAGTAATGGTCTATTTTAAGAGAAAAGGAAACCATAATCACCATTACCTTGAGATCCTTTCACACCTGTCAATCAAACCGCTGGGAGGGAGAAACCGTAATAAACGCTCCACAAGGGCAGACATCATTCTTAGTCTATATAAAGTGCAATAACATACTTCTCACCCTCACATTATCCTTAATCTTGTCTCTCAAGCTGCACAACCAAACAATCCTCGTGTCTTGTCTTGACAAGAAGCACACATTATCTTTTGAGATTATAGAATTTCAATGCACGCTGACAAGTACATGAGAGGTATTACATTTTAAATCCCACTTGTGGAAATCTCGAGTGCATTTTCTGATTATTCTTTCCCAGAATTACTTTTTGCTCCAATTGTTTCCTCATCACATTCAGCTGTCAACTAGATCATTCTATAAAGTCTCAAATTCCAACTTGGTGGAAAAGGTGAAAACACTCTGACCTCCTTTCAGTTAGAATTTCCATCAACAGATATCAACATTTCCCATAAAGCACCATGAATTGACTTTATGCTCAGATGCTAGATTGTTGGACATTCTTAATGACTTTTCTAATAAGCAGAAGTTTCTTTAAAATACCTTAAGGATAATTCAGCTTTTCTGATTCATTTGTGGGGGGGGGGGGGTTAGCTAAAAGTCCAAAACCACACATTTCATATCACATACCACGATTCAGATTATGAAAATCAGTTGCATAACTACTCCTTAGACGTTTTTAAACTGTGTTCACTTCGCAAATCTGCTCAAATGTAGACAGACACAACATTCATAAAACACAGTTTATGTTATTTCTAAACCTCTACATCACGACATTTTCACCATATACAAAGCGATCTTACCAGTAAAGCTGTGTTTTCTCCAGCGTTGGTGCCGACAGTGCGGTGGAGAGCCCGAACTCGACTAATGCCGGAGGAGGAGGATGCTGAAACCCTGTCCCTGTTCCAGCATCAGCATCAGCATCTGGACGGGACTTCAGGCGTACAGATGGGCAGAAAGTGTCGAGATGAAATGCTGGGAAACTTTGCGTGAATGGGAGTATTGGTGTCATCCTCCCCCTCGCGCGCAGATTTCACGGGCACCTCTGGCTCATCACTCTTTTGGTTGTTGTTGTTGTTGTTTGGATCTCTCTCTCTCAGCAAACGGGCTTGATAGAGCTGCGTGCTAAAAAGAAAGGTTAATTAATAAGATTGTCAATTAAGGCTAATTGATAGGTCACTGCTGTAATGCGACTGTGTTCTTATTAATTATTGATTAAAAGTAAGTGCCTCGTCATTTAGATTTTGAAATTGACAAGGATGTAATAATAAATGATGTGAATTAGGAGTAAAAAGAATAGCCTACATAACGACTCTCATAATAAACATTGCTTAGAAATCCAATCTTTGCGTCCACACGTTGGTTTCACGTGTTTGGAAAAATAAATAAATAAATAAATTCTACAAATAATTTATATTAGTGACGCTAAAAAAAACGTAGGCTAAGTGGTGTAGCCTAACTATCTACTTTTGTGAACGTCGAATATAGGCGTGATTAAACAGCTTTCCAAAAAAAATGAGCGTTCGAAGGTTTTTTTTCTTCTTCATTACAACATCATGAATATTAATACTCAGGGTTAATCCGTTTGGCCCGAACAAAACGTTCATTTGTTTTTGGATTTTCTTACCATGACACAGTGTTGGTTACGCCCAGCTGGCTTTGATTTCACACACGTTTTCAGTATAATTGTTGTAAAAAAAAAAATAATAATAACTTCTTACTCCTACATTTATTTTTACCCAACAATTTCTCAATTTTAATGCTTTTTTAGTATATTTATTTATTTTTGTAACAATCAATGGGCAAACAAAAAAAAACTATGATTTTAATTCAGTAAATAAAATAAATGTCATAGTAGATGAAGATTCATAGTCATGTTTGTATGACTTGCATTTTAATGTACTTTTTAATGACAATGACAAATACAGAAAAAAAAATCACAAGGACCCAGTTAATAAAAAGCAAAGTCATAAAATATAGCCTACATATTCATGTCATGTCAAATTGTATGAAATGTCAGGTCAGCTATTTAAAATAAATATTGTGATAAAAAAAATTTTTTTCATGAAAATTAAATGGATTTTAAGATCAGGTTAAAAAAAACATACATATACATATTTTGTACATATACATAGGATTATAGATTGAAACAGATATTGTTTTTCTCCAACCAGACATTTTTTTCAAAGAAACATTATTTAAGCTTATTTTACAGTTATGCGTAAACTCAAATCCCAGTTCCCCTTCAAGGTAACTCGCACTGCATCCTCTAGTGGACACTATGTGGGGAATGCCATCAGTATGACAGTGTCTGAAGCACGTGTGAAAAAACTCCAAATCCATCATTAGTGGCATGCCCAGAAGTACAAGAGGGCGCCTGTAATACACGTCATTAACTTCTTTTGTCTTCAGGAGCCGTTTGTTTGTGTACGTGTAGGAAACACTCTGCAAAACATTTCAGGTAGTGCATGCCTCCGTTTGAGGACCTGAGGACATGCATGATTGATGCATTTTGTGCATGAGTGTATCTAGTGTCTGTACGGAGCGCATTCGGCTCTAACTTGGTTGAATGGGAAGTCCCTCCTTAATATTAGAGTTGGTTGGGTTCCCCATTTCACCCAAGTTATTTTAGCTGTGCAGGCGTCATTGGCATGCCCCCCTTTTTAAATTTGTGTATGTTTGCCACTATTTTTGGTGCTCTCTAACCTGGGGGCTGTTTCATAAAAGATGCTAAGAAAAGCGGGGATTAAAGTCCAAACCCTGACTTGAAATAACCTAACAAATCAATCAGAACTAAAGCAGTTTCATAAATGACCATTTAAGTTCACACAATCTCACTAATTCGATCCAGGTTCAATGAGTCAGGATAATTTGATGTGCACGCTTATTCTTAAGCAGCCCTTAATGTCGATCATGGATCAAATCGATCCACTATGGCAAACAGCGAATATTAGTGCCGTTTTAATGCATTTGAGACATTGTGTTTTCCTCAGTGCATAACTGACACGTCACAGGTATATTTTTCATCTGTAAATGTTAGAAAGTCATGCAAACATATCCATTTTGCTGTCAGGAGTGGGCGAGGCTTACGTGAGTGAACGAGCGCAGCTGCGTGCTAAACAGATGGAACACAATAGAATAACTGCGCAATAATTCTGAATAAAATATGCATTCTGCTAAAATATTTGTTGTTGGACATTAAATGTGAAACATGTAGAATTTTAATCCTACATATAAGTGTATTTTTATGATCGCAGTAACTGTAAATCAAATGTAAGCTAGCTAATACAGCCTTAATTACTAGCTCAAATTAGTTAAAGTGTATTACTCTTATCATGTAAAATATAGTCTGTTTTATGTTATTTATTTTAATTTTTAATTTAGTGATTTTAACTTTTAATTTAGTGTTTTTAATGCTTTAAAGAGCAATTTTATATTGTAATGTTTTAATGTTCTACTAATAACCATAGAGTACAGCTGTCATAAAACCAGAGAGAAAGGCTGCATGGCTAGAAACTGCTGATCAACTGAATGCGCATGTAGCAGCATGTTAAAATGTTTTTAAATATCTTAAAACAAAGTCATTAAATCTTGGGCACAATACATTAAATACAGTCGGTTGTAGCCTATATTTTTATTTATTTGATTTATTTAAGTTGCATTTTCTGTATACTTTTATTTTTGGAGTGATAACGTCAAATAATTGTATGTGAGAGAGTCAGCGCCGTAATATCAATGCGTTCCTATTGGTCAGTGTTAGAGGAGCTCAGCTTAGCCTGACAGTTAGCCTGCCCCGGACCAGGTTAGTTTCCCAGCATAAGTTGCCAGAGTGACTGAGCTTGAGCTATGGTAATTTTGCTTTATGAAACCAAATCAAGTGAAAATAAGTCAGACTAACTGAAATAAGCCTGGCTTATTTGGTCAACTTGTTTTATGAAACAGCCCCCTGGTGGACAGGCAATGCACCAAGGCATGGCATAGTGGGTATTTCGTTCTCCATAGTCTCCACTAGAGGATGCAGTGCGAGTTCCCTTGAAGGGGAATGTCTCGGGCTTCGCATGTGACCATGGTTCCCCGAGAGGGAGAACGAGACACTGCGTCCCCTTGCCATGCCTAGGGCCTGCCTGTTTCACGTCTCCTTCAGACAAAGAAGTTGATGACGTGCATTACAGGTGCCCTCTTATACTTCTTGGGATGCTGCTAATGATGTCACGGACTGCATGGTCCAATGGATTTGGAGTGTTTTCACACGTGCTTCAGACATCGGTCATGCTGATGGCATTTCCCATAGTGTCCACTAGAGGACGCAATGTCTCGTTCCCTCTCGGGGAACCAGGGTTACATGCATAACCTGAGATGTTTTTCAAGAAAACTTTTCAAGAAAATTTGGTTGAGGTTGGTTGAGGAGATGAAAAGTATTTTTAGTTCACTGAATGTTCAGTGAGAATGTCATAACCGTCTGCACAAGATATAACCTTCACTCGTTATGTCTCCAGCAGCTGGAACTTTAGTAGAAGTGAATTTGTCAAAGATTAGATAGTCAAACACATGTACTATACAGACTAGATTATTGCTTTTTCTGACGTTTTGTTCCTTGACGCAATTAAGGGTCAAAATTAATTCCACAGGCTCCATTTGAACATGACAGTATCATTTAAAAACAAATGAAATCCAAGAAATCTCCACTGGTGTATTGTTGAGAACTGGTAATCACATCAATTTGGGTGAATAATGAGTTTTCAGGCCCTGGGAAAAGGATTGCAGACAAAAGATAATATAAGGAGCAGAGCATGAAAGACAACGAAGGCAGGCCGGAGAAGAAAGTGTCATTACGAATAACGTTATTTCATCTCATGAAAAATAGAAAAAGAAATCACAACGATCAGGCTGTCTGCTGCCTAACCGAATGCTTGATTAGATGTGCGGTGGGAGTTTGAGTCACTTCGGTGGCAGGTGCGTTGCAGTCTGTGATGACGGCTAGACCTTGACGTGTGAACCAAGAATGGAAAATGTTAAACTCACTTCACTCGTTCTTACCTATGATTTACTGCACAGGTCTATGTTATTTTTGGCATATTTGTGATGTAAAGAGCATCTTATACAAGAAACCTTCCAGCGGGACAAAATGTTTAACTTGTTTTTTGGTCTTTAACTAAACTCATGCTGTTGAAATGCAGATGAAGTTCTCGCTACCACTTTTAGAGGTACTTCAGGTGCAAAAGGCTCTTTGAAGTGCAGAACTTGAGCAGTCTGCACAAGAAAAGCAGCCAGGTGACACCACTGGTTTGAGCAAAGGATGTTTAACGTGTTGTTTTCTTCTTTGAAAGGACAGATTTAATCTAGTGAATGTGTTTCAGAGTAGGTTTATTTTCTGTATAGACACATAAGTCTTGGCTATAAAGAAAGCTCTATTTCATCCATCAATGCCATGGAAAAATGCCCTTATGGGGCATGTTGGCATAATTAGCATAATTTTGGTCAACAGAATAAATTGTATTACAGGATTCTAAACCTTAATATTTCATTAAAATGTGCATTTTAAAGTTGGTTCTTGCCAACTGAACGTAAGTTTTTTTACCTTGAAATATCCGTTTCAAAATTATTCTGATGGTAAACATTGATTCTAGGAGTCTGTAATACTGCGCTCCATTTGTACTCAGAAGTTGGAAATTCCGAGTTTCCAGTAGGAACTTTTATCTGGAAAGTCGGAGTTCTGACTCAGAATCTTGGAGGAATCGCAAAAACTCCAACTTCAGAATCCAATAATGCTGCTCAGTGTATCAGCAGAAGAGAAACAGTAGTCAATTTTTTATTTGCCCTTGTCTGTGTCTCAAACTCAGTGGTGCACACTACTATCCAACCTCTATTTGTGGAAATGATACAATGGCATTATCTGTTCAAAATACCGCTTTTTATGTGTTTTTAATCGACCGGTATTGTTAAAAAATGGACATGTTCATCTTGGTTTTCTGACTTCTCTACTGGAACATGGTACACTTGGGTGTGACGACATTCCCAGCTCTGACATCTGACTTCAGAGGTCAATGGAAGGCAGCATAATTTTGGTGAGTGGGTACAAATTTTTTTGAAAAGTGCTATTTGCTTTACAGCAGCAACAAATGCACATGTACAGCTATTTACTGTAATTATGACAGTGATATATTTACAACAGCAAATTCCATTCACTCAACTGTAGGCGGATCCAAATTCACAAAAAATACATTTGTCTAACTGAACTTTTGACTCAAAACCTTACAGTAAATGAGATACAGCCCTTCCCAGCTAACAAAAATATGTCCAAAGAACATTTTGCTAACCCTTGGTTAACGTTTTGCTAACCCATTAAGTTATGAAACCAGTATTTCTTAATGTTCTCTGAACATTGAAAACATCCAGTTTTTTAAATGTTTCAAAAGTGTTTTTTCATTATGGGAGCGCTATAAGGGAACATTCTATTTGATCATTTTGCAAACTTTTGAATGTTTCCCGAACGTTCTGAAAGAAGTAGTAACATTCAAAAAATATTAGGAACGTTCAACCAAAACATTTAAGAAAGAAAATGTTCCATTCAATAATGCTTTCATGCTAACATTTTAAAAACATTATTTAAGACCAAATAACTCGGAACGAACATTCTGTAAACATTACTGAAGGAATGTTTGTTCATAACCTTAAGAGAACTTTGCCAGAATGTTCTGAAAATATACCTTGTTGGCTGGGTCTCTGTAACAACTAGCCCAGGTTCTGTACAATTAACAGGAAGAATAATGAAGACAAATTATGTTGGTCAACTCATTTATTATTCATTTAGAAAATGATGTGATCAAGTGAAAGGATGCCACATATTTTGTTGAAGCTCGGTGCCTTCATTTGGCACTTGAGGAACTGAAAGCATCCCAATTCTGAGTCTTAAGTGGTGAAAAGCTAAAAATCGCAAACAGTTCTTGGGGAAATCCTGAGAAAATCTCTGCTGAAATGAGCTCACTAAGCCTCTAATGTCATCCAGTGCTCGTTTTGTCATTTTAGCAATCATCCCTGAAAGATAAAACCAGAGCATCTACATTCACAACACATCTGAACATCTGTTGTAAAGGGGGGGAACAGCAATATATTTTAATTCTATAGTACTTTTGGTGCTGTTTTTCTATGCTGCACATGTAGAAATAAAACTCAAGAGAAAACAACATACAAGAAAAGCCTCATAAAAAATGCATAAACGTGACATTTGTGGCTCTCTCAAGGGTCTTCCACTGAAAACACATTTTGGTTTAGTGAACCGATCTGTAAGATTCTTGTGCTTTTTTTGACCGCATGGTCAAAAAAATTGTTCAGCCAAACATTAAATCAAAATCACCCACTCCTGCTCTTTGCATGAGGTCTCGAAGCAATGCCACATTGAATTATTTAAAATGGTCAGTAGTTAGGTATGTGGATCCATAATGTGGGATAGCATTTCTCTGTAGTATCCCTTTACGTCACCTAGCCTGGTATTGTGACCCGACGATAACTGCAGAGTGTCTCTGACATTTACATAAGAATCCCTGAACGACTCTCTCACTCTTCCTCAACATTCACCTGTTTGCACTACATTTGGTTTGTAGAGTAGGCCTATGTTTCATTGAGGAAATCCTGAATGGAGAATCATGAAACAGAATGACGACACAGTTGGGTCTTAATCAAATACAGCTGTATTCATTTTTGTACAATTGTAACCATTCCATAATGCTATTGTTATTAATAAATTGCCTTGTGCCAGGTTAAGTTAAAAGAGTACATTTTATATGGACATAATAGAGCAGTTACATGGTTGACAACAACAGAGCTGACAGGACTTAAAGCAGCACTATGTAACTTCTGGCGCTCTAGCGGTTAATAAACAGAACTGCACACATCCCGCGGAAGAACATTCCAACCGGAGCTACTTCTCTAAGTTTATGTCTATGGCGATTCACGCAGGTATATGTTACTCCGCAGCGGCGACGACCCGACCAGGCTACAATAGTCCAAATATAAGTACTTATTATAAGTGTACCGTAGTGATTCGGAATAAGACAGAAACGCGGTTTGGAAGATGAATTCATGATATACTCGCTCATTATATACATTTTGCAAATTTTGAACACAGAAAAAGTTACATAGTGCTGCTTTAATGCTGATATTTCTACAGATTTTTTTTTTCTGTTTTCTATTTCTATTTTTTTCTATTTATAGAATAGTTCATTACTTTAAAACATGAAAATTAAAGATTTTTTATTTATGGAATATTTCATTACTTTAAAAGGTGAAAATATGATGGTAACAGGGTTGATTTATACTCTTTTAACATTATTCTGTTTTTTTAATAATATACTGTATTATTATAATTAGAATTTTAAAACTTAAAATTATTCACGAAGGATGCATTAAATTGATAAAAACTGACAGCACAAAAAAAATCACTTTTTAAATAAATGCTTTTCTTTAGATTTTTCTAATCATCAATGAACAGAGCATGAGCAGCAAATCAGCATATTAGAATGATTTCTGAAGCATTATCATGTAATAAAAATTAATTAATGATTATCATACTGAACATTTAAATTTTAAATATATTAAAATAAAAACAGTAATTTTAAATTGTATTTCATAATATTACGGTTTACTTAATTTTATTATACTGTATTTTTTATCAAATAAATGCAACCTCGGTAAGCATAGTATATAAAACAGGAGGCTTTAATTGGTAAAACTTGAACTAGAAAGGATGATGTCATTATGAATTGTATGATTTATGGAATATGTAATTAATTTAAAAATATGATGGTAACAGGGTTGCCTTTTGGTGTTTTTAATAAATATTCTTCAAAGTAAAATCTAAAATACAGATAAAGACTACATTTCCACATATTTAGTTTCAAATGTATCAAAATGTGTTGATACAGGAAAGAGAAGCTGCAAGGATGGCACTCATTGTGAAATGTAGAATGACCCTTATGTCTTTCCACTATGAATAAATGTAACAAGCACTAGAGCAGAGATGTATTGAGTCTGACAGACTGTGTGCAATCCTCTCATGCATTGTCATTTCTGCTACGAGCTCAAAACAAACCGCATAATTAATCACGTTTGCCCCTGCCATGTCACTTCAGATGAGCAGTTTTATTTGTGTTTACCCCAGAACATTTGAATGGATGTTGTTCATTTTATTCACATACTGGGCAGCCTGTGTAAATGTCAACTTTTCAAAAGTCTTTGTGCTGCAGAACGCCAGAAGCATTCAAAGTCGCTTGCATCCTCTCAGATGTCACATTAAGCCATGTGATTTATTTCACGGGTTTTATACACAAGCCCAGCCAGTAGATTAACAGTCCCGTGGTGCTGGACAATATCATCTGAAAGGGAATATTAAAAAAATGGTAGTTGCATTCAGGCTCAGTAGGAAAGGAAAAACTGTAATAAAAAAGTATAACTGTGGTGATCTAATCAAAGGCCAGATGGCAGAAGATGATGGAGGATTGCTTGCCAGTAGAGTGGGAGGGGATCCAGCCCTGGCACACTCGCCCCGTGGTGTCCCACCAACACAAATACGACATTAGCAAGCAACGCTGCCCCATGGTGCCAGCTGATGAGGTCACAACTATACATTGTTTAACCGGCTGTTTCAAAGACACATTTATACGTGTACTGTCTACTTCAAGGAATAGTTCACCCAAAAATGAAAATTTGATGAAAATGTACTCATCCTCATGCCATCCAAAATGTAGATGAGTTTGACTTTTCTTTTGGAACAGATGTGGAGAAATTTAGTACGTCACTTGCTCACCAATGGAGTGAATGGGTGCCGTCAGAATGAGAGTCCAAACAGCTGATAAAAACATCACAATAATGCACAAGTAATCCACACGATGTCTGTAAGAAACAAATCAATCATTAAGACATTTTTAACTTCAAACGAGTCCTCTATCCATTGCTTTCTCCAGAGAAACCGTTGTCTGAATCAGGAGAGAAATATGTACAGATCAAGCACCGTTGACAAGAAAAAACAGTCTGAAATAGTTCCAAACAAATATATTGGTAGATTTTGATGTGAGAGGACAACGGGGGATGGATGCATCGGATTTGGCAACACTGGTCCGCAAACTACGTTTCATATAACTCCTCCCCGAAATTCCCGCTGCCCTGTATCTTGGTCTCTCATTGGCTGTAGGTCATCGCCGATGTTTTTTTCAGGCAGAACTCATTTCACACAGCGTGATTGTTAATCGCCGACAGCTCCAGATATTTAGCATGCCAAATATTTTTCACGGGCGTCGGCGACACATCGGCGATTCTCTCAGATCGTGTCTTTGATAATTCGCACTGCTGATTGTTGTCACTCGCGTGGAGAGTGAATGGGTGCCGTCAGAATGAGAGTCCAAACAGCTGATAAAAACATCACAATAATGCACAAGTAATCCACACGATGTCTGTAAGAAACAAATCAATCATTAAGACATTTTTAACTTCAAACGAGTCCTCTATCCATTGCTTTCTCCAGAGAAACCGTTGTCTGAATCAGGAGAGAAATATGTACAGATCAAGCACCGTTGACAAGAAAAAACAGTCTGAAATAGTTCCAAACAAATATATTGGTAGATTTTGATGTGAGAGGACAACGGGGGATGGATGCATCGGATTTGGCAACACTGGTCCGCAAACTACGTTTCATATAACTCCTCCCCGAAATTCCCGCTGCCCTGTATCTTGGTCTCTCATTGGCTGTAGGTCATCACCGATGTGTTTTTCAGTCAGAACTCATTTCACACAGCAGGATTGTGAATCGCCGACAGCTCCAGATATTTAGCATGCCAAATATTTTTCACGGGCGTCGGCGACGCATCGGCGATTCTCTCAGATCGTGTCTTTGATAATTCGCACTGCTGATTGTCACTCGCGTGAACGAGCACCGATTTGCCTCCGATTTCAGGCATTTGTCGGCGATTTTGCAAAACCTGTCGGCGAGTGAAAAATCGGGCTAAAATCGTGCAGTGTGAACTCGGCATTGAAGTAGCCAAAAATTAATATTCTGTCGTCATTTGCTCATCTTCAAGTTGTTCCAAACTATATGTTTATAATATGTTCAAGATGCTGGTAACTGAACAGTTTTGGCGCCCACTGACTTCCATTGAATGGGTAAAAAAAATTTGTGAGACATTTCTCAAAATATCTTTTTTTTTTCTTTTCTTAGATTCCATAGACTAAATAAAGTCATGCAGTTTTGAAATGGCATGAGGGTGAGCAAATAATAACAGAATTTTCATTTTTGTGTGAGCTATCTTTTTTAAAAGTTAATTCCCTTCTTATTTCCCTCTTAATGTGATCATTCATGTAGAATTAATTTAATGTCTTCAAAGAAAAGGTCAGTGAGTGCTCAAGTATGCTCTCAATAAAAATGTAGCAATTCAAATTAGCCACAAAGAAATGGTCGTTCTGCTGACCCTATCTGACTGCAAAGCTGAAATTATAAGGCCCTGACATTTTTCTCAGCTCAGTGAGCACATGTGTTTTACTTTTGGGATGTCAAGATAAGGCAAACTTAAAAAAAGAGTTCTTAAAAATGAAAGAAATGTAAAAGAAAATGACTAATTTTGAGGGATTAAAATAGCATATTTAACCAACAAGTTAATATTAGTTCATATTTTAACTAATTAAATGATAAACTCATAGTAAATGAGTTTAAATTGTTTTTCACATTTAAAGTAAAATGCTTTACCATGAATCAGTCATTTAACATTTTTAACAAGGCTGTGAGTCTGCATTTGATAATCCTCATTTTTGGAGCATCCGACTAGAATGTGCTTTAATTTGAGATGATTCAACTAGGGTGCAAGTCAAGCAGCAGCCAGTGCCACAGGCGTGCTGTCGAGACCTGGGTGAGAATACAACGAGACAAAACAATGAATGCGCAGCAATAATAGACATGAACGGTGTGTGATGACCGTGTGCCTTAAAAAAAATGGCATTAGCTAAAACAGTGCTGGCTGTAATGCAATACTAAGCAATTAATTACTGTAAAAAAAAAAAGGTCAAAATTTAACATCTAATGTTAAAATGTATGTTTTTGATGCAATTTTCTCCCCGATTTTGGTCAGTTCAAGAATAATTTATGCAATTTTAGATTACTGAAAGAATTAAAAGAGAAGTGTCTATACTTGTATTGTTCAGTTAATTACTTTGTAATTTAATGCATTGCTAATTAATTAATTACTGTCATTTAAAGGTGAAAAGGGTCAAAAGTAATCTAAAAGAAATCAAAAAGTAGTCAGATTATATTACCTTAAATATAGGCTAATGTATTACAAAATGTAATGTAACTGATTACGTTACTAACTACAGTCTTTGTTGTGTAATTTGGAAACAGTAACGGACCACAATTTGCAAGTACACTGTAAAAAATGATTGTGATTTTAACAGTAAAAGACTGTAAAAATGCTACAGTAAAAACCTGTTAACTGGTTAGCAGTAAGTTTCCATACTATATTCGGTGAATAAATGTAATTACATTTAATGTAATTTTACAGTAAAATACTGATAAAAATACGGTTTTTGGAAGTAAAAAAGAAAAAAGTCATTGTAGAATTTACAGAGACAAACCGTAAATTGACACTCCCAGAATTCCCTGCATGACAATTCATATTAGATGTTTTTTTGTTGAAATACCATGTTTCTTCTTAGTTTTTTCTTATCAGTTGTGTACATTAGGGTTTAATCTAATGTTGTTAAATTAATGTTTATTGCATTATTTCAGTATCATGTATGTCACCATGATGGGGTTTAGTGTTTGTGTGAATGACACTGTGCACCTTGTATATATAAGTATTGCCCTCCTCAGCTCGTAGAAAAGCTGTTTGTGATGAGCTTTGGTTTATCATGCGACTTTCTCATCACCACCGGTTTTTGGTGGTTATCAGTGCATTACAATGATTCAAAACAGATATGTGTACTTCAATATGTTGGTTTATTAACATTACATCAGTTAATGAAATACAGTATTTTGTTGTGAATTTAAGTTAAGTCTGTAAAACCTAAAATGTTGCTACCATATTTTTTACGGTGAAGTTCTGGCAACCACAGCTGCCGGTATTTTACCGTAAATGTCACAGTCTAGTTACTAAGGTGATCCTAAGGTGATCAAATTCTCTATGATATGCCTCAGGTCCGTAAGGCTATTGGATTTTTCACCCATTTTATCATCTGCCAGGTTAAAATCATACATCTGATTGTTTTAAAAGACCAATAGCACATCATTCTCTTTAAGAAGTCGCGTGATTTGAGGAATCATGTCCGTATCGCATAAATGTTGTGGGTTGAGTTACATACCGAAGTTTAATACTTGTGCTTAAGGGTTTGTTCAAGTCACCAACCCTACACATTAGCAATAGCAAACGCGGTGATTGAATTAGCACCTCTTATAAACCTCTTGCCTTTTTTCTTTTTTTTTATCGAAAACATGCGTCAGTGGAGAAATGCGCTCTCAATTCCACCTTCCGTTTATCGACGGGTCTGGAAATATCAATTGGCAGGTGTCAAGACTACGAATGAGGTTCACATCCAGGCATTTGTGCGTGTGTCACGCTGGTTAATTAATCTTCTGCGGACGGAACAAGTCAATGTGAGGTTTTACAGCCACGTTGAGATCCCTACAATGGTCAAAATAACCTTAAATGGGCTTTCATGGCAGAAAACGGTGAATAGAGGTTTCTGAGTGGATCTTTGACAAGCACAACTGGGGTCTGGACTTCAGGCAGATTGGTTGCTATGGAGACAGCGCCCCTGCAGCACACTAATGGCAGGCGGCATTGTGCAGATAAGCACAGTGCTAATCATAGACTATTGTCCTGAAATGCGTTGTGCGCGTCTCTTGTGCCCCTGTCTGACGGACCCCGCCTGCCAAATGTCTTTGGCTGTTCTCCTCGGGTACATTTAAATCTATCCTTCCTTATAATTCTCCCCTTCCACAGTTGTTTTCTCGGCCCGCTGAGAAATGCAGAACAGGAGCGGAGAATTGAACAGCAGAGATGACTTATGTGTAGCACACTAAGAGCTCGTTTTTAGCTTGAAAACAATACAGCTATTAAAATATTAATAAGTCAAAGAGGTCTAGCCTATGAAAAATGTGTATATCTATGAAACATCCAGTCAAAGTATATCCTCAGAAAACACTGCATTCTCTGTGTGATTGTGCACCTGTTGTTAGGAAGGCTCTGGAAGCACTAGGCTATTACATAACTTTACCGTCATCATATTGAACACAGTTGCTCAAATCACAAAGAACAACCTTGTTTACACAGTTGTGAAAGGCTAGACATGACTAATGCTTCCTCTTCGGTGAAACAGATGCTTTTTCACTGTGTTAGAATGCCAATATCGCTCAACATTTTCTCTAATGTCATTCAGACTAATTAAAGGCAAGCTCTCGTACGCTAACAAGTCAAGGGGGATGTTAAAAAACATTTCAAAGAGAAGGGAAGGACATTAAATGTACGTCCACTCGAAATTCACATAATTTCATGCCTCTCTGTAATCTTACAACATAGCCTACTCGGACTGCCCGGAGTTTCTGCGTTTTTCAGTCATTTGCGGGAACATGCAGCGGGCCCTCTGGAGTACTGAGAGGTATTATTCAATCATCTTTAGCCAGATGTGATGGGCAACCTGCTACAGAGGGGGCAAAACGTCCTCATCTATCTCATTACATCTCTCATTGCTTTAATTACGTGTCACGGGTCTCCGTAGTTGAAACTCTATTCAACGAGTAGACGCTGCAAGGACGGTCACATTATGTAGATGACGCCGCTAAAAGGATAAACGGAAGACTTCTGACCTTGAGATCTTTTCATACACTTAAAAACATGTGTAACTTTAACTTAAGTTGCATGGGAAATTGAAAAGATGGTAAAAATGCTGCTACACTGTAAAAATGATCGAATTATATTTAGTCCATGATGTTTTAGGTAAATAATGCGTACTGTGCAGACAAAATAGTCAAATAACCTACAACATTTACCAAAATGTGAAGTGTGCTGTGCAATAAAATACTGTTTGTGGTTCTTTTGTTGAATAAGTAATTTCTAGCCATACTGTCTGAAAAAGTACTACATTTGAATTTGAACTTCTCAAATGTTTATAAATATGTTTTATATAGTATGAAAATGGGTGGTATGAATGAAATTCGGATGTACTACTTTCTCCATGTTGTTACTGTCACATGACCTACCAGCATCAGTTGCATTGCCATTCTTAATCCTCTTCCGTGGCCTCATGGGATAGTAAAGTGTCTATCGAATGCGCATTTCAGAATCTCGGCAGAAATAGTAGGTCATCCAGGTACTTTTCACCTACTATTTTTTTTAATAGCCTACTGTGCAGTATTCAGAATGTAGCAAGCTATAGTTCCATTGTCATTCCAATAATTACTTTGCATATAATCTACATAAAAACACATGTTGATCATCAATCAATGAGAGGTGGTGTACAGATGTAACTGTGTTAAAGAAGATGTACTGTTCAGATCTAGAAGTGCTCTTCATTAACTGTAAGCCTTTCTACTCGCCACGGGAGTTTTGCTCATTCGTTCTCGTCAGTGTTTACATTCCTCCGCAAGCGCACTTGAGCTCCGCTTTACAGAAACTCGCTGATCAGATCACAGAGAAAGAACAAAAACACCCGGACTCTGTTTTAATCATTCTCAGGGATTTTAATAAAGCCAATCTCTCCCGTGAACTGCCAAAATACAGACAGCACATCACATGTCCCACCAGAGACAGTAATATATTGGATCACTGTTACACCTCAATAAAGAATGCATATCACTCTGTTCCACTGGCAGCTTTAGGACTGTCTGATCACTGTTTGGTTCATCTTATACCGACCTACAGGCAGAAACTGAAATCAGCTAAACCTGTATTAAGGACTGTAAAAAGATGGACTAATGAAGCAGAGCAGGATTTAAAAGCTTGTTTTGACCTCACTGATTAGAGTGTTTTTGAAGCTGCTGCCACCGATCTGGACGAGCTCACAGAGACTGTAACATCTTATATCAGTTTCTGTGAAGATATGTGCATTCCTACCAGGACTCATTTAACCTACAACAACGACAAACCATGGCTCACTGCAAAACTCAGACAGCTCCGTCAGGCCAAAGAAGATGCTCACAGGAAGGGGGACAATGTCTTGTATAAACAGGCTAAATACACACTGGAAAA
>NW_015549598.1:646276-650271 GCF_001515605.1 Sinocyclocheilus anshuiensis | reverse complement strand
TCAGGTTCCTGGGGCCCACAATCTCTCAGGTCCTGAAGTGTGACACTCACATAGACTCCATTGTTAAAAAGGCCCAGCAGAGGTTGTACTTCCTTCGCCAGCTGAGGAAGTTCAACCTGTCACAGGAGCTGCTGAAACAGTTCTACTCCGCCATCATTGAATCTGTCCTCTGCACTTCTATAACTGTCTGGTTCAGCTCAGCTACCAAATCTGACCTCAGAAGACTACAGATGGTAGTCCGGACTGCTGAGCGAATCATTGGTACAACCCTCCCTTCTCTCCAAGAACTGCACTCATCCAGAGTGAGCAAAAGGGCTGGCAAAATCACTATGGACCCCTCACATCCAGCACACTCCCTCTTTGAACTGTTGCCATCTGGTCGACGCTACAGAGCACTGAGCACCAGAACGGCCAGACACAGGAACAGTTTCTTCCCTCAGGCAATCCATCTCATGAACACTTGACAATAACTGTGGAACACACACTATTTATTCACTCATTCACTTATTTATCTAACACACATACTCAGTCTACATTTCAATTTGCACATAATATACTTGTACATACAACTGTCTATTGTCATGGCTGTAACGGCTGATAAAAACATCACAATAATCCACACCACTCCAGTCCATCAATTACATCAGTTAACGTGGACTCTTGTGAAGAAAAACTCTTTCTTTGGAGGACTTTTTCACTGGAGAAAGCATTATTATGGATTTTTTTAAACAAATGTGTGGATTACTTGTGATGATAATTGTGATGTTTTTATCAGCTGTTTGGACTCTCATTCTGACGGCACCCATTCACTGCAGAGGATCCATTGGTGAGCAAGTGATGTAATGCTCCAAAACTGTTCTGATGAACAAACAAACTCATCTGCATCTTGGATGGCCAGAGGGTGAGTACATTTTCAACAACCTTTTATTTTTGGGTGAACTACACCTTTAAACTGCCAGTTCTGGAAGATACTCTAGGGGGAACAAAATATATGCAGTGACATTTTTCTTCACAGCAACACAATGTCTAACAACTCAATAGAGCAATGCACAGGATCTCCCTCAAATGTCTCTGTGTTGCATTTCTTCGCTTTCTGCCACAGCCAATGTTGGCAATTATGTGCAAATTGCACATAACGTCTCATTTTCGGTTTTTCTTGTCAGTGAAATGAAAAAACACAGGAGGCATAAATGACCCACTAAGGGCATTTTTCACATTTGTGAAAAAAAAAAAATCTGTTGATGCATTGATTATAATGACTTTCAATGTGATAAACAAAGTGATGTGTGCCTGCGATGCTTATGAAATGATTAACATACTGTAGGTAGGTGCGGTAAACAGGAGAGAGGCTGAAACGACAGCTTGTAAGTTCATGTTGATGAATTCCATTATGCTAATAACCATTAGGCAATCAAGACTAAAATGTCATTTTTTTGTCATATGATGAGCAGGCATAAAAGCCAATTTGCTCAGCCATTTTAAAAGAGATAATGTTAGCTTTGACTTACAGATGTATCACAAATCAATAATGTGCACTTTAATTACCTGAACAATTAGCACTAATATATGAATAATATTAAGAACATTTGTGCATTATCACTTGCAGTAGAAGATTTTTTTATAGGACCGGGTACTATAAGATATTTAACACGGAATGAACTAATATGGAAACTAGAGGGAGAGTAAATTATATAAAGACTTTTCGCAATATTACCACACACATAAAGCAGACTATTTAATTAAATACAGACAAATAACAAAGGCAACAGAGAAATAACAAAGTAAGAGCATAAACTTGCTTTATAGCACGTATGTTTGCATTCTTCCCAAAGACTCATCATTTCTCATTCTTACAAATAAATGACCCCTTGTGGACACAGGAAGAAAGTGCATATACAGAAACAAACAGATGAACTTCCTGTTGAGAGTTGACATCTTTATGCCGAACTAAATGCGAAAGGACTTAGGTCGTTTAAAAAAAATAAATAAAAATCAATTAAAACTGTAAGTCATGAAACAACAACAACCTTTCCAAATAAGAAAACTGCAATCCAAATAGAAAAGCATCATTAATCAAGGGGACACCAAGGTCAAAAAACATATTTTATATGAAACTGATCTAAATTGCCAGTCAAAAGTTTGGATCATGTTGTTAATCATTAATAAAATAAAATAAAAAACATTACAAATTACAAATACTTCTCATTTATTGAAATAAAATATGGGAAAACTTTTATTTAAAATACCTTTATTAGAAATGATGCCTTGGCAACCAACTGAAATTAAAAAGGTTAAAGTTAAGTAGTAAAATTACTAAAACCGGAAAAATTTATTAAATCTAAATGATAGAAATATAAAAAATAATAAAGATGACAAAAGCACGGAATGAAATTACTACACTACTACAAAATTTCGACTAAAATTAGAATGAAACATGAAAACATAAAAATAAAAACCGACTCCAAATTAATTTATACTATAATAGTAAAACAACACTGGCATGCACACTTTATTTCCATTTTCCACATTTTATAATAGAAAAGTCATTGAAACTATTAAACAACCATTATTCAAATTAAAATATTAGCTTTGTAAAGAAATTCATACACATGGCACAATTTGTTTCTCTTAAAACTAATTTCAAGCATTAAATTAAAATGCTTTTAGGGTCATCAGAAACAAATACAGTCAGGCATGTCTAGACCTTTGACCAGAATTTAATGAACCTGAATTAAAACACAAGAGTCAAAGTCAGAGTAAGCATGTTTATTAGGTGTAACCGGACCAAACTCAAAAAGTATACTCCAATAATTTAAGTAAACTGTTTTTTTGGTTTTTTTAGGAATTGTTAAAATATTGTGTCCCACACCAGGAGGACTGGTTACATCTCCTGTACTTCTCTGCAATAAGACAAACATGAATGAGGTCAAGACGTCTCTGGAATTCTGGGATGCAACGCTGCGGTGGAGGCAGCAGGATCAGTGAGGAAGCTCATGAGGCACAAGCTTGTAATGAGAGCCGCATGAAGGACAGCGCTGGGCTTCACCCTCGTGGAGCCAGAACCAGACCACAGCAGTGTTGTCCTCCTCACCTGGACAGACACAAATACATGTGCTTAATACAACCTCTAACAAAATGAACTATGACATCAAGTACCTAGAATCAAGAGTTTTAACTTACAGACACAGCCAACAATCCTTTTGTTGGTGATGGAAGGTACAAGATGAGGGTCCGACTTTGACCCAGCATACTCCTTGGGCTTCAGCATGTTGAAAGGATCCTGGGAAATGGAAGAACATGATATCAGTCAGTCATTTTGGAGAATTTGTTTGAAATGTACTTTAAAGGGATCGTTCACCCAAAAATGAAAGTTAGCCCATGATTTACTCACCCTCAAGTCATCCTAGGTGTATATGACTTTCTTCTTTCAGACAAATACAATCAGAGTTATATTAAAAAAAAAATGTCCCGGCTCTTCCAAGCTTTATAATGGTAGGGAATGGCTGTTGAGATTCAATAGTCCAATAAACTGCGTCCATCCATCATAAAAGTGCTCCACACAGCTCTGGGGGTGTATAAAGGCCTTGTGAAGCGAATCGATGCTTTTGTGTAAGAAAAATATCCATATTTAAATGTTTATAAACCATAATCTCTAGCTTCCGCTAAATGTCATACGTGTGTTCACGAGAGAGTAGCGTTGCAGCAGATTGATGGATGGATACACTTTTTTGGACTTCTATTGGACTATTGAATCTCAACCTCCATTCACTGCCATTATAAAGCTTGGAAGATCCAGGACATTTTTTTAATATCTGAAAGAAGAAAGTCATATACACCTAGGATGGCTTGAGGGCAAGTAAATCATGGGGTAATTTGAATTTTTGGGTGAATTATCCCTTTAAAAGGACTAGAATCCCTGTATAGCATGTTGTCATGGGCTCGATTCCCAGGGAAAGAATGACCTAAAAAAAAAAAAATATATATATATATATATA
>NW_015549598.1:615937-646057 GCF_001515605.1 Sinocyclocheilus anshuiensis | reverse complement strand
ATTTAAGGGGGTCTGAATACTTTCCGTACCCACTGTGTATATATATATATATATATATATATATCCTGGAATTCGTTTAAAATGTCTTTTAAAGGACTAGAACCTGTTGACAACACCCAAATCATGGGTTCGATTCCCAGGTAAAGCATGACCCAATAAAATGTATACTCTGGAATTCGTTTGAAATGTCGCTTCAGATAAAAACATCTGTCAAATGCATAAATGTAAATGAGTAGTTAACCAAAACTCAAAACTCGGCCATTGAATCATCCCTCATGTCATTTCAAACCTGTAATTTTTGTGGAACGCACATAAAAATGAACCTTCATGCAGCTCATTTCCATAATAGAAAAATGCATTCATTTTTATTATGTTCAAGATTAATGTATCCTGCATGTTCATATCAAATAGGGCACCCTTTAAATTTGACATCAATGACATTTTGTCACAATGGCTTTCTGCAAGTGAGAACCATAATGTAATTTCATAATGACATTGACATTAAACCTAACATAAGGCCATTAAAATGCACCATATTTTAAAGTCAAATTGACAACTTGTCTTCTTTAGAGTCCTAGAGACATGACCTTTCAAGCTGTTTAATAGAAAACAAACCTATGTAAATATTCTTCAACAATAATTTTTTGAGAGGAAATTAAACAGCATGCAGGTTTGGATCAACATGAGGGTGAGTAAATAATGACAGAATTTCACTTTTGGGTGAATTTGTCCTTTGCAATGAAACTGATATTTGATGCAAGCATAAGCATTCAGTTTGACAGCTTTCTGACATATCATAATACATACTGAGCCTGCTTTCATAGCATTCATAATCTTCTTCTCGAGCCCAGTTGCCTGCTCCTCATCAGTGGGAATACCTGCATGAAAAATTACGATTAAAAGACTAAAAACACATGTTTTCCCATTTAGACTTCCGGTGGTAAGCGCATTGACCACCGCGGAAGGCATCGCGTCCTTGGCACGCGTTCAAACTGCCTCTTAACTGATGCTGCGGCGCGTTTCGGTTATTAGAAGAGCCCGTGATAAAAGACTGACCTCCCGCCGCCATCCCTCTGGTCAGCGCGACCGCTGGAGAGGCCCTGCGGGTCACAGCTGCCCGGACGGCGCTTCTCAGCAGTAACCTTGCGGCCATGTCTTCCTCTTCCCCAAAAACTTTCAGAATCGGGCTGATGACGTCGAAGAGGCGTTTACGTAACTATCGCGTCGCGTGAGTTAGACGTCAGCAACCTATGTATTCCATACGCTCTGATGTGAAGTGAACGGCTGGCAATGGTTCTTGGACAGGTAAAGCCTTTTACTTACAAAAATGTTCCATTGAAATTGTTATTTTGTAAGTTGTGAGTTGTTGTTACGGCTGTAAAATCATGAAAATAATTTGAGATCATCATGTATATATATATATATATATATATATACTTGTAATTACCATGGTATTTTTTTTTTGTGAGGAAAGTAATTAATACATTTTGGGTGAGAATGCATATGTTTTCAGGAATCTGGGAATATGGGAAGATTTTCATTTATTACAATGCTGGAGTTTATTTTCTGTTCTTTGTTTGATTGCTATATTTGAATCAACATGAAAAGAACATCAAACTTTTATTGAACTTTATTTGGATAAAGTAAGAAAACAGATTTTTCAAAAGCCCAGTAACATAATTAAAACACATTAACAAACCACAATCATTTTGTTACATGATACTGCATCTGATTGGTTACTGTAGACTTAAAGAAGCTCAACATAATTAGCAGGAAACAATCCGTAGTGACCATCAGGACTGTAACCCCTCCACCAGCCCTCATCTATCATCTCGATCCCTGTGATAATATCATCCGGGTCAAAATTGATCTCCGAGTCATCCACTAAATGAGAAACAAAGAAGAAAATATAGTGCATAAATTGATGTGTTTTTAATACCACATCTTCACTGATTATTAGTGTTTGGAATATTGTAAAATAATTTATTTTCTAAATTTAATCAGGCCTAGCTTTACTGAATTTTTTATATTGTTCGGCCAATCACAATGCACTGGGTCAGCTGGCCAATCAGAGCAGACTGCGCTTGTCAAAGGAGGGGGCTTTGTAGAAAACGAAGCGTTTGACAGAGGCGGGGCATAGAGGACCTACAATAATGTACAGTATTTGAAAAATAATGTGTTTTTTGAACATTAAAGCATGTCAACATATTCTGTTACACCAAATACACAAAATAATGATCTTTAAAATAGCATCACATGACCCCTTTAAAGAACTTTTTTTAATGATAGTGTGTAAACTATTCAAGACAGACCATAAGTCAACTTTTTTTTATAATACTATTGTTTTATATTTTATTACATAATTCACAATGCTTTGTGGGAAGTGTATTTCATTTGATCATTAAAAAAATGGTCTGATTTTCATATACTTTTTTCTTTGAACCCGTGATTCATCTCTGAGCTTAGAACTCTTTACTAAAGTTTTTTTTTTTTTAATCTCTTTGGAGAAATTCAATGGGAAATATACTCCGAGATCCAAGGACACTCTCACTGTTGTGCTGTATTTATTTTGACTCATCAAAGGTGAACTCACATTGGCCTTCTGCACAGACTCAGATCGCAATATTCCTGCTTTGACAGGAGACTGGTGTTCCTTCTGCTCTTTCTCCTTAACAACAAGTAAAGCAATCAAGAGTGACTAACATGATATATTAAATATGATTTTATCATGTTCAGATTTATTGCAGGTAATAATTTTACCAATTTTTTTTGCTCCTGTTCTTTATTTCCTGCCTCTTGTTTCTTTTCAAACAGCCTGTGAGACAAGTAGGAAGTTATTTAGCAGTCACGTATAGTCAAAGCAACTCCATTTTTGCATACACTACTGTTCAAAAGCTTGAAGACAGTAAGATTTTTTAATGTTTTTTGAAATAGCTCTCTTATGCTCAGTAAGGCTGCATTTATTTGATCTAAAAAATAAAAATTCATTTTGAGATTGCTAATAATTATATTTAACAGTGTTATTAATTTTTAAAATTATTTTATTATTATTTTTAAAGACTAAAGGGTTAAAAAAAAAAAAAAAAAAAGTGAAATTGTGAAATATTGTTACAATTTAAAAAAAAAATTATATTTTAATATATTATAAAATGTAATTTATTCATGTGATGCAAAGCTGAATTTTCAGCATCATTACTCTGGTCTTCAGTCACAGTGTCTTCAGTGCTCTAATATGATAATTTGATGCTCAAGAAACATTTATTATTACCATCAATGTTGAAAACATTTTTGGTGGAAAATCATTTTTTGATGATTCTTTGAAAGTTCAAAAGAACAGCATTATTTGAAATACAAATCTGTTGTAACTGTCACTTTTGATCAAATTAACATGTCGTTGCTGAATAAGAACATAAATATATTTCCGGTCCCAAACTTTTGAACGGTAGTGTATATACTATTTGATGATATGAATGATATGACAGACACAAAATCACTCGCCTCTGTTGGTCGATCCCTTGCTCTCTCTCCCTCCGCCTTTGTTCTCGTTCGTTTGCCTCTCGAGCGTCCTGCTCCCTCCGTTCTTTCTCCAGACGCTGCCTCTCCTCATTTGCCTTCCTGCGCTCCTCCTGCCGCCGGTTCTTTTCATCTTGCTGATAAAGGAGATGGAAGAGAATGTGTCAAGACAACAAAGAGCAGATGAGAAGATAAAAGCATTGTGTTTTACCGTGCCGTTTCCTCACCTCAGCCTGAACCCAGAAGTTGTCTCTGTCTGTAATTTGGATTTCATCTAAAGCACTGACCTTTTTATAGACAGAACCCTGTGGAAACAAAGACATTGGAGTATTTCAGAAAGCAAACATGCAGATATTCAAAGCCTCTATAAATATGAAGTATGGACATAACTCATCGCTTCACTCACCACACGTCCAAGAGGTTCACAATTATTGTTCTGGCTTGATTCTTTGTGGATGTTGTAGTTGACGCCTGAGCCCTTGGCCACCTTCTCCATGATGGCAGCAGGTTCAACATCATCATCTGATCGAGCGTTGATGGTCACATGGGCACCCTTTAATAAAATACACATTCAAAATGAGGAATTTGTAGCAAATGAAATGACATGACCCTAATGTAACTACAAAAAGAAAATCGAGAATTATAATAAGCTGCATCATACACTCACCCTCAGAAAATTGGCCATTGAATGAACGTGGTTGGCGCAAACACCCTTTCTAATGTCCTTGACTCCCTCGCCAGTCTGAAACCAAATAATAGTATAAAGAAAGATGATTGCTAAAATGGAGATTGAGGGGTTAAAGGGATAGTTCACCCAAAAATGAAAATTCTGTCATCATTCATTTTTATTCCCTCCACCGAAAGTAAAGGTAACCAAAATTTAGACAATCCAAAAGGATCATAATTGCATCATACAACTAATCCATATGAATCAAGTGGTTTAATCCAAGTTATGCAAAGAGATACTGTCGCTTTATAGGATTTATTTGATCTAAACTATGACCTTTTTGGATCTTTATTTTAGTTCCCTGGAATTTCAATGGAGGGACACTTCTCAGGTTTCTTTTAAATCTTAATTTGTTTTTGTTTTGAAGATTAACCTAAGTCTTATTGGTTTGGAACATGAGGTTGAGTAAATGATGACAATTTTTTATTTTATTTTACATTATAAAGTAGGCTAGTTCTCATCAGTGCATTCGGTTTTGGACATTTTTGTCCATTTCGTACCCAGTTGATGAGCACAAACTTGGGAACTCCAGAGCTGGGGTCCAACACTTTACAGAAGGCGTACATGATTTTACCGCTGTTCAGTTCCTCCACCATTTCTTCAAGCCCACCATCTATGGCACACTCAGAGAAAACACACAAGCATTTGTAATTGTCAACTGCTGTTGACTCATCAAATAGGACAAAAAAGAATGACATCACTCTATTGGCATTCTTATCTGCATTAAGATCTTATTTAAAACTCACTCACCTCCCTTCCCTGCAACCCGAATGTCATTACTGTTTCCTTCATAGGTGAACAACACCCTATAATCAACAAATACAGTTTATTTGTATGCAGGACCCTTCTGTTACAAAATGACTTAAGGTAACCACTATAAATGACAACATACATCTATAACGTGAAAATTAAATTAAATCCAAAAATTACACAACAAGCAACTAATAATTCCCTTTTGAGCACGATATATCTGGGTTTCTTGAAGAGTCATTTGCATATTATGTTAAAGAGAAATACCTCATTTTAAGCTACGTTATAAGAATGTAGAACGTTAAAATGTCGTTAGTACTTAGAAAATATAATTAATTCATCCATTTTCGATAGTATGTTGATTTGTAACACATGATGTCTTACCAGTTTGTGGCCGTTCTCCCGTTCACCACTTCGTTATATGCGTCTGTAAGCGCGATTCCGTTTTTACTCAAGTTTACTGCCATAGTGGGTCATTGAATTTGCACAAACTCGTGGAGAACTTTTAATGGAGATATAATCTTAATCCTGTCTTCCTCTTTCAGTGGACCGTCTTCTGCCGTTTTAAAAACGCACCTGTCTCATGAAATCTGGTTCAGCGAGTTTTTGGGAAATTGAAACGAGGAAGAGAGAGAACGTGTATTTTCCTTACATATTAGTTAAGGAAACAAATATAGAAAACATTATATGTTGTTAGACGAAATATATTAGGCTACAGAGAAAATGCTTCTGCCTTTCTGTCGATCAATATACTAAATTAGCATTGGGAATCATTTTAGCGAATCGGTTTGTTCGGACCGTGTCGTTTTCATTGAATCGGTTAAAATGATTCACCGATACTTTTTAGTTAAAAGTATTCCACCCGCGCCATTTTGTTTCATTTTTTGTGTCAAACTGTGATATTGTTCGCCTATTAGCCTATTGTTAACAGTATGAGCAGCAGTGTTGTTCAGACTTTACATCTTTGCCGTTAAACCAAAAGTAATTTCGCAAACAATCGTTTGGACTGAATCACTGTTCAAAAGAACCATTTGTTCGCGAATCGCATGTTAGCTATTGATCAGTCTAAGGCCGAACGGCCACGAGGGAACTAGTTGGACTAGTAAAATCACATTTTTTTTGCAGACACTTCAAGTATAGGCTAAACATAATACAATGCTTCATCCTTGCTTCAGAGACTGACAGAACAAGAGAAACTGGACGATCTGAAATATACCAGTGTCATGGTAAACATTAATTCAAGCTTCATGCAAAAGGGAATTTAGTGCCCAAATGCAACATATTATGCGAGTTATACTTTGCTGCATTCTGGAGAGATTCTGTAAAGAAAAAATGGTCTCTGTCAGGTGATCTCCAAACTCATATAGGAAAGAGTCAGAGCTGTTAACTTTGCAAACTGAAAAAAAGTATTGAATAAAGGGGTGTCAATAATTGTGGCCAAAGAGAAAAACTTATTTCATAATAAGATTTTACCCAATTTTTGTTTTACTTCAATGAAAGGTTAGGTTCTTTTTTTTTTAATAAAAGATCAAAGGGATTAACAATGCAGATTTATTTTCACATCCCTTACGAAAAATAAGTTTATTCAAGTGTGCTATTAGTATACTTCTTTTAAACTAAAAAATAGGAAAGTATACTTTTAGTCTACTTTTTATGTACTTCTCAGAAATATACTTAAAATGACATTTAAGTATACTTGACTTATACTTAGAAAAAGTCTAAATATATTTTAGCTATAATTGTGCTCCTAGAATCCGTGTTTTCATTGTTATACTGTAGGGGGCGCTAGTACACATCTTCTGTACAGAATTTCCAAAAAACACAAGTGAAGAAGAAACCGAAACAACAGATACTTCCACATGTATTCTAAAACTATCATCAGACATAAAACAAAGAAGAAACCGAAACAACAGATGCTTCCACATGTATTCTAAAACTATCATCAGACATAAAACAGTATCAAAACTGTGTAACGTAATGGAATAAAATGTAGACCAATGAAGAGGAAATAATGACTGTCAAGCTTTGGGGTGTTGATCGACTTTATCTACGTTTTGATTATCATTCTGAATCCAATTCATAGTCTTTTTTCAGCTTTTTGTTCAAAATGTTGTTTAGTTCTTTATTTTTTATTTATGAAACTTATCCACATTCAAGTGTTTAAAAAAGAATGCATGAAGCTAGAATAAAATGTTTTTGTTTACAAGCGGATACCCTGCTCTTTTGATGTTTTGTATGTTCATATAGTCATATATTCATATAACAAAATATATACAAATTAATACCTAAATACCTTAATAAAATAAACTTGAAGTATACTACTTTTTGGTAAGGGATGCTTCTTTGTTGATATTTGCCACCGGTGCTAGATTAAGGCCCGTTCACAACGATAACTATAACGACAATTATGCCTATATCTCGGATAAGCAGGGATCTTCTTTGACATCTTGAAGGGTTTGTGGTGGTTCTGCTATGAAGCGGATGAATATGAATATTTAAATGCACAGGTGGCTTGGCCCTGATAGCACACATACATCATGGAGATGTCTGTTTGACGTCTGCATTTACATCTGCAAGACTATTTTTTTTAGAGTGTGTGCTCATCTGCAATGTGTCTATATAGGACGTTTCCTATCAGATGTCAAATAGACATTTAGAAAATGTCTTTAAGATGTTTATGATTTAAAGTTTTAAGTTTTAGAATGTAAAACTGACATCTTATAGATGTCTATCAGATGTTTGTACACAGCAGATGCTTTCCAGATGTAGCAATCTTTAACAGACATCTAGACGTACTTGTGCTACAGTATCTGGGATGCGCTGAAGATCATGAACAAGTGGAACATACTGAAGCCTGAAGCGGTAAACAACAAAATCTCTAATAACACTTAGCTTCCCAGCTAACAAAAATATGTTCTAGGAACGTTTTGCTGACGTTCCCATTATGTTATGAAAACATTATTTCTGTATGTTTAAACATTATTATTATTATTATTGTTTTAAATGTGCGAACATCCCATTTTTATCATTTTGCAAATATTATTTTAACATTACTTTTGAATAAGTATAGTAACATTCAAAAAAACGTATAAACGATCAACTAAAACATTTCAGAAATAAAACTTTGACCAAATGTTTTATTAATGTTACAGGAAGGACGTTTGTTCATAACTTTGAGAGAACCTTGCCAGAACGTTCTGAGAATGTTCACTGTTGGCTGGGTTTAATCATAACTCTAAGAGCCATAATGGGTTCAGACTGCATGTTATCAGGAGGAGCGGGGGGTTCTGCTGAAAGGAGACCGGCGCTGGATCATGAGCTGTATTACACTTTCCAGGACAACAGTTACCTACGTGTCACTTCACACAGCCGTCTCACTGATTCATGAGACACGAGCCAAAACACAACTTGACCTGTGTTAAAACGCCAACGTTTCCACTTTGATTTGAATCAGAATGTCCTGAACACAAATGTAGCCTATACCAGTTCAGTTGATTATTCCTTATTTGATCAGAATATATGATTGCTCATGTCACCACATGACATAACTTAATACTCTACTTATAATGTATAATATTTAATGTTTCATAACATATTTGTTTAAGAAAAATGAAAGAGTGGTTAGGCTAATTGTCACTTATTGGACTGTTTAGCCAAGCTAGATTAAAAAAAAGCTCAAAACATATGCTACAAATTAATAAAATAACATATACATGCATTTCGTATTTTGTGGTGTTTGGTGATTTGTTACAAGCATTTTTGGTTTGATGACATTGTACATGTTTGAACTTAGTTTAGGCTGATTCCTGCGGTTATAGTGACCCTGAACAAAAGGCCTCGCTGAATAGGCTAGGATACGGACATCGATATAAAGGACTTTGTTAATGTAGTCTTGACATCTTAGATGTGTACTAATACTTATGACATGATGTTGTGTCTGTGGAATGGAATGATGGTGTGAAGAAGAATTTCCCTAAGGGGACAATAAAGTCTAAAGTTTTCGTTGCATTTACACAGTTAATTTACACATAGCGTTTCGAGCGCAACGCATTTTGTTGTTTTTGCTACTCTTCTGAGGAAGACGTCATTCATTTGTTTTGGCAATGTACCCACACAGAGAAATTTTATTCAGCTTTTTTTGTAATGTTCATCCAATCTTATTTTGTAAGTGACTTTTCTTTCAGTTATAAAGATGTTTTCTTTGGATTTTTTGACTATTCGAAATAGAATATAGGAAAATATAACTTAATTAATTTGTATTTCCTGCTAGCTACATTTTACATGCATAAAAAATTACTGGCTCTAAATCTCTATTTTCTTTATTTAAAGTCGATGTGGACAAGTAGGCCAAAACAATTTTTGGCTCCCAGAACGTGATTTTTTTATGGTTTGTTTTTGGTTAGCCAGGAAAGCTTTCTTAAAGGGGTCATATGATGCGATTTCAAGTTTTCCTTTCTCTTTGGAGTGTTACAAGCTGATTGTGCATAGATAAGATCCCTGAAGTTGCAAAGACTGAAGTCTCAAAACCAAAGAGATACTCTTTATCAAAGTTAAGACTCTGCCACGCCCCCTAAAACGGCTCGTTCTAACATGCCCCCACATATCTACCTCACTATGTGGAAATATTTGCGTAATGCGGCCCAAATGTTCACGCAAAGAAAGAAGGCGTGGTTTCAGTAACAGCAGTTAGTGTTGATGCAGCCATGTCAGGGAGACGCTGTGTGTTTCTAGGCGAAAGCAAAAGCACTTTATTTGGCCTTCCGAAAGTAGATGCATTTAGGAATCTTTAAGATTACTTACAACAGAACAGCAATGCATTTTATGGACGACCGTTTCGTGAACCTAGGAGAGGAGGTAATTCTGACTTTGCTATGACAATGTGGCGCTTCTGAATCAGCTACTGTTTTGTTATTAGTTTAAGTATTTGCTATTGACTGTTCAAATGCGGAGTTTTGCGCATCGTGTGTGTGTGTGTGTGTGTGAGGGAGAGAGAGACGGTCACATCACAGTGGAGTCAGCTGTCTTAACCGTGGCTTGTGTACTGCAAACACATACCAGCTTCATCACTGTGTCTGTCACACGACTCTGTTCCCCTTTCGGGTTCTGTCTTTACATTTATTTTGAAAGATGAAGCTCACGATTATGGTAAGGGGCGTTACATTTCCGACGAGTGCTTGCGGTGTTCGGCCAATCACAATGCACTGGGTCAGCTGGCCAATCAGAGCAGACTGCGCTTGTCAAAGGAAGGGGCTTTGTTGAAAACGACGTGTTTGAGAGAGGCGGGGCATAGAGGACCTACAATAATGTACAGTATTTGAAAAATAATGTGTTTTTTGAACATTAAAGCATGTCAACATATTCTGTTACACAAAATAATGATCTTTAAAAAAGCATCATATGACCCCTTTAATGGAAATAGAACGTTAGCTTTTGGTTTGTAGAATGATAATATAACGTTCCCAGAACGTTAGTTTTTGGTTCCCAGAACGTAATTTTGTTAAGATTTGTTTTTGGTTAGCCAAAGTTTTCTTAACAGAAATAGAACGTTAGTTTTTTGGCTTGTAGAACGATATTTTAACATTCCCATAACGTTATTATAACGTTCTCCTAACCTCTTTAGCCTACTCCGATATGATTACCCCGCTGTACGTCAGTAATCATCCAGCACTCTCGCGACCCAGTATAGTAGGCTATAAGCGGCATATAGCCTATAAGTGTAGCTATCCTGTGTGCTTTGACACATATATAGGCCTACATGGATGTCTCTGGGCTAAGCCCTAGATATCTACTCACCCTAGAACCGCCCCTGAGTGCAATTAGAGATAATGACATCTCCATGTTGTACAGATGCCAGATTTCAAATATTTCATAAATCAAAAACAATTCAAGAGTTTTTCCAAGCAGTTCCCAGACTGAAGCTGCAAATGCTTTTATAAATTACATTATTATTGTTCCGTTTTGTTTGTTTCAACAACCTATTGTTGGGAAGTCGAGTTCGAGTCTCGTACCGGCAGGGATTGTAGGTGGGGGGAGTGAATGTACAGCGCTCTCTTCCACCTTCAATACCACGACTGAGGTGCCCTTGAGCAAGGCACCGAACCCCCAACTGCTCCCCGGGCGCCGCAGCAAAAATGGCTGCCCACTGCTCCGGGTGTGTGTTCACGGTGTGTGTGTGTTCACTGCTGTGTGTGTGCACTTTGGATGGGTTAAATGCAGAGCACTAATTCCGAGTATGGGTCACCATACTTGGCCACATGTCACTTCACTATTTCTATTCTATTCTATTCTAAATGTCACTTAGGTCTAAAACAATGGCTGCAGTTAGTAGTTTGACCGCAGGATGTCGCCGTTCTCATAACTTTGGCCCCTCATTTCGATCACGCTGTAAGACTTATGCAATGGTTAGCTTATTATAACAAAACAGAGAAAAAATGGGAATAGTTTGTCGAAGGAAAATCTCTGAATAGTTTGTAAGGGGAAACCCACATGTTTTGTCCATGTGGTCTCCAAAATCTATTAGTTTACACTACATTTGAAGCAAAATAACTCAGCGCTTCAGTCTTCTCGAAGAATTCGAATCAACCTCACAATTTCAACCGCACTAATTAATCTGCCAGAGAAAATCATATGCGTGCAATTAAATCCCGCTATTTTCTGTGACCACATATGCAGGTTGAGCCAAGATCATATTTGAATGAATTAATCGCAGATTTTCTCACACGAAGGCAGAAAACAGATGATTGGCAGTGCTGAGTTCGATGTGAAAGGGGAACCGGGCTGCTCTGTAACAGCCCACACTGAGAGTTTCAATAGCAGATTCCTAGTTACGTGATTTGAGTAACGCACTGTTCCCCCCCACCCCCCCCTACAGAGCGGTCACGGCTCTCATTATGACCCCTCCCAGCATCCGACTGTTCGTGATATGGCACTGCCAATGCCTTTTGGGCAGATTTCAACTCCTGCTGTCAGTCCAGAGTCTTTGTCTCTGGCTAAGATGACCCAGTTTCGCGGCCGGTGTTGTGTTGCAGCCCCAGCCTTGTGAGTGTGTATGTGTGTGTGCAAGCAGGTCTGTGCTAAGCACGCTTGTTGACAGGTATGATATAGAGTGCATCTGCCCCCTGAGCCATCTCACACACAGCAGACAATTGAGTGCGAGATCGTAATGGGAACAGGGCCCCGAGGGCCCGGCCGTGGGGCTGGGAGGGCCGCGGCTCCTGTGTCATGGTTAGGCTGGTGTCAAGGTTTGAGTTTACGATCAACCCCCCAGTCTTTCTCTTTCTCTCCACACACACTCAGCATTACTAAGCCATGTGCCTCACAGATCTCTGAGATTTCTCCCTTGAGGCCAATCCCTCCTAATCAAAATTAATTGCTTGTCCTTGAAACTGTAATCGGGTTTCACTTTTGAGCTCAACAGGCTCAAGTATTTCATTGTGATTATTGTCAGTTTAATGCGAAGACTGGATGCTCGCATGAAAGCAAATGTTTTGCATGAGTGAATCTCACAAAACTTGTAAAGAGCTTGATTTGGTAGCATGGTTATATTTGATAACATGATAAAATAGCTTTACTGTCTAACTTTACAAAAAATCTTGTGAAAAACTATGTCATATTTGTCCCCAAAAGAAATTTTTGCTGTTAAATGTTAAGTGGCAGAAAGAAAGAAAGAAAAAAATATATAGTACATTTTACAAGAAAATACTACTACTTTCTACTTCAAAACTTAAAAATTGATTAAATGTATTTCTTGCTGTTTCATTGTAATTCATTGTGAAATTTACTAGCAATTTCTGAGTGGCAATTGTTTCTTTTCTATATATATATTATATATTAATTTTCTTTTTTCTTTCTTTCTTTCTTCTTTTTTTCATTTATATGTGAAATTGAAGCATTCCTGTAAAATTTGCCTAAAACACCTAAAACAGCATGGCCAAAGAAATTGCTCTTGAATCATTATATGCATGGTTTTGGTTTCTTTTGAAAGGTCACATTCTGAGGTTTGTTCCTAAACAGAACACACCTCTGAATCACTGTAAGTCTTACTGGTATTGAGTAATAGAACTTTGAACAAACTGAGAAAGGAAAAAAAAAACATTACGCCTAAATTTTTTTTTTTTTTTTGTTTTTGTAAACAGATGCCTGCATTTGACAAAGACACTGATTGTACCTGCTGTGTTGACCTTATCTTAAACTGGTTTCCATCATTCAAATCACAAGAATCTCAACTTTCCAAAGATATGTGACATGTTTAGCTTTTTTTTTTGAGCTGTTGTATGTCATGAAGTTAACCCTCAAAAACACACAGTGTACCGCAGGCGGTACAGTGGAACACTAACAGGTTTTAATCTAACTTTTTTTTGTTCGTTTTAATAACATGCATCTATTATAGGTGCCCCTAAATATATACTATATTTAGGGGCCTGTATCACCCCAATTGCACCTCAAAATGAAAAGAAAAATAGAGGAAACTAGTATAAAATTATGCTATTGAATCAAATATTTAAAATTTTTAAGTAATGTTTCCAACATTTTCTGTTTAAATTCTCCTTTCTCTCTAATCTTTGAATAGATTTGAGATGTGTTTTGCCCTTATAACCCTTTTTTATTTTCTAAATTAGGACTTGCATTATCTGCTGTGCAAACACTGCTTTGCGGTCCATTTCCTCCAGACTGGTTTAAGACTGTGTGTCAACATCAGCAGTCAAATGGTGGATCGTATAGCATACAACTGAGAAAGAAGCTTAACTGAAACTTTTAAAAGGTTTTTCAATTACTTTGTCACATTTCTAGTCTTGCATGAAGTCAGACTGGCTCTTTCAGGACTTTTAGTTTGAATTTTCATCGGCGGGTCGCTGTAAACATGCAATGGCCTCATGGCCTGGGGGCTTTTTTTGTTTAATGTGTGATTGTTTGTGCCTGTTTCCCACTCAAACATTTAGAATAAATAATCGCCCACCCCCTCTCACTGCTTACTTCTCCCACGGACACGCACACACAGTCCCATTAGCATCTGATTTGATACACATCATGTTAGTAAATGAATGGCAAGCTAGTGAGTCCCCCCTGCCAGGCCAATCGATGAAATGCTCCTCAGGTGCAAACATCTCTCCAGGGCCGGTAGTCAAACCCCCAACCTCACCGAACCTCCTTATCAGAGCCATCCTTAATTAAGAGCCATTAACATTCTTTCTCACACCTTCCTTTCAGCCGAGCGGCTCGGCGGGTTCCAGACCCCTTGCTGTCAGGCTTGAATGAGCAATGCGCACATTTATTCACAGGCCGGAGTGCAGCATGCTGGCCCTGAGCCGGATGGTGCCAGACCCCCGTCCCGCCTGCACGTGCAGTCCAAACACGGCGAGAGAGGCGCTTTATTGTGTACATTGTGGGCATGTAATGTTTATTAATACTTCGGCCATGTAAACCTTTGTTTATAATGCCAGTAAAGCCTCTCACAATATTGCATTTTGACAGATGACGAAGGCCGGCGGTAATGAGTGTCCATTGCTCCGGGACAGCTGCTATCACTTCACAGCACAATACAGCTGGTCTGCTCTAATTACCTCGGCCGTGAGCTGGTCATCTGAGAAAAATGTAAACCATTCAGAAGGAAACAGTGAGACGGCTTCAGAGTGAGTTATTGATAATGTGGCGTGTAGCACTTCATCTAGAGTTCACGCTGCTTCCTGCACATAAATTCATCTGGAGTCAAGTGCATAGGGTGCGTTTGCATGGAGCATGTAACCCAGCCATATAGGTCTCAGTTTCATTATAATTGATTATGCACACATGGCTATTTCTAATAGACCAATAATATAATTTTAATGGAAATGCATGTAAAAATGCATCAGTGAGCTGGTTAATTCACTATACAGTCAATTAAAGATATTATATTTAACAAGACAGCAATTTATTTAGCATTTATATGCTAAAATGCTTTAAAATACATGTATGTATTTAATTTATGCGTATGTTAAAAATTTATTATATTTAGCATAAAGAGACTTTTGAGGGGACTATTAAGATATTGACTATATTTTCAATAAATTATCATTAAATGTGAAACAAATGTTACATTATTTAAAATGTAAAGTTTTATGGATTATGATCTGTTGCCTTTAAGTTATATTGATTTCAATTTTAGTGAGGTTAATTTACCATATACAGTCAAAATACATATTATGTTTATCAAGACAGCACTGTAAAAGGCTAAAAATGCTATAAAAATATTTAGAAATTTATGTTGAAAAGCTAAATTGTATTTAACAAGACATACATGTACTTGTTAAATCGTATATTATATTTAGCATGAAGAGACTAAATGGCATTTTAGAACTATTAAGATGTTGACATTATTTTTGCCATAATGTGACATTATTTTCATGACAGTTAAGCACATATTTTAAAAAATAAATCTCATTCTCATTTAAATGTGAAAAAATAATGTTACATTATTTAAATTGGAAAATATTTATATATTATGATAATATTTGTTGTATTTGCTGTAAGTTATATTGAATTTATACAGTATATATATACACACACACACACACACACAACAAGAGTAATATATATAACAAGAAGACAGCACTGTAAAATGCTATAAAAATATATATTTTATTTATTTTGAAAAACTACTGCATTTAACAACACAAACGCATTTGTTAAATCATTCATTAAGACTAAAATCTTATTTAAAAAAAGTATTATATACACGTAATATAAAAAAAACATGATTTTCACTCTAAAATATAAACAAATAAGAAATTATATTTCACATAAAGAGACTGAATCCTATTTTTAGAACAAGATTTCGACATTATTTTCATCACAATTAAGCCCATTTCTCATTTTCCCCTCATTCTCATTATTAAATGTGAAAAAATGTCACATTATTTAAATTGTAAAGTTTGTATATATTATGATAGAATTTGTTGTACTGCCTTTAATTTATTATTTTAATTTTAAAAATATATTGTGTCTGAACTAAATGATTCTCGTATTACCTGCAATGCAAAACTGGATATTAAGAGTTATTTTCAGAGAATGCATTGTGAATATAACTAATAGTTTTTGTTCCACTGGCAGATGTATTGTTCAGCTCTGTAATCAGAGAGAATCAGAGGTCACTGAGGAGGCCATGAACAGTTTTGATGTGCACTCCCGAGGCGTGAACTTCACCTCAATTCACTCTGACACATTTCACAGGGGACTTTTACAACCTGTGGGTTGCGGTGATCTAAACGACATTGTTTGCTTTGATTGTGGTTAGCACAGTCCCCACAGCATTTAAAGCTCTATTTGGTGTGCTGAGAAGAGGCTTTTTTTGTCAGGGTGACTGCTTTTTTATGGTGAGAGTTTGTCTCCTAATAGCACTTCATTTCCTTCCCACACTAGGCTGGCCAAAACAGAAGCAAACTGATGGCGTGGTAAAACCAAACACCTCAGATAACACCACTGTCCACATGTCCTAAATGAGAGAATTGTTCATCTTAAGGTATGCTGTAAAAATGGCTCTGATAAATGTTAAAAATGTCATTTTAATGGAAAATAATGTAAAAACACTACAGTACGTTGGTTAGCTTATCATATACTGTATACAGTAAAAGATCATATTCAATTTAATAGTAAAACATAATTTTACAGCTTAATAGGTACAACATGATAGTTAATTATCTGTCAAATAATCTTTTTGCATTTATAATATATCATTTTTTTTATTTTATTATTTTATATTTAAAAAAAAATGATACATTTTAATATATTTTATATAATACGCCATTTAATAGTGTTAAATCAGGCTCTTTATTTTTTTTACATATTATAAATAAAAAAAGCTACGTTGTTATATTATGTGTTTATTATGGTGGTTATCAGTATATTTTAAAGTACAGACATTGTATTCATTTTTTTTAATGGAGAATTTCTGCCAACCACAGCAGCCCATTTGTTTTTTTTACTTAATATTCAAGTTTTTTTTTTATTATTATACATTTTTCTGTAATTTTCTGTAATAGTATGATAGTTTTTTAAAACATTAAATTAGATTTTATAATATATATTTTAAATCACATTGTTAATACTATTATATTCAATTTAATATAATTACATTTTGTTTAGTTTTTTTGTAAGTGAAAAAGCCATATTCTGTTATGTATTTATTATTATGGTTATTGCTAGTAAATTTCACAAATAATTACAAAGAAACATCAAGCAACACATTGAATGAAACGTGACATTCTGAAGTACAAATATTGAATTATAGTATTTCCTTGTAAAACATACTCGTTTCTGAAATATTTTCCTTTACATAATATTAACTGGATTTTTACAGTAATAATATGTGTCTTATTGTATAATTAATGATTTTTTAAACTCGTTTTATTGATACTTGAGAATAACATCAAATATCAAATTCAATGGTATTCATTAAATAGTATTAATAGTTACTTCAGATACTTTAAATTGTGAAAAGGTAATTATGCAGTCATATTTTAGACTTAGAAAAGAAAAGGGCTGACTCATAATTTTGGTGTAATGTGGTTCTGGTTAGTGATTATTGTCCAGAGGGACATTTTTTCCTGGTCTCAGAGGGCATAATCTAATGTGGGGATAAATCAAATCAAGCCTGAAGTGTGCTGGAGGTCAGACCTCTCGTCCATTGTTGGACTGACCCATTGATTCCCCAGGGAGCTCAACATGGTGGCAATTAGTCTGAACCCTTCCCCTCCCATGCATTAGTCAGTCCAAACAGCATCCAGCACACCAGGACTCCTCCGCTCTCTTAATCAGTAGCCTCTGGTTCAAACAGAAATCAAAGTCAGATCATCCATTAGACAAGTCTATCTGCTTCTATTTAGTGGCCTAAATCCACTCTACAGTCTTTCTGGAGAGCATTTGTTCCTTTACGACATCGTGAGGAACCTACTTGATCTGTGGCTTTCTTCAGGAGATCTGACACAACAAGTGGCCGGCTCTATCCAAACAGGTTTATCACACAGCAGCTTCGGCAGGCGCTGTCCAGCTGTTTGAAATACTGTGACACATCCTTCCGCCTCACCCCTTCTATCGGTTTCCTTGAGGAACAAAAGAGGGATTTCCTTTTGGACTGATATATGGTGTGGCTGGAGTGAAACGGCGAGAGTTATAATGGGAGATAGAATGTCTTTGCGCTATGTGCTTGTCTCATCACATTAGCCTGCTGACCGCTGACAGACAAAAACGAGACAGCGATGGGGATTTACTTCAATTTTTATCCCCTTCAATCTATTTCCACTTGGGTGTCCGGCTGATTACAGATTACATGATGAAAATTGTAGTTAATAAAGTAATCTAGGTTACTCATTTTAGGTAATGTATTCTGACTACTTTTTAGATTACTTTTAGATTACTTATTACCTAACTTGTTTTAAACATAACATTAAATGTCCCACATTGACATAAAAAAGCAGAAAGAAAATATATTTCATTCTTTGATATCAACATCATGAAATGCATTAAACGTTACATTACTCCAGGGTTTCCCAAACTGGTTAATGAAAAGAACCGCAGTGGGTTTGACCGAGTTGATAAAAAGCTAATAATTAATTCAATCCTAAAAATGTAAAATAAATAAATAAATCCATAAATACATTATTTTAAAATAAAAACAAAATAAAACACTTGAACACTAAAAATATTTAAATGGAAATATTTCATTTGTTTACCTGCATGCCTTCTAAATATTTTTTTGTCAAAGGGGTTTGGCTGACAAAAAGTGTACATGAACAAACATTAATAAACATGAAAGCAGCAATGACATTACACATCCAAAGTCTTCAATTGGTATGACACACAGTAGTATTTTTTAGAAATGATAAAAAAATTTAAAAAGAGAAAAAATAAGATTTAGGGACAATCAATAAATTATGAATAATTTGCTACCATTGCGTGAATAATATGTAATCATGTGATCCATAAAAAGTTACTAGTCCAATTATGAGCCATATAAAATGTCATTTAATGTAATTAATTTTTGGAATCTGATTACATAATCCAGATTACATGTAATCAGTTACTATCCAGCACTGATAGGATGAGATTATCCAATTCGTTATCTAATTGTGTGATTCAATCTCGTATCCCAAAGGTCCTGGAAAAATTAAAAGCTTTGTGAATGGTTTAGTCTTTCCTTGTTCACTGCGGGTCTGTAGACCCAATGGAAGAACTGAATACGCACACAAAGAGCCCACGGAGCTCATGGGGCCCCATGGCCCCATCCTCCCCCAAACTCAGGCGTCCCGACCAACTGCTACAGTCCACACAATTCCAATCCGGTTTTCACTTCCTGTTTGCGAGGGGTGGGCGGTCATCACACAGACACTAGCTTTTACATTAACAGGCTCATAAATATTGTCAAGGGAACTGATGCAAATATTTTGCTAGACAGATGCCATTTATTATGATTTATATTTGCCCACCATCAGTTAGCTTACATGTCAACTGCAGTGATGCTAATAGAATGAAACATGTCTGTTGGAGTCTGTCTTGGAGAAAGTTAGTGACAGTTTCAGATTAATTAGATAGATTTGGTTACATGTTTACATGTATTGGAGATTTAAGATCAATATGTAGATTTTTATGTTTTTTTTAGAGCGTTGCTATGCTGTTGCTGTGGCATTCTGAGTGGTTTAAGTGTGTTGCTATGGCATTCTGAGTGGTTGTAGTGCATTGCTATGCTGTTGCTAAGGCATTCTGTGAGGTTTTAGTGTGTTGCTATGCTGTTGCTAAGGCATTCTGAGCGGTTTAAGCGTGTTGCTACAGCATTCTGATTGGTTGTAGTGCATTGCTAGGCTGTTGCTAAGGCATTCTGAGTGGATTTAGTGTGTTGCTATAGCATTCTGAGTGGTTGTAGTGTGTTGCTATGCTGTTGCTGAGGCGTTCTGAGTGATTTGAGAGCGTTGCTATGCTGTTACTAAGGGATTCTGAGTAGGTTAAGTGTGTCGCTATGACATTCTGAGTAGTTGTAGTGTGTTGCTATGCTGTTGCTGAGGTGTTCTGTGTGGTTTAGTGTGCTGCTATTGGCTAGTTGCATGTGGCCGCCATGTTGGATTTCTGATCAGCGAGAGTGGGTAAAGATACTTCCGGTTTTCCTAAACGCCAGTGCAGAGAGCTGAACTCGTGGTGCATACACATACACAATGTCTTTTTTCCTTAGCCGTTATGTAAATGTACAAATTATTGTAAATACACAAATAGGCTAAATAACTTAACAAATACAAAAAATAAAAAAACATTTAAAAACAATCAAAACATTATGATCTTATCAGATCTTATAGAGTTGTTCTGCGCACAAGGAGAATGTACAGATCGTGTCCACAGCAGTCAGAACAAAATCAACTCTTCGTAAAAGTACAGTATTGCACATTTGAGTGGTTTGTGTTTGAATGAACTGATCCCCTTGGATTTTGACTACCCACTGACATTGAACCGCATAATCAACATAAGAAAGAATGAAGGTATCTTAATGAATTGAGTCAATAACGTAATGAGGAATTTTTCTCTTGTCTGTGATATACCACTGTCCCCTATTTAATTTGATTTATTTTTTTTTATTAAAAAATGTGTAAAGCCCTATCATTTCAGCTGCAGGAATGAGCACCAAGGAACCATCCAGTCTAATCTCTTTTAAAAAGTGTGTAACTAGTTTCAGATTCATTACAGTAAATAATATATTTACATTTGTGGCAGATGGATAACGTATATATTGCATTTTTCTGATAATTTTACTCAAACACAGCAGTGAAATTTGTTTGAGTCATCTCTCTGTTAGTAGCACAAATTTAGCCCACTGGAACGTAAGGTCAGCAAATGGAGAGGAAGGGATATGACTATGACCTCTGCTGGGATAAACGGGGAAACAGAGGGTTTGTATTTATATACAATGGACACTCAGCAGCCACTGCACGCTGGGACTGAGAGCTTTCACCACTGCGTGGGGTTAAAGGTTAATAGCCTCTTGGAATTTCATGCAAAGGATGAGAGGTCACAATAGGGAGATGAAGACAAACAGGTCCAAAGTTTCAGTAAATTCAGATAGTTTTAAGTTAGAAAAGAATAACCTGTGCTTTAATAGGCATTTTTACATGTGTACAATCAGGTTTTTATTATCTTACAACCAGTGCTGATTACTTACAAATAGTTTGTTAATGATTACAGATTACATGATGAAATTTGCAGTTAGTAATCCATAAAAAAGTAACTGTAATCTGATTTTAAAATGTAATTGAATCTAACTACGAGTACTTAATTTTTTCGAATGTGATTACGTAATCCAGATGACATGTAATCAGTTACTACCCAGCACTTCTTACAACACAATTTGGTTGTGCTGATTTTAAAGATCTTTGAAGATGCAATACAGCAGATTTGATCACAGTTATGCTGAACATAAACTGACATACTCTAACTGTGACTCTTCCATGTGTAACTCTATATAATTGTATGCCTAAAGCAAGATATTATGGCTTTACAATCATATCTCCTATAGCTCAGTTAAGATTTCATTTCCTGAAATCAACTATACAAATGTATGCAGTATAGAAACTGCAAAAGAAATTGTAATGATGCCACTGCGTAGGCTGATCTTAAAATAATAGCGTTCTGAATTTATTAGTCAAGATCAGCTGCGTACAGGCTGCATAAAATGGCTAATTTTAGTTTAATGGTCACATATATTAACGCTATTGAAAACTGGGCTGTGCCGAGCTAATTATTCAACTTAATTGCAGCCATGTAATGTCAACAAATAAGTCACTCTTTGCTCTACACCCTTCCTTACTCAGATTTAGAGATTGGTATCACTATCTTTGCCTGCACCTTCCTTTTCATGGAGCAAATGAGTCTACGATAAAGGCTTTGTCTTATATTTGTTTTAAGGAACCTAATTTTTTTGTTTTTTTTTTAGTCATCAACGAGTGAAACCACAAAGATTTTAATAGCTTCAAAATGTTCCATCAATCATTTTCTTTAGCAGTTGGCTTTGAGTCTAGGTTAATGTCACTGCCTGTTTTGGTATGTGGTTACCCTCCCTATTTGGATGCACTTTATGTGACAGCGAGCGAATTACTCAATGTAACATTCCAGATGTGAGTTTTGTCAAAATTTCCATATGCCTGTATGCTTCCAGTGTCTAAAACTCACACGGATTTGACACTTTGGCTCTCAAGATATACGACCGCCGAGAAATTAGCACAACAGACGCTGTTGAAAAAAATGAATCATTGCTGCCAAACTGCATGATGCCTGTAACTGCAAAAATGCACAGATTTAGCGTTGATTCTGTGATTCTGTGTTATGAAGGGGGGATGTTTGGTGTTGCACATTTTATCTGATCTGTAAATGCTCATTGGGGCCCTTGAAACTCAACATTATTGGACCAATATGCAAAATATATTAATAAGTTCTACTTATTTTCCGCCCCCTTTTGTGTTGAAGTTGCAACAAACAAGAAGTAGCCACAGATGTTTTCTTCCATATTGTGATGCACATCTGAGTGTAACTGATTATCGAAAAAGAAGGCTTTGGTTTTATGTATTGATTGTTGATTGGATGTTGAGATGAGGGCGTGGCACACAACAGTGGAGGCAGGTGAGTGTAAGCTTGCAGGGGCGGGGTTTTAAGCAGATGAAATAATTGGAGAAGCATAGTTATGATTAAACAACATTTTATTGATTTAACATTTATTAAACATTTTATGATTAAACATGTTTAATGAAACATATGCACAGATTAATTGTTCATAATAAGATCTTTAACATGCATTTAGAAAATAGAGAAGGTACATTTTAATTTCAATCTAATGTGCAATGCTTTTAGCTAGCAATATTCTCAGCTCTATACACAATTTACCATACTTAAATTTAAGTTTTGTGGCTTTTAGCTTCGATGCTGTCTACATGCTATTGTGTTCCTAAAATATTTTGCATTTTTGCATGTTTATTTACAGTTAAAATGCAGCGTTTTCCAGGAAAACTGATCAAAAATATTTGTGGACTATTTATTTATTTAAAATTTTGATATGTCCGCTTTTTCAGTAGGAATTACGAAATACAGCACTCGTCAAGCCAGGTGCTTTAAATTCATGTCATACAGAAAAAAATAGAAAATACTGATTTTTCATATTCATATTATTTGTGATCTGCACAACAAAATTGTGTTTCTCTTCTTGATTTCTTTGCTTTCGATTAATGTAATTCTCTAAAATGTGCTACTAGATTAAAATATGTTGGGCGAATGTGAGGCAATCAATTATTTCAAAATGATGTTTGATGTTGACAAAATTTAAACAGTTGTTCCCAACATGTTTTGCATGGGGAGAGTAAAAATATTGTTCCACAAAGCCGTTTGCACCACCATCTTTTGTCACTTAATATTTTATTTTGGTGCGTCAATCTATTTAATTAGTATATGAAACCATGATCCACACTCACAAAAATAAACGCACTGAAGAAGTCCTTAAGCCGAAACATTTGTGTTTGGTCCTGCTGGTGATTAATGTAAAATAAAACGTTAAAAGAAGACGTTAAAACGTAAAAAAAAATATTGAAATAAAGTATTATTTGAACAAGATGAGAAAAGGGGGAGACTTGATAGGTTTTACAAAATGTGTGGGAAAAAGTCTGCAGAACAATGTCACAAAGTGTATCATGCATGCTATTCTTGTCTCACAGACACTGGAAAACAACCCAGAATATGAAAATCTCCTGGACAAACCAGGAAAACGATGACATTATGATGCTGTACAAATTAATCACCGCATGTTATTCCATCTTCTCATAGGCTGCAGAAAGATTGTGAGGAAAAAATACCCTGAAGGATTAACATTCTCTTCTCACAATGTTTCTAGGCAGCTGTGGGTTTGTGTTAAAGCACCAGAGTTAATACAAGTACAGAAATATCCACAATAATATGAAACCGACTGTTTGCATGACTTGCATGCTTTAATAGTTCCTAAAAACACAGATCAATACTTTTGATGAGATGTTACTCAACTTAGTGTGTGATAAGCACTCAGATATGTCATACTATCAGCACTGTTGTCTCTTGAACAGGAAAAGCGTGTCTGCATCTGCAAACACATTTGATCAGGTGTAGTTAATGATTCTCGGCCCAGGTCTGAGTAGGGCGATCTGTTTGAAGCTGTAGTTAAGATCAATGCTCTGAATTTGTCAGGCATAAGGACTCCACATGTGGTGCTTTTGCAATATTTGTGTAATGTTGTGGCAACATGAATATGCCTGAAGAGCATTATTTGAATGTCAAGTGTCGGATGCATGGTGCCAATCTGTCTAGAGATGCATCTCATGCTAGAGAACATAATTTTCCCAGTGGGGCACATGCGATGATAACCAATCACATCTGCTCTGGTATATTGTGTTGCATATATTAATGTGCTGTTGGAATTGCAAAATGTCATCTGTTCTAATCTGACAAGCATTTGAGAGCTTTGGAACAATTTATATCAAGAAATATGTTACAAATTCCTTAGTACTTAAAATAATAAATCAAGCATGGTTGTCTTCATAGATTAGGCATGGCTGTATGCTCAGTGGTTGCTCTTATATAATTCAAGTCTTTTTCTTTTTCAGAATCGGTGAAAAAGAAGTCTTTTTCAGAATCGGTTCCATTTCTTTCGTTTTTGGTTCAGTTAATGATTCTCAAATGTGCATTGTTAAGATGATAAAACACTCCGACATTGATTCCTGCAAAACTTATTCAACAACCTTGCAATAAGCTACCACCACTGAATCTACAGCATGAAACAGACAGTGTAGACGGACTCTCTAACAAATTACTCTAATGAATGGTTCTTTCCGTTGAATGAAAAAATACAGCAAAATAGTTTGATTCCTGAATGAATGACTCAAATGAATCAGTTCTTTTTACAGCACTACCAGTGTAGTCTGATTCCCCAAACGAATGACTCTTATGAGCTGGTTCTTTTCAGTGAATGAAAAACATAAAGTAAAACCAGAATAGTCCAATTCCCAAAAAAGGGTCTCTAATGAATCAGTTATTTTCAGTGAATCAAAAATCTACAGTGCAACCAGTGTAGTCTGATCCCTGAATCAGTGATACTTATACAGTAAAACCACGTGTGATTCCTGAATGAATGACTCATGAATTAATTGGTTATTTTTACTGAATAAAAAACATACATTGTAACCAATTTAATCTGATTCCCTGAATGAATGGCTCTTATGATCTGGTACTTTTCAGTGAATTAAAAATATAAAGTGGAACCAGATTTGTCCAATTCCCGAATAAATTACTTTAATGAATTAGTTATTTTTACTGAATCAAAAACATGCAATGCAGTAAGTGTAGACTGATTTCCAGAACAAATTATTCTTATGAACCGGGTCTTTTCAGTGAAGAACATAGAGTAAAACAAGTGTAATCTAATTCCCGAATTAATGACTCTAATGAATCTGTTCTTTTTACTGAATCAAACACATACAGTGCAACCAATGTAATCTGATTCCTGAATGAATGACTTTCATGAGCCAGTTCTTTTCACTGAATGAAAAACATAAAGTAAAACCAGAGTTTTCCGATCTCTGAATGAATGACTCTAATGAATTGGCTCTATGTTCAAAAACATACAGAGCAACCAGTGTGGTTCGATTCCTGAACAAGTGAATCTTATGAGCTGGTTCTTTTCAGTGATTCAAAAAATACAGCAAAACCAGGCCGACTCTTGAGTGAATGACTCTAATGAATCAGTTATTTTTACTGAATCAAAAACATACAGCACAACCAGTGTAGTCTGTTTCCCAAACGAATGACTCTTATGAGCCAGAGCCTTTTAGTGAATCAAACACACACAACTAACTAATAAGTGTATTTACTGACGGTTTATAATTTTTTTTTTTTTAATCTGAAAAGAAACGCTATGGAGAGAAACAGTTGAGTAAATAAGAGATAATCTCATTTGTGAAATGCATAATGTTCCTTTCACAACAACAACTGTCAATTTGTTTCAACCAAAAAAGAGTATTTAAAATGTATGCCACATTTTTATGTGTGCAACGCCCTAATGTTTTAACAGCTAAAAATAAAACAGAACGATGGAAGTCATATTGTGCTGACTGGCTCCGTCTCATTAGAGTTTTTACTAGTGCCTGTACAGAAATGCTGAAATAATGTTCATGTCTCCTCCACGCCCAGAAATGTGCTGCGGTGTGAACAGAAGGGGGTTTTTCATGGATGCTTAATGTACATTGTATTGGAGTTTTATGTTTATGCTTTTTATGAGCTAGCACATGAACATAATGCAGGAATAGCCCAAATAACCTGGATTTTTAATGCAGTTTTATCTAATTTTTCCTAACAATTATGTAAAACGGACTTAATCAGATTTTAACCTCATTATTTTCCACAGTTACGCTAAACAGACAACCATCGGTTGTAAGCAGCCATATCATCTGGTCATGGTAATGGATGTTGAAGGCAACCACATCTGTTGAATCAGGGCACCTACAGTGCTTCTCTCTTCACTGGAGAATGTTTCTGTCTACGGCCCAGATGAGGAAAGTCTCCAAGCCACAACATGACATCCATCTCAGGATCTTTAATGAGGATGTCTGTCACTGGAGACGCTGGACTCATGTGAGGCCCACATCGGTGAGGACAAAGGGTGAATTCTCCACCGGCCGAGTGTGGCTAGAGGAAGTAGTGCAGATGCCAGTGGAGATAACTGAGTGTGGGTTCGAGTTTCCACCAGTTGGTCGCACATACTTGTGCTGTGCACAGAACTGTGTGTAATTGAGTGCAGAGTGTGTGCAAAACGTATTCAAATATATTTCTGAATGGCTGCAATGTCTTTTGAATGGCAAATGTTTTAATCAAAATTTGGAAATTAAGCATTATTATGATAAAAGGAAGAGACTTGATCATGTTCAATGTTCAATTCTGTTTAATTACAATTCTGTCTAATTATATATTTAAATTAGGGCTGTCAGTCGATTAAAATTTTTAATCTAATTACAGGGTGCTGCGATTAATTCGATTAATTAATCGCAGCACCCTGTAATTAGATTAAAACATTTTTAAACTACATTTGGTTGTGAAAATACCCCCAAAAGATCATTTAAACCTATTATTGTGTTAAATGTTTAGGCTACAATGGCCTAACATAAAGTATGGAACATAAAAGAAGATCATTCGAGAAACATCTCAGTATTTTTTGTTCATGCAATCAAAGTCACCAACAGTCTTCAAAATACCTTCTTTTATGTTGTGCAAAAGAAAGTAAGTCATTCAGGTTTGAAACAACAAGAGGGTGACTAAATGATGACAGAATTTAGTTATTTATTTATTTTTGATGAACTATCCCTTTAATTTTTTATTTTTTTTTAAAGGGGTCATCAGATGCAAAATTCACTTTTCAAGTTGTTTGAACATAAATGTATGTTGGAAGTGTGTGTACACATCCATCCTATAATTATAAAAATCCATCCAGTGTTTTTTTTTTAAATCCCTATTTTAAAATCCCCTTTCTCAAACCAGGCTGTTCTGAGATTCCTGTCAGAATGACGTAGTTCTGTACAGGCCCCTCCCACGATAGTTGATTGACAGTAGTGTTTCAGCACAGACTGGACTGGTGTCTTACCTTAGACCCACCCTGAGTGAGCTGTCATCAGTCCGCCATTGTGTTGACTCTGGTACAGGGGAAGACAAGATGTCTCCGATTAAGCGATTGAGGTGCTTTATTGTTGGATGTAATAATGAATATATATAAAGTACTTACTTTTGATTTTAATCAAATTAATTAATAATAATTAATTAATAATATTTAAATGTAAAATATAATTTAATATTTAAATATTAATATAATATTTTATAATATATTTATAAAAATTAATTAATAAATGTTACAATTTTATTTAAATTCTGTATAGAATATTTGAATGTATTTAAATATGTAATTCAATATAATATATATTTGCAAATATATATATAATATAATATAATATTTTTCCTTGTTTTCTGGATTGTTCTGCCAGAACAGGAGTGTATGAGGGTTTATGCTAACCTAATTACTCTAAAAATAACTGTTTTAATTTACACTTAACAACCAATTTGGACTTTACCCACCTCTTTACAAGCAGATTAAAGTGAAGCCATTGCAGTGACTAATACTCTTCACACCAGCATACTTAAAGGGATAGTTCACCTTCAGTTGCTGATCCCCATTGACTTCCATAGTAAGGAGAAAAAAATCACTATGCAAGTCAATGGGGACCAGAAACTGAAAGTGAACTATCCCTTTAACTAGTTTAACCAGCATGACAGCACGTTGGCAAAACCAGCTTCATCATAAAAATCATGCTGGTTGAATAGTGTAAATTTTTGATATGCTGATTCACCACCTAGACCAGCATAAACCAGCCTGGACTAGCATTGAGATGAGTTTTTGTGGATGTCTATGACGTTGGGCACAATGACACAGTGTTTAAAAAGGCACCACATGGTACATGGGTTTAGTAAAGAGCACTGAAGTGTAAAACACTCTGATATCTCAACTTATTGTTTTAATGAGGCTTAGCATTCCTAAAACATTTGAATCCGATTCAAGGTAGACCACATGAGAACTGGACCACTGTAAAATTCAGCTGCGCCTTTGAACTTTAATCCACAGATTCAGAAAAGCTCTGTTCATTCAGAGGTGTTTCTTTCTGAGTGTGATTTTCTGTAAAGTGTTTCCTATAGGCCAGAAGTAAGTGTGAAAATCACCAATCCTGACTCTATTTGCTTTCCTAATGCACATTTCAGATCTTATTGTGAAAATTAATCTGTGCACAGTCTTTTTAACCTTTAATCAAAATATATTATATTGTTCTTACTCTGTGACTTTTCAGCTGCCATCACTTTAAATGCATGAGTTATTGCATGGTAACAAACAGCCAATCACACTGCAAAATACTTAAATTATTAATGTTTTTTTTTGTCTATTTGTGCAGTTAAAATGTCTAAAAATCAATAAAACAAGATGAAGTTACTTGAGAAGCAACACTGCATAAGATATTAAAACTTTTTAGCAAATGTGTCTTTACTAATATAAGTGTATTATGTCTTATTGCACTGGCAAATTTTGTCACTTTATGCTTCATATCTTATATTTAATAAATAATTTATATATTTGATTAAAATATTTAAAGGTATTTCATATTAATATGTATATTTATTACTTAAAAACATTAAACAGTCATTCAAAACTTAATAATAAGTATTAAATACAATAACAAGTGCAAATTATTTTTTGCAATATTCAATATTAAATTTATGTAATATAATGTATATTATGATATATATATATATATATATATATATTACATAAAATAATTGTACTATTTAATATAAAATATCATATATTTGTATAAATATTGTATTTATGCTTAGAAACAAAAATTACAACATTAAAATTTGAATTAAATTTAAATTATATGTAAAATATCTAATATATCTAGTATGTAATACCCACTTTTCATGATGCAGTCAATTTGCAATGAATTAAATAAAGTACCGCCCTATATTTTTTTCTAATGAATATGCTGTTGTATTTGGAAATATGTCCTGTTATGAAATTAAAATGGGTTGTGACTGCGGACTGCTAACCTACAATCTTTTGGCTGGCAAACGTTTCTTAGAAAAACACCACGTCCATACTTTTGCAACTAATGTTATCAGGCCTGGCGTGTCATTCACAGCCTCTAAACATCTCAAAATAGTATTACCTAAATAATCTATGATTGCACAAACACCCACATCTTCCTTACAAAGCAGAAAAGTGTCGTAACCGTAAAATAATATACTGCAGCATCCACAGATGGTATGAATATAATTCCCTTTTGCATCCTAGCTGTTTTTGTGTGTTTTACAGCTTTGACTTTTTACATCCTGTCCAGGTGAAACTGCACTCTATTATTTATGGCTCGTATAAAAATGTGCCTGTTCCCACGTGCTGTTGAAAGTTTTATTGTGTTAATTATATATTGGCCCAGAGTCTGGAGGCCTGCTTAGAAAGTGGAGGTAATTGTGTCAAAAGGGAGGTTCAACACGTGTGCGAAGGCTTTAGCTCACGCACAGAG
>NW_015549598.1:607320-611457 GCF_001515605.1 Sinocyclocheilus anshuiensis | reverse complement strand
AAGTATGTTATAGACTTTTAATTAAGACCCTAAAGAATCATATCAACTTGTGCAAAATGAGCATCCGATGACCCCTTTAAATAAATGAAATTATACTCTAAAGAAGAAACTAAAACTACCAGCAGGTGGCGGTAAATGTCTTTATGAGTCAATTCGTTCAAACTCTGATTCATTCAGGAATTCAGTAAACGGCGCTCTCTATGATTCATTGATTCACCCGATTCGTTCAAAACGCAGATTCATTCAAAAGCTAAACACCGCTGTGTTGCTCGTAGATACACAACACTTCTGCTGTGGCTTTATAGGTAATATTTTTGTTGGCAAAATTGAACAAAACGCACAATATTAACTTCTTATTTACTGAACTGTTGTATAACATCACATTTAAACTCGTGATATTCGGGACAAAAACAGCACTTGTGTGATATTGCTTTCGCTGCTGATGTGATATCATATGATATAAATATGAGACAAAAACTCATACATGGGCATTTTTTGCCCCAATATCTTGAATTTTTAAGCCATAACTGCATTTATGGAGTTGTTGTCCTGCATCATTTGTCAACAGTCAACTATATGAAGTGTAAGACGTCATACAGGTCTGGGGGCGGGGCCAGTGCGTTAACTGCGTTAAAATATTTTAATCGCGTTATTTTTTTCATAACTAATTAATTAAGTTAACCCTTAAACTGACAGCCCTAATTTAAATATAATTTAAATACATTGTTTAATATTACCAAAGTTTGTTTTCAGTTGTTATATATATTGTACATATATAATTTATGAAAATATAAATAGAAATTACAATTGCTTAGAAACAAAAATTACAACATTAAAATTTGAATTAAATTTAAATTATATGTAAAATATCTAATATATCTAGTATGTAATACCCACTTTTCATGATGCAGTCAATTTGCAATGAATTAAATAAAGTACCGCCCTATATTTTTTTCTAATGAATATGCTGTTGTATTTGGAAATATGTCCTGTTATGAAATTAAAATGGGTTGTGACTGCGGACTGCTAACCTACAATCTTTTGGCTGGCAAACGTTTCTTAGAAAAACACCACGTCCATACTTTTGCAACTAATGTTATCAGGCCTGGCGTGTCATTCACAGCCTCTAAACATCTCAAAATAGTATTACCTAAATAATCTATGATTGCACAAACACCCACATCTTCCTTACAAAGCAGAAAAGTGTCGTAACCGTAAAATAATATACTGCAGCATCCACAGATGGTATGAATATAATTCCCTTTTGCATCCTAGCTGTTTTTGTGTGTTTTACAGCTTTGACTTTTTACATCCTGTCCAGGTGAAACTGCACTCTATTATTTATGGCTCGTATAAAAATGTGCCTGTTCCCACGTGCTGTTGAAAGTTTTATTGTGTTAATTATACATGGGCCCAGAGTCTGGAGGCCTGCTTAGAAAAGTGAAGGTAATTATGTCAAAAGGGAGGTTCAACACATTTGCGAAGGCTTTAGCTCACGCCCAGAGTATTTGCATCTTTTTCGGCTGTCTTACAGTTGTTTGTGTGGATTTTGCATGACGGGACATGTCCTGAGTGACAAACAGCTCTCATTGGTAGTAATAATGGCTTGTTAATGTGTACACAATGTCTCTATGTGAACTATTAAATCTGTACTTTCAATAGCAGGAATCAATGGTCATTTAAATGTAAAACATAATTGAATAATTTGAATAATATATTTTAATAATAATACACATATAATTTAATTTTAATGGCATTTTTTAACTCTATTGATGTGAAATGCATAATTTTTATGTATCAAATGTATGCTAAAACTCTCTATATATATGTATAAAAATATGTATAAAATAAAAGGTATTTTACCAAGCAAGAAAATACATTTTTAATCTAAAAATATATTTTGAGTAAAGGCAAACATTTAGTTTTAAAATATGTAAACATATTTTAAAATCTATATTAGAAATGTATTTGGGGTTATTTTTTATTTTGGGTTATTTATAAATATTTTTTAAATGTATCCGGGGCAAGAAAATATTTTAAATCTTAAAATACATTTTGAGTAGGTTTGGACAATATAAATATATTTAGACTGAAAAATATATATAAAGAGGTGGAAATGTAAGTAACTAAAATGTATTGAAAATATATTTATGTAAACATTTTTAAATGTATATGATCAATGTTTTTGGGGTTTTATTTTTGTATATTTTGAAATGTTTTTAAATATATATCTGGGGAAGGAAAATACATTTTAAATCTTACAATACATTTGGAGTAATTGCAATATATTGAGTATGTGTAATATATAACAGTTATATTATTAATACAAGTAATATAATTTATAATAATATGTAATGTTATATAATATAGTTACAATAAATAAGTTGTTATGTATAACTAACATTTATTTTGTAAATATATTTATTTCAAACCTTAAAATCAATATTAACCATTTTTTATCAAGCCATTTTTTTCATTATATATACACATTTTCATCTTTTTTTCATGGGAAACTGAGGGTTAGAGGTTTATTCAAATCACTAACCATTAGTATGAGCAAAATAAGTTATGCTTCTCTTAACAAAGAGCACTAAGATACAACTGTATTTCATGTGACAGTCAGTGGTGGACAGTAACGGAGTAGTTTATTTCTGAATTAACATAAAATATATTATACTTTATACTTATAATATTCATTATTTTATATTATATTTATTACAGATGTTTGAAAATATATCCATCATTCGGGTACTTCTTTCTAGTTAATTCTTTGTAATTTTTTTGTGAAATTTAATGAAATGAAATTTTGTGAAATTTGTGTCAAATTAAATCCCACACCTTTTTTTTTCAGCGTGCATATGAAATAATTTATGTCTATTTCTATTTTTTTTTAGGTTGCTTGAGGGTATTTGGGAGCCGGTATGTTATATTCTGGAGTTCTGCCAGTCATTCGAGAATCACAAAACTGTTTAACACGCACCTGTTCCCCGTGCTCGATTTGATTAACCCCTCTCGTTTTATTTATTTGGTTTCAAATCTATTCAAATTTTTGGTTGGATGCAGAGATGGCGCTGAAGATGTGTTATTTATCCTTGGCCAACAGAGAGGAAATCTGAGAGTGAAATTCCCATGTCGCTGATAACCACAAAGTCAACATGTCAATAATTCATTGCTCATATGATTTAATATATCAGCGTTTGAATTATTCATTCTCTTGGTTTCTCTCTCTCTCCACCTGACAATCTACATCTGACTCTCCCAGTACTTTCATATTCATTTCAATCAGACTGCCGCTGAATGATTTATGGATGGCTGACTTGGCCATGCACTCCATGTAAAAGGCCATCCGTGTTGATGGAAAAAACAATCATGGACACAGTCCGGAGTATTTGAGCTGCTCTCACCAGCGGCCCCTGGAGAGGAGCGCTGGAGCCAGTCAACGCTCTGGATGAGTAGGACATAGAAAACCACACAAGAGTGAAAAATAGAGGTTTAATAGAGTTCAACAGGAGACAAACCTGCAAAGATTGTAGACTGCATGTTCAGATTTGGCTCACAATATACTCTTAAGCCACCTGTAAGAGACAGAATCAATCCACAGGTGGACCTGGACTGAGACCCCCTTGAAGGGATAACTGGCTCTAAAAGAATCACTGTTCTAAGTTTGAAAGCCACTGAAGTATAAGCAGGTTTATCTCAACCAACAAGTAGTTCAACCAGTTGTAAATCAGATCAAGCATTGTAAAACGGTATGTTTCTATATTGTTGTGTATTTCCAACAACCACCTCCTCCCCTATTTATCCTCCAACATGGAAACTGTCCCGTATTGTAGCCTGCCCGCACAAAACAAGACGTGGGCTGAAGTGGCCTTTGAGTTCCTGCAACATCTGAACAGTTGATTTTTATAATCAGACTACATCTGAGATCATCTGCTGATTACAAATGTTATAAAATAATGTCAATTTAAACAATTGATTTTGTTAATTATTAATGAGTCTAGATAGATAGATAGATAGATAGATAGATAGATAAAATGTATGCATACATTAAATTGATATTCTGTCATATTACTAGATACTATTAGGTGTGTGTGTGTGTGTGTGTGTGTGTGTGTGTGTGTGTGTGTGTGTGTGTGT
>NW_015549598.1:585126-604579 GCF_001515605.1 Sinocyclocheilus anshuiensis | reverse complement strand
TATATATATATATATTTCTGAATTAACATAAAATATATTATACTTTATACTTATAATATTCATTATTTTATATTATATTTATTACAGATGTTTGAAAATATATCCATCATTCGGGTACTTCTTTCTAGTTTGTAATTTGTAATTTTTTTGTGAAATTTAATGAAATGAAATTTTGTGAAATTTGTGTCAAATTAAATCTTTTTTTTTTATTTTGTGAAATTTGTGTCAAATTAAATCCCACACCTTTTTTTTTCAGCGTGCATATGAAATAATTTATGTCTATTTCTATTTTTTTTTAGGTTGCTTGAGGGTATTTGGGAGCCGGTATGTTATATTCTGGAGTTCTGCCAGTCATTCGAGAATCACAAAACTGTTTAACACGCACCTGTTCCCCGTGCTCGATTTGATTAACCCCTCTCGTTTTATTTATTTGGTTTCAAATCTATTCAAATTTTTGGTTGGATGCAGAGATGGCGCTGAAGATGTGTTATTTATCCTTGGCCAACAGAGAGGAAATCTGAGAGTGAAATTCCCATGTCGCTGATAACCACAAAGTCAACATGTCAATAATTCATTGCTCATATGATTTAATATATCAGCGTTTGAATTATTCATTCTCTTGGTTTCTCTCTCTCTCCACCTGACAATCTACATCTGACTCTCCCAGTACTTTCATATTCATTTCAATCAGACTGCCGCTGAATGATTTATGGATGGCTGACTTGGCCATGCACTCCATGTAAAAGGCCATCCGTGTTGATGGAAAAAACAATCATGGACACAGTCCGGAGTATTTGAGCTGCTCTCACCAGCGGCCCCTGGAGAGGAGCGCTGGAGCCAGTCAACGCTCTGGATGAGTAGGATATAGAAAACCACACAAGAGTGAAAAATAGAGGTTTAATAGAGTTCAACAGGAGACAAACCTGCAAAGATTGTAGACTGCATGTTCAGATTTGGCTCACAATATACTCTTAAGCCACCTGTAAGAGACAGAATCAATCCACAGGTGGACCTGGACTGAGACCCCCTTGAAGGGATAACTGGCTCTAAAAGAATCACTGTTCTAAGTTTGAAAGCCACTGAAGTATAAGCAGGTTTATCTCAACCAACAAGTAGTTCAACCAGTTGTAAATCAGATCAAGCATTGTAAAACGGTATGTTTCTATATTGTTGTGTATTTCCAACAACCACCTCCTCCCCTATTTATCCTCCAACATGGAAACTGTCCCGTATTGTAGCCTGCCCGCACAAAACAAGACGTGGGCTGAAGTGGCCTTTGAGTTCCTGCAACATCTGAACAGTTGATTTTTATAATCAGACTACATCTGAGATCATCTGCTGATTACAAATGTTATAAAATAATGTCAATTTAAACAATTGATTTTGGTAATTATTAATGAGTCTAGATAGATAGATAGATAGATAGATAGATAGATAAAATGTATGCATACATTAAATTGATATTCTGTCATATTACTAGATACTATTAGGTGTGTGTGTGTGTGTGTGTGTGTGTGTGTGTGTGTGTGTGTGTAGGCATATGGGTAGGTAGATGAAATCATAATAATGATTAGTAGTAGTAGTAATAATAGTATTTTGCTGTTGTTGTAATGAAGCTTATTTGTTTGAATCCAGGAGCTCTCTCCTTGAGAAGAGTTGACTGTCTCTTTAAGGGGGGTTGTCGCGTGAACAGAGTGTCGGTTTACATCTCAGACTCCTCCTCCTTCATTCTGTCGAGGGTGTTTCTTCCTTCTGCCCCAGTCCACTTCTATCATCCAGGGATACAAATGTTTCTTTATCCACATTCGATTCTGTCACCGGAGCTGAATTAGAAATATTAAACACACAGTCGGGACCCGTTCGTGCGCCTTCAATCAAACCATGGGATTGACACACTGACACGGAGAGATTTGAGCGTTTGGAAGAGAAACTCGGAAGGACTGAAACTTTGTGTCCACACCTTTGTTTCGCGAAACTTTTTTCTTGCATGTCTTTACGTTCTGTGCAGGACTATCGGAAGATTCCAGGCACGCGAATGGATATCAAATGATGCCCGTGGACTGTTTTGGAGGTTTATTTCAGTGCGGTTTTGTAGGAAGAAAACCCCATTCCACAACCCACAGGCGTCTGATCTGATCATGGGAAAGCTGGGAACGTCTTGTTGTTTCTAGCCTCGGCACAATCGCGCTTGTACGAGTTGGGGTTAGTTCGGATTACAGCTCTCGCTGAGAGAAGAAAGTTTCGTTTTAATCAGACTTTTGGGGGTTTAAAGTGCCAACATGCCTCAGTTAAACGGAGGAGGAGGCGATGACCTGGGAGCAAATGATGAACTTATTTCCTTTAAAGATGAGGGTGAGCAAGAGGAGAAAATATCAGCGAATGTGTCGTCGGAGAGAGATCTGGACGAGGTGAAATCTTCCCTAGTAAACGAGTCCGAGAACAACAGCAGCTCATCAGACTCCGAAGTAAGCAAAACAGTTCTGTACGATCATTTTAGTGCACTAATGCATACATGTTAGCAGTGCTAAAACTAAACCGATGCTTTATTTCCCAAATGCAAGCAAACAGACAGGCGTCCTCGACTCAGACCAGAACTAGAAAGTTACGAGAAACAGAGAGAATACTTTGCGGAAGGTAAAAAAATCTGTTGAGATTTATTCCTTGTGTTTTGTGTGAATAATTTATGCATAGTAATGACAATTATTCGTTTGCTGTCGCCCCTAAAGCTTTGAGACGACAACAAGATGGAGGATTTTTCAAGGGACCCACTTATGCTGGTTATCCGTTTCTTATGATCCCAGATATTACGAATCCATACCTCTCCAATGGATCGCTATCTCCCAGCACACGAACGGTACGTGCCATTTCACTTTAAACGCAACTATCACCTTCATGACGTCACGCCGTACTCCATAAATTTTTCTGTTGCAAGAAGCGCGTTACAAAAGGTGCCTTTCAATGCGCCATATTCTCTTCTTTGTTTGACATGTTTGTGTTTAGAATCTCTTTTAAGACTCAAAAACTTGTAAATACCCCAGCAAGCTTTGTCTTCCAAAAGTTTGTTACCACTTGTTGAGTCTTGAGCATGCATGTATTAGGAGGCCATTCTGATGCATTGCACAATAAGTCATTTACTTGGGCTCACCCGAGCACAAAAGAAGCATTTATTCGTCGCCTCCAACGGCACAAAAATGGACTTTTCGCAGTGAGATGTCTGCACAATTAATTTTGTATTATCATACCAGGCGACAAACTGGAGGCAAGCCCAGGCAGATAGGATTTATCTAGCTTTTGGTGTCAGGAATGTGTCTTTACTCCTTTTTGTTGTTGTGTGATAGGATGTTACCCGGTCAGAGAGTCGAATTTACGACTGGGTGCATAGACATCGAAAGCATGAGGGTTCTGATTGCATGTTTTTATGGCTTATATCGTAAAGACCTTTGAGTTCATTTGAGCCACATCGGGATTTTCTAGATAAGTTCTTCCCCATCAGTGAAACTGTCTTTCAATTAGAGGGCTGTTAGGTGACTATTGTTATCATTAGTTACCGTTTTACGGCCCTATTGTAGGTCTCTACTGGATGCCCATTATCCTAATGACATCTTCACCTAGGGGGGGCGGTTTGGCTACCTGAGCAGCAAGCCCCCACCGAGGTGTTTGAATTGCAGGCAAATTGCTGCATATGTTTGCCTTCCTCCATTTAGCTCCATTGAAGGATATCTGGAGTGTTTTGTTTTTTTTGTACAATGTTTGCCTGTTGCTTTCTAAAGCTGCTGTGTCAATGTATAAGTGATGAGGCATGCGAACGTAGGCTAACATGTCATTGTGGAAAAATTTCAGCGAGCCTGTGGCGATAAACATTCGTTCATTGTGTTCATTGTGCTGCTAACTCGTGAGAATGCATGAATCTGTCGGTCATACACTTGGATATTAGATGTGGCATTAGGTTTGCTTGTTTGCAGCACAATGTTTTTTTTTTTCAACTCGTCAAATAGCATTAGCCAAAGAACGGTTGCTGTCCCATGAGTAGTTTGACTAAGGAAAACAGGTTACCTTTAACAGCTGTAACAAAGAGTGACTGTGATTCTAATAGATAAGATGGATAATAACATCTGACTTCTGGCTTGCTTGTGTGTATTTGTGTGTGTGAGAGCCCGAAGGCAACTGATTTAGCCGTGTCTTTCTCAGTCTACAAAAGCAAGGTTGTGTATAGTTTTAGAGTACAAAAGTTTGTGAAGCGCCACTCAGTCTATGAGGAGGAAAAAACATGTAATGTTACTGAACCGAAGCTGAAAATTGTTTACAGTAAGTGCTGGCACTGGATTTTCAATGTAAATACAACCCACTATGCTAAGATTTTTTCAGGGAGCTTTATTTTCTCTCAGGTTTTTTTTTGTTTCAGTTTGCACGATGGAAAAAACCCCACTAAATGTCTTCTTGTGGAGGGTTTAGCTTCCCTCTTCCAGTTATAAAAGACTTTTAGATACTTTTTTTTTTTACTGAGTTAGTCGACTTTAACAAGGTTTGCTTTGACCCCAGGTTGAAGTTGCTTAAGGTTTTATCTTCCACAATGTCCTCTTTTCGGAAATGCTAATTCAGCACTTTTGTAGTTTTCAATGTTCCCATCAGTTTAACAGCATTGCTCTTTGTTTGCTAATTATCACTTCCTTATTTAATAATGTTTCTTAATTGATTTAATTATATTCTAGTGAGTGTAAACAGCAGGGTAAAAGTACAGTGCTTTTGTGTGCAGATTAGTCAATATATTGATGTTAGCCCTGTGGCTAATCTTGTTTGATTTTCTTACTTGGTATTGTTTGTGTGACTGTAATGTTTTTTTTTATTAATTTGGTCTGTTAAAATTTGTTAGATGCTATTGCTAACATTTTATGCTAGCTTAATCTTAGTGTAGCACAGCACAGTAGCATGTGAAGCTGACGTAGCAAAAACTAGCAACGTTTAAGGTCCATACACACCAAGAATGATAACTAGCCTATAATAACTATATTAGCAGACTGGCTAATGGATGGAATCTGATTGGCATATGTTTTTATCGTTGATCAACCTGAAAAAACAACAACAAGTTTAAGGTCTGTTCACACCAAGAACGATAATTATAACGATAGCTATGTTAGCGAATTGGCTAATGGGTGTTTTCTGATAGGCTACCGATGTTTATATCATTCTTCAACTGGGGAAAAAAAGTTCTGAAAGTGATTCCGAAAATATCATTCCTCTGTGTCATAATTAGCTATTAAAATAGAATTAGAACGATAAAAATTTATAGTTAAGTTATCATCCTTGAATGGACATTTAGGTGCCACAAATAGCTACAATGGTGAAAAAGCGAGCATTTGAACAATTTTAACACAAAAGCATTGTTGTGGAAGCACTTCACACTTGTGTATCCACTTCCATTGAGGTCGAACCATGCTAGCCTGTGATATTAATTAAACTTAAGTGCACTTATTGCACAAAGTAGTACTAGCGAGTAAGTCGCAAGCCCTCGATCGCATAGCTGCACTGTCGGAGCATGTCGGCCCTTTTTGACTGGCATTCTCTTCCCCTCCATCTTTCTTCCACTCTTTAAACTCTCTCCTCTACAGTGGTATTTTAAGACCTACGAGACAATATAAAGTAAACAGAGGAATTGTCCTGCATACGAGAGGGCCTCATTTTACATAAACAAACAGTGCTCAGGAGAGTGGCCCTGTCAACAGCCCAAGCCTTTTCCACACACTCAGCACTCAGAGACGGGGTGGGGGTAGATGGCGAGAGAGAAACCAGGCCCCCCCCCTCCGGCCTGTCCCACCTCCCCGTCTTCAGCTACAGAGGGGACATTGTCCAGGCCTTTAAGTTAAGCCTGCATTCCTGTAGTGCAAGACGGTTCAGGAAACCTGACAACCGGTGTACGAATGTTTGTACAAATGACCAAATAAACACAGCTTTACAATTTTATCCTGACTTAATGTGTTATGTTTTTTTCTCTTCTGTAAGGATAAAATCAACAAATCCAAATTAATTTAGAAATATTTTGGTCTCTCTTTTGCTGTGTAGAAGAAGTGTGCACTATGAATGCTGCGTCTTGTTAGGAAGCCAGGAATTGCATGAGACATAAACCAATTCTCCTTTTTCCCCTTTTAATGTTACTGCTTCATCAAGTGGCGACCATTTAAAAACCTTCCCGCCGTTGGACGCGTTCCACCGAAGGCCCTTTCTGGTAACTTGATTATTGACTGAGATTAAAACCAGAAAGTTCCTTAAAGAAAGAAATGTCAAGCCAAACATTATTTTCCTCCTTTGGTTTTCCACGCAAGCCTGGCGTCGCTCTAGACATCAGATTTTTTTTTTTTTTTAACAAGGCAAAATAAAGACCTAATTTACAGACGTTCCTCTTGAAAGGAGAGTGGTTTATGAATCTGTACGTGAGGGTGAACCACAGGGGCTGAAGAAATGCTACAGGAAGTAGATAAAGGAATGCAGGGAGCTGTTCCCAAGGCCGTAACACAGATCTCTTTCCTGTTGATCATATCATGTCCTGCGCTGGCCGCATGAAATCATTCTGAATTTGCTGTATTTTTGTTTTATCTCTTTGGCTAATTATCTTCATATGGCATGGTGTTTACAGTATGGTGTAGATAGCAAGAGCGCCGTCATTACACAGTGGTTTTAATTAGTTTGTTTTTATTGTAATGAAGCAGAACTGCTCCGTATCTTAATGCATCTGTGATTTATTTTTATTATTGATATATATATTTTTTTTTTTACTAATTTCCAATCATTTGCTTGCTACTTATGCTTATACAGTCCTGGAAACAGCACATTGTATATATATATATATGTATATGTGTATATATGTGTATATATATACACTATTATTTTTTCTTTTTTTTAGAGACAACTGTATGTAAGCAGTTTTTTAAATTTAATGAAAAAAGTAAAGTTAATGAAATGTAAACGTTTCATGGTTCGGCCAGTGGCATGAGTTTTGGGGCAGGGCTATTTGTTTAAATGACCAATGGCAGATGGCGGAAGCTTTTTAATCATTTTTGCACAAAAATATCACACTTCACCTTTTATAAACTGATATTTCTTTTCGTTTGTCTCAAAAAAGAAAGTTATGTTTGAACAACTCAGAATAATAGGCTTTATTTATTCATTCATATCTTGAAGAAGGCTGATGGCTGAAATGTTGGTTTGATGAATAAATAAGCCTAGTTAGCCTAGTTTTGCAATTATTTTCTTTTTTTTATATGCACCCTGATATCTAGGTGTGGGTTTATTTTTTCATCATTTTAAAGTAATTTTTTTCATTTGTCCTTGTGGGACTTGAAATTATTCAGGAAACTCTGGGCCATGAATCAGTACGATTTCAAGTGTCCGAAGACAATTCAGGAATCTAAAATGGATGCAGTTAGCCTGATTTTTTAGGGACGTGCTCCATTGGGAGCAATATATAAAAAAAAAATTCCCGAGGCAAAACAGACTGAAGCCTCGTTGGAGTTTCTGTGTTGGTTTTAGTGAGTGTGTGTGAGCCGCTGACATCATTCTCCATTGATAAGGTTGTGCTGGCAGTGGTCAGTGCTCATCAAAACCCACTTCATGTTCGCTTGCATGTCCTGCAGTGAATTTTACCCCCACCTCCTAATTTTGGTCACAAAAAACAGTGAGCTCTCGTTCAGAGCTGCGTACTGACTTCATGCATCACTCCATGCTAATAAAACTTGATTGTGCCGGGGATAAAGTTTAAGGGGGTAGGGGGGCTTCAGGCTTCATCAGTCTGGTATTTTTAACAGCTGTTTTCAGTTATTACCTCACAGTCAGAGCTTCCTGGGGCCTCGAGAGAGGGAGAGCGGGGTGCGGGGGGTAGTTAGGGGTAAAGCACTCGGGAGGGAGGGAGGGAGGGAGTGGGGTGCAGGGGGGTAGTTAGGGGTAAAGCATTATGGGAAAGAAACGAAGCAAGCTGTGGGTATGAGGGTGCCAGGTGGGTGAAAAAGTGGGCATGCGTCCAGGAAGTGTGTGTGTACGCGTCCTGTTGGCTTAGTTGGAGCATGTGAATGCTGCGATAACGCGTTATCTCATCACAGCCCTCGACAGTCACACAGTCTTGTTGTGCCCGCTGCTTCATGCCAGGCTGAAAAGGCCACGGGAGATCTGATATCAACAGCATCAGGATTTTCTTGTAGGGTGAGGTGTACTTTCAGCTAATTCCTTATGTGATCAGTTGCTTGTGATATGGTTATCATGGCATGCTTTTAATTACTGCTGTCTTTCCCTTCCTAATGTTACCTTTAGCACAAAGAATGCATGTCTTCTGATTTACGAAACCTGATAAATAAGAGAGTGGCTGATATGGAGTTTTTGAGGGCCGATTCCAGCACTGTCATGCTTTGTGAAATTCAGCTTGCGTAGCTAGAAGCATCTGCATTCACATACTCGCCTACAGCATGTTTCGGGCCTTATTTTATGTAATATTTATAATGCAAAACATTTTTAAGGATGCACTATATATTGGTATCATATTGGTTATCGTTTTATATGTATATTAGCTGATATTGTGCATTTAATAGTGCATGCTCATGTGTCTTTTTACATTTTGATTACCATCATCTAAAGCAAATTTAAAGTTAATTTTAAAAAATAATAATAATTTAATAACAGTGTTAAAAGTTATCTTTAACCAATCTCAAAATAAATATCCATTTTAATACAGTACATTATAATGTTGTGATATTCAAATTCTACTAAATTCACTTGATTTTAGGGTTTTATTTTTTAAATTTATTATCACCTGAAATGTCATAAATGTCTTCTATGTCTTATATTGAGTGGAATTTTAATTTCTGCCATGTATTGTATGTAGGCCATATGGAAGAATCATGGTTTTATCAGTATTGGGCATTTTAATATCAGTGCATCTCCGTTATTATCCATTGACAGTGCTTATTGGTAGATGGACCTGCCACTAAAGTGTCGAAATTTTAGAGATTTACTAGTATCGACTTGCTCCAAAAAAAAGTGCAGTATCTTCAAAACAGCAGTTAAGCCCACAAATAATTGTCCAGACACTGAAGGGTGTTGCTGGCATTAGCAATGAGTGTATGTATTATTGTGATGGTGTCAGCCGTAAACTGCGCCCATATTGAGCGCCTTTGCCCATCTTAAGGAGTCATCGTGGAGAAGCTTTTTGTGGGCAGGGGCTTGGGGGTGGGCAGGCGGCCCTGATTCTCGTGTGAAATGAGGGATGTTCTATAGTGACTCTTGGCCGAGGCGGCTGGGAGTGTATGGGAGCTTTTATGAATAGGGGCCTTTCAGTCGTTCAGTATGGCTCTGAAAGGCTGAACAAAAGCTTAGAGGGTGGCGACTAAGAGCTACACGGTAGATCCACAAATACTTCACTTTGCAGCGGCGTAGTCGTAATCCCTAAGACATCAGCCATTCCAAACTAACGTATTCAAGAAATGTCACGTAAACAAAGTGGACGGCTGACAAATCTTCGAGAAGTTTAACGCCATAATTGGCGTTCAATTGGCCAGGCTTATGGTTGTCAAAATGCTGGATTTGTTGTCCGTCTGGGAGTCTTATTCAAACTATGGCTGCTGAAATTATGTGGGACGTTGTTTCCCTGTATCCTACATGGAGATGGGTCGTTTTTCCATGTGTTTGACAGTGAGATACATCTTCACATTGTTTCAGTTAGGGGTGAGAGGTCAAGGTTCACAGCCTGTTGACGTGACTCACAGTTGAGTGAGCTCCAAAGTTCCCAGATTCGAGTAAGGGGGGTCGTCGATGCGCTCCGGGCCTGGCAGCTTTTACTCTCCCCTTCCCTGCTAAACTCTCCATTAGGATTTGCTCAGAGCTGTCAGACAACATGTGGCATAAAAAAACAGCCTCACACACCCTGCCGCTCACTTCCTCTCAAAAACGATGGTCCGTGGTGTGATGATTAATTAGAAAAGAAGAACAAAAAAAAAAACCTTGCTCCAGTTCTTTTGGCTCCAGACATTCATTGGGCCACCACAGTCTGGCTTATTCAGATTGGTGGAGTGGAAGTGACATAACCGCTGGCACAAAAGAGCAGCCGTGTGATTGGAGGAGATTGTGCATTGTGTGCCATTGGGGGGTCCATCATAGACATGGCGCTTCTACAGCTCTCACCCTGACCACAAGGTTGAGAGTGGCTCCATTGTCACATGACATGTTCACACTGGACCACGAGCTTTTGTGTGTGTGTGTGTGTGCTCTTTTGTTTGTTCGTGAGAGTGTATGTCTTATCCAGCTGGGCCTTGTCGGTCAGGACATGGGCCGCCCCTCCCCGTGCACAGCTGCAGTTTGGACCCAGAGGCGCAGTTGAGGGCTTGTGAAAACCCCCTGAGGCTTCCTCATTTCTCCAGATGAGTACCTCATTGTAATTGACTGAACAGGAGTGCACTTATTTTTTCTTTTCTGGACTTAGTTTTTCGCTTTCTTATAAACTCTTCAAAAGTGACTACTATTTCAACAGTTACAAGGTCCTACTGAGTTTTAGTTGACAGCATTGTTCAGAAGTCGGGGAAGTTGTGGCCTAATGGTTAGAGAGTTTCGGTTAGAGACTCGTAACCCAAAGGTTGTGGGTTCGAATCTCGTACCGGCAGGGTTGTAGGTGGGGGGAGTGAATGTACATCACTCTCTCCCACCTTCAATACCACGACTGAGGTGCCCTTGAGCAAGGCACCGAACCCCCAACTGCTCCCCGGGCGCCGCAGCATAAATGGCTGCCCACTGCTCCGGGTGTGTGTTCACGGTGTGTGTGTGTTCACTGCTGTGTGTGTGCACTTTGAATGGGTTAAATGCAGAGCACTAATTCCAAGTATGGGTCACCATACTTGGCCACATGTCACGTCACTTCACTTCAGAAAGTTAGGGGATATAACCATCGTTTCCAACGTAACTGTAGGCTTCAAACAGATTTTCCCAATCTGTAATATTTCCAATTGTTAATTTCTTAAAGGTTTGTCAAAAATGGTTACCTTTCCAAGAGTTACATCCTCTAATTTTGTTGGTGTTGTAGTCAACCAAAACTCATACTCCTCTTTGGGTTTTCAGCAATTGTAATGGTTACCACGTGCTCCCAGATTGGGTTGGGTAAAATGTTGGAAAAGTTGTAACTTTTAGAACTTTGGTAACTTTTCCAACAGTTATATCTTCTAACCAAAAATCATTAGAAGGAACTTTTGGAAAGGTATTTACTTTTGACAAGTTAATAAGTAATCCAAAATGGAGAATGAGTTTTTGTTGGCTACAATGTCACCAAACTTATGGGATGTAAGTGTTTGAAAGTTTTGAGGATGGACTGTAGGAAATGTTTTCAGCCTTTAACTTTTCCGACAATAATGACCCCTAACTTTGTTGATGCTGCACACAACCAGAACTTGGGTCATTTTGGGTTTCTTACAGACTTGTTGAAAGTGGTAACCTTTCCAAGAGTTATGTCCTCTACCTTTGTTGATGTTGTACTCCTCCGTTAGTGGAAATTAGTGACATGGCAGTTGCAGTGGTTACCAAGATCTACAAGTTCATAAGAAACTCAATATGGAAAATGAGTTTTGGTTGATGTAAAATGTCTGAGAAGTTAAGGGATGCAACTCTTGACATTGTCATCAACCACAACTCTTCCTCCATTTGGGGGCATTCATGACACTTATGATCAATATTCATGTTTTTAATTTTCGACCAAGGCGCCAGTTAGCACGTTGTTTAGGTTTAAACTGTTCACTTGTGATTGTAAACTATTCCTAGCATCACATCTCGCTCTCTCTGAAACACTCCCACAGTTTGTCACAGCCAATGTTGATGGTGCGTTCCCCCAGCCGCCCAGCTCCTAGACCCAATCTCATGAAAAACCACACAAACACACTGTGTGTACTTTAGAGCTGGTTACAGCTGCGAGCAGTGAAATCTGGATTGTGTTAGCCCATGCACTGTGATTTATAAATTGTTTCTCAGGCCATAAATTCCCACTATAATTGCACTCCAAGCCCCCTTCCACTCTCCTCACTCTTTCTCTCCCCCCTTTTTTCCCTCTCCGTCTTTCACTCCTTCGCCTCCTGTGCTTCGGCGGTACATGGTCCGGCACTAATTGTTTGCAGAAGGGAACTGGTTTGACAAGACAGAAAGTTTTTGAAATTAGACAGGGCGGTCACAGTTGTGAGTCAGGGCTGTGCGTCGCAGGTACGGTGTGTCATGCCTCCATATCGCCCCCCCCTGGACTGTTATTGCACAATAGCAGTTGTTAATGGTCTAAAGATAACGCTTAAGTCATTTAGTGCAATTTGGCAAAAATCTGCATTATTTCCTCTCCTGCATTTAATTGCATAGGGTTTTTTCTGAATGCGAAAATCGCTCCCCCAGGCCTCTCTGTGGTAGATTCAAGTTTTATACTTAACAGCCAACAGGTTATAAAAAATAACCCTGTTTAGTTGTTGTGCCTCAAGTTCTCCATATGAAGGAAAGCTTGTCAACAAATCCACTTTAAACGAACAAACTGCAGTGGCTGCTTTGTAAAGATTTTCCAGTTCTGTTGCAGTCGGGTGACATGATTTTTTTTGCACTTTTGACACCCGTTAGACTTGTGTTTTAGCAGGAGGGGTATATTGGGGAAGGGGTGAAGTTTGAGTTAGTGTGTGTGCTGGGGGGAGCTAGTCCACCAAGAGAACACAATAAGCTCTTTGTCTTCATTATGCACTCAGAATTTGGGAAAAGGATGAAGGTTTCTTTATTTTGCTTTATCTTCAACTGTCTTTAGAACCAATGCACCATATTTGGATCTCTGATTTTCGATGCATATGCTATGCATAATTTAGTCTATTCAAATACTTACAGCCTGCATTGCTGTTGGTCAATTTATTTATATTATTATTATTGCAAAATATAGTTATCAGAAGTTGGATGCCTACAAAGTTAAAGATTGATATAGCAAGCATTTTTGGGTTATAAAGTGGCTTTGTTATCACTCTTGGCTGCTTGTGGGTTAACAAGCCCAGGCTGTTCATCGTAAACCTGGGTATAGTTTGGACTGCAGTGTTGTAACCAGATACTGAAATACTGGAAACCGCATAACTGACTTGTAATTGACTTTAAGGAGGGTGGCTGCATTTCGCCTTTGCAGAAAAACAGAGCTCCCAACAGACAGCTTATTACTTTCCCGTGGTCGTAATTATGTGTTGGGTTTTATTTGACCTACTGTTTTGTCCTGTGCCACAGTAACACTCTTATTCCTCGTGTTGTCAAAGTTTGTTTGTGCTTTTCTCTGGAAATAATTAAAAATAGATCAATGTAGTATGCATTTCTGAAGTATATTTCATGAAAAATGTTGTTTTAACATTTTTTATTTTATTTTATTTATTATTATTTTTTATCAGAAACTGAAGGTGTCTCCCAAAGGTAGTTCCTTTTTTTTTTTTTTCTTCTTCTGCAACTGGACGGTTGGTGTATGCAAACTTGGTCTCTGTTGCCATCCCTAAATGGGCCACATTGCCATGGTAACCCCTGGTCTCCGGATGGCTGACCTCTGAACCAGTTCTTTAAGTAGGCAGTGAATGGAGGGAGTAGTGTTATCAGTGAGGTCACAATAGTATCCATGGGAACTCGGAGAGCAACCGTCAGTCATGAGTCTTTCCTGTTGAGGCTGAAGCCTGATTCTGTGTGTAAGCCACTGGCTTGATGAAAAGAGGCACTTTAACGCAGCTAATGTAGGCAGGTCAGCAAGCGACACTGAACTACGGGAACAAACCACAAATAAGTGCTTCATTGCATTAGGATGATTTGCGTTGGATTGGTTTTATAAGTGATTTTGTAGGGATGCACTGAATTTCAACCTAAAATTTCAATACCAAGAGCAGATCATTTAACGGATTATAAATGGCATAAAAAATAGGATACTGTTTAAATTCTACACTATTTAAGAGTTGTTAATTAATTTAACAGTTGATATTTAATTTAAAAATATGGACTGTATAATCATTATAGTGACTAATATTATAATTTTATTAATCTTTTTTAAAGTAAGTCTAGAATTTACATTCTTTAAAATAGTTTTTGGTAACTAAATAGTAATTTTGTAACCTAACTGTGCTGAACAAATGAGACCGATAACTGTTTTAAAAATATTTTTGTTTTTATATTTTTTTATTTAATATTTAAGATACTTTTTTCCAGTTTATCAATACAATAAACCCATATATAATCAAAAATTGGCGTGGTCAAACTGAATGATATATATATATTCTGATGATAATAATAATAATAATTATAATTATTATTATCTTGGCCTAATTATATTGTGCATCCTTAATAATAATGATTTTTTTTTGTCCTAAAATGAGTAATATTTTGTTTCAAGGAATTTCTATAATTTGGGTCAAATTCGTTTTATGCAGTGGCTGTTTATAAGCACACAGGTTTGGATCTAATTTCTGAAACAAAATTAGCATCTGCTGATCCTTTTTACCTAAAAGTTCCCAGAACCCTGTTGAATTACTTCCTAATGTGATCGGTGGATGAATAGGTGATTTGTTGGTTAAATTTCTGCAGTCCAACCGCTTATTGTTTCTGTAATAAGATAAGTCTGCTTTAATGAGCTTCTCCTCCTCTTCCGAGTTTAATCTCTTAAATCAGACTCCTGCTTTTGTTGTTCAAAGTTCTTTTCTTCCCATCTAGATCTCTCGTTCATATTTGGAGGTGGTCAAGAATTCCAGTCCTTTCCCCGCAAATTAATTTCCAATTAGCACAGATAGGGGTGTCGTTTGCCTATGAATTGTTTACTTAATTATCGGAAATTCTCGCAGCTCTTAAACTAACAATAGGCCTGAATGCCGACCTGCGGTGAGCGAGGGCTGGAAACCGCCGCCTCTATTGTCTTTCCCTCTGGCGGCAGTGAAAAGAGAAGCGAGAGGTGTCGCTCGCATAAATGAGTCAGGTGATGTCGGACCCCTCTGGCCGCATCAGGGCACTGCCCTATAGGCATACATGCACGTAATCCAGAGCCTTTTGTCTGGCTTAATGTTCCTGTTCTGATGCTGAGATGTAATAGATTCCTTTGTGTGCCACCAGCTTTCTGTTCTATTCTAGTGGATGGTGTGTGGAATGGGTGGAAATATTGGGGCGAAATGTAGGCCATGCTTTGAATGATTGACATGACCTATCTGGCTCCGCCCCACTCCGGATTACTTTTTTTCTTTCCCTTTTTCAAGAATGTTGTTGTGCTATTTTGTGGAAGCTCTTGCGGTTTGAGGTACAGCGTTTAAAATCCCCGGTATCCTGAACGAAGCTTGCGGTTGCAGCAACACATGTTGAGGCTTCCAGATATCTCCTTAAAGAGGTGTCGTCTTCTTTTTGTTTTGACAGAAGGCTTCATTTCGTCTAGCATATGACTGTCAGGATTGATATTTGTGAAGTTTTACGTTGTCATAATCCTGTTAAAGATCCCCATCATCTTCACTCAGCTGCGCGGAAAGCATTTAAGCAGCATTTCAGTCTTTCTCTGTGACCTCTTGACATCAGGTAGACAGCTACAAACTAACTCCAGTTGTATTTATGAAATTAAACTGCATGAACCTGGCTAGAAGTATGTCTTCTGTCTCAGCCTGCCCAAGGCAATGTGACACTAATTTTTTTATAATTCAATATTTGTTTTCTTAAATCAGTATATTTTAATATTCAGGATGCATGCACCAGATTTTATTTTATTTGATTTATTTTAATATCAGCCAGACATATTAATCTGCTAATATTTGGCCATTTTAAGGTTATTGGTATCAAGAATAAACATTCATTTCATTTCAGCCAGACTGTTTAATCTGCTAATGTTTGGCCAGTTTAAGATTATTGGTATCAAGAGTAAAATTATATCATTTTATTTTATTTTGTTTATTTATTTTATTTTTCTGCTGACATTTGGCCCTTTTAAGATTTTTGGTATCAAGAATAAACAGTTTTGCTTTCATTTTTTTTCTGTGAATGTCAATATTAAGCCAGTTCAAATGTAGATACAATTTAAAAATGCTATACAATTTTTTTTTAAATGATGTATATTATTTCGGTCACCTTGTTCTCTAAATGTAGATATTTAAAGATTTAAAAAAGAAGACATTTCCTTTTTGTAGTTGCACTCAGGGTTTTTTTTAACAGTGTTTGTTTGTGTTTTTGTTGATTTTCTTGGTGAAGCTTTGATTTACTATGTTGCTTAGCAGGTCGTCGCTGAAATTTGACATGCATTTTGAGGGTTTCATGTCTGCGCACCATTTCTTTTCTCTTCTCAACAAGAAGTCAGTATTGTATATTGCTAAGGATCTGCTCCTGTAGTTATGGGTTTCAAATACAAATCCCCAGACCCCAAGACTGTTTACTTTGGCCGGTCTCCCTTTGTGTCTCCAGAAAAGCAGGGCACAGGTCCCTGCAGCCTGGTAGTCTTGAGTTTGTGTGGGAAGGCAAAACTGAGATTGTATTTCAAGATAGTATGTTAAGTTTTCTGTCAGGTGATGGCGGTTATGATGAGGAAGGTAGATTGTATTTTTTCAGTCATCCGTCCACTTTAACTGCAGCTGCAAATACCAGAAACGGGGTAAGGCCTCCTGACAAGAACTAGGCTAGACGTTCCTCTCAAAAACCATTCACAGATGCCCTTTGAAAATGTCAATTGTCATCATTTACTCACCCTCATATCAAACCTGTTTGACTTTCTTTCTTCTGTGGAGCACAAAAGAAATTGGGAGATGTTGCTTGGACCCCAACGTTCTTCAAAATACCATTTTTATGTTCCACAGAAGAAAGAAAGTCATACAGGTTTGGAACAAAATTAGGTGAGTTCATGTTTGGGTGAAAAGTCCCTTTAAGGACATTAATTTTGACTGTCTAGCCAAATTAGATGTTTAACTTGTGGCTGTCGTTTATCAACTCTACTACAGACAATGGAAGGTGAAAGTGAACCCATCATCTTTAATACACCGGGCACAAGGTCTTGGGCTCATCCTGCCAGCTGAAGGAAACTGTACCAGTCCCTGCTCATATTCCTCATAAACTACTTTTGTTTTCCGCACCACCAAACCCAGCAAACCCGTCCACCGGACCATAATGTATTTTCCATTTTTAGCCCACAGCCTTATCCAAACTTCCTAACAACAATTCCGCTTGTGATGAATGAAGTTTAAAGGGAGAAACAAAGCCTTATTAACCCCAAATGTGCCATGATGATTGATAGTGGAACATGTTTGGGTTACTTAAGATGAGATTTTGTTGTTTAACGATGGAATTGGCAGGTTTTGGTATTGCAGTGTTGGACAATATATAGCATGTGTCTATACTAGAGTTAGTTTACACCCTTTTGGTATTGGTAGTTAGTGTTGAATATGGTTGACAGTGTGCATATCATTGACTAATTTATATTGACTGTGAAGCAGTTGTTGCCAAATGTATTTTTTTTAATGAGTAATCAGCTTTTGATTTGCATCCATTAAGTTTGGATTATTCAAAGTAAGGATTATTCAAAAGTTGGCATTACAGCATGGTTATTTAATACAAAAACTATTGTATTCATTGAATTTCAGGCAAAAATACCTTGATTTTGATATTCCGTTACCATGATTATAAGATTTTGATCATATTGCCTACCCGTAGTATATATGCTTGGACATCAATGTATAAGGATTTGTCTACATTTATGGTGTCCCTTAAGTGGAACTATAAATTTGGTTCGTGAAAAGACTTCTTAAGGTATATATATGTTCACTGTAACTGCAGATGCTTTCAGCGCCTAGACTCAAGAGCTTAGATAGGGGAATGATGACTCCACAGGAACATCTGATATGGTTTGACTTCTACACAAACCAGATGACCGAGCCAGGCACACTCTAAAAAAAAATTCTGTAAAAAAACGGAAAAAGTACTGGCAGCTCATTACCCGGACTTTGTACTGTAATTAAAAAACAAAAATTTTCCATTAATTGAAGGTCTGCCCACAGTAAAAAAAAAAACAGGACTTTTCCTGTTTTAATGGTGCATCTATATATATGGAAAAAAAAAACATATAAAGCAAATAAATCCAGCACAATATACGAATTGAACATGGTTTATTTTTACTTCATGTAAACATTCTTAAAAATGCATTCAATGGCTTTTGTTTGCCTTAAATTGGTTAGGACAAAACGATTTCATCAATCAATTACTCAATCAAATCAATTCATTTAACAATGTGTCAAACGCTGAAAAATGCCTGTATTGTAGAAGACAATTTAGCTTTAAACAGTAACAGACAGAATTAGAAAAAGAAAACATGAGCACTCGTACAATACTGGTGTTGCACCAAACAGTGGTCACAAAATTTAAACTTCACAAACTGTGAAACAGTCAAGATTCAAAACATTTTTTTCCTATAAGAGAACACAATATTGTTTATAGGGATAGTTCACAAAAATGTGAATTCTGTCATCAATTACTCATCCTCATACCATTCCAAACCCATAAGACTTTCATTCATCTTCAGAACACAAATGAAGAGTATATTTAATTAAATCTGGGTGCTTTCTGTCCCTCTATTGACAGCCTACGCAACTACCACTTTCAAGGTCCAGAAAGGTATAAAGACATCAATAAAGTATGTGACTCCAGTGGCCTAACATCAATTTTAAGAAGTGATGCAAATTATTTGTGTGGAAGAAAACAAAACAAATCAGTCTTTTTTCCTCACAATATGTAGAGCTCAGACACATTCACAGTGCATACATGCTGAGTTGACATGAGAGCAGATGTTCTGACAATACAACCCATTCCAGAAGCCTTGCACTTGTTACAAGCAGAGGAAAAGGGACACCGTATGCAAGCCTCATGTATTAAAGGTCCTGTTTTTTTTTTTTTTTTGCAATTGTGCTCACATTGGTGCCCTTTTAAAAATGGTGTCAACACAACACGCAAGCACCGTGGTTCTCTCGTGAACATGTGCAGGATCTATGGTCTATGCTGAAGTGAAGATGTTTTGTGAACAGAAAGCACTCATGCTGCTGCTTAAAATTGATGTTAGGCCACTGGAGTCACATACTTTAATGATGTCTTTATACCTTTCTGGACCTTGAAAGTGGTAGTTGCGTAGGCTGTCAATGGAGGGACAGAAAGCACCCAGATTTCATTAAAATTATCTTCATTTGTGTTCCAAAAATTTACGAACGTTTTACAGGTTTGGAACAACATGAGGGTGAGTAATTAACAGAATTTTCTTATAATATTTTTGGTGAACTCTCTCTTTAAAGGGTTAGTTCACCCAAAAATGAAAATTAGGCTGCGTTTTACTCACCCCCAATGCATCCTAGGTGTATATGACTTTCTTCTTTCAGACGAATCCAGTCGGAGTTTTATAAAAAATTGTCTTTGATCTTTCAAGCTGTTTAATGCCACTCAGCGGGTGTTGCAGTGCATCAGTCCAAAA
>NW_015549598.1:584802-585065 GCF_001515605.1 Sinocyclocheilus anshuiensis | reverse complement strand
GCTTATATCGAAATCCTCCGACATTCTTCTTTACAAATCCTCGTTTTGTACTTCTAATTAGTGACCATTGTTTTGTTTCGATCTCTCCGCGTGCGTCACTTCTGAGCGGCGCATGCGCAAAGCTGACCTCGTACGTAATTCCCCCAGAACTGCTTAGTGTACAACAGTGAGCACAAGCTAGATTCAAGTGATTATTACTTTTTGAATATGGATATTTTTCTTACAAAAACGCATCGATTCGCTACAGGAGGCCTTTGTTCACC
>NW_015549598.1:582219-584509 GCF_001515605.1 Sinocyclocheilus anshuiensis | reverse complement strand
CATTCGATCCTTCGCTGGCTGTGCTGATTTAAATCTAGCGGTTCTTTTGTGTTTGTGTCGCAAGTTCAGTGACACGGGTAGTGACGATTCTCTCCGGCCAATCCGTGATCAGCAGAGTTTACACGTCACGTTTTGGTAACGGTACGGTTCGCTTGGAACCCCAACCGAGGTGGTACTAAAAAAAGTACCAGGTACCAGGTACTGTACCCAGTGGAAAACCCCCCAAAAGTGAACCGCACCGAGCCGTACTGTGCCGTACCATGCAGTGGAAAAGCGCCATTAGTATACCTCTCATCATGTGCCAGTTTGAGGAAACTACTGAACACAGCCTCCAGGTTTTTTTCCCCCCCTTTATCTGCATGTTTAGTCCAAGTTCCATTTTGAGATTTGAAAAAAGCTCAAATATTATATGGATTTTCGAAGTTGTTCATGCAAGAGTCTTAGAGGAATGCGTAGCCACTTGGTTCCCTTCATCTCAACCCTCGTTCAGGATTTCTTCACAGAAACAGAAACTGTTTGTTTGCTTAGGTCTGTTTTTATAACCACAAAAAAAAAAAAAATCTTAATACTTCTTTGTAAACTATTATTTGAAGTAACAAAACCATGGTTAAAGGGATAATTCACCCAAAAATGAAATGAAAAAAATTTGATGTTTATCTGCTTACCCCCAGGGCATCCAAGATGTAGGTGACTTTGTTTCTTCAGTAGAACACAAACGAAGATTTTTAACTCAAACCGTTGCAGTCTGTCAGTCTTATAATGTAAGTGGATAGGAATCACGGCTTTGAGAGTCAAAAAAACATACACAAACAAAACCAAATTAAACCCTGCGGCTCGTGACGATACATTGATGTGTAAAGACACAAAAACGATCGGTCTGTGCAAGAAACTGAACAGTATTTATATCGTTTTTTTACCTCTGATTCACGCAATGTCCGAACAGTTCGAACTGTCCTGAGCGCTCTGGGTAATTGTAGCTCACAACCGCAACAGGGGAGGAGATGTGGTCATTAACTTCTTGAACAACAGCGATCTTGCAAATTGCCCATCACCTTAAACATAAAAAGACATTACAAAATTACCATATACATAACGACAAGCAGCTTTGAACACACCTTTGAAGGTGTGTTCAGCAACCAACTTCACGTAAAAGTCAACAGAATAAATGACTCAATGACTATTTTCTTTTCAATATTTAACACTAATGTTAAATAAAAACTGTTAATAAAACAGAATACAAACCCACTTGGTTGCCTTCATCTCAACCCTCTTTCAGGATTTCTTCACAGGAAAACTCTAAAAGAAATGGATATGACAAAAAATGAAATGAATGAAACTGAACTACAGAGTAACATGCAGGTTGGAGATGGAAAAGCAATCATACAGTATTTTAAGTTCATTAAATCAACTGCTATCCCTAATACTTTCTAATTCAAACAATTGTTTATAAATTGCTCAACTTACATTTCCAATGGTCTCCATTTACATCTGTCATATGAGCTTGTCAGATCAACTATGTCTTACAATATACTTCATTATTTTCAACTAAATAAACAGCAACACAACGAAATGCTTTATACACATTTCATAACATATGTGTTGCTTACTTCTGTATGAATTCCAGCGTAAGTATCATCTCCTCTGGGTATTTTTAGCTCACAACCGCAACAGGGGAGGAGATGTGGTCATTAATTTCTTGAACAACAGCGATCTTGAACTGCCCATCACCATAAACAAAAAAAAGACATTACAAAATTACCATATACATAACGACAATGAGACGACGAAGAAGAAGTGCTGCTGCAGAGTTAGTGCATCAGAGAAAACGAAGAAGAAGAGCTGCTGTGCTGCAGCTTCAAATTTTCGGCATGTCTAGAACAATTCTTACAAGTATAACACGACGTAGCTGGGCGCCGTGGACAGACCGAACGGTGCCGCCGGTGTGCCTACGCTCATAGAAAATAAACTATTTGAATTTTAAAGACGTGGCGCGACGCGAAGCTGTGCTTCTCGTCCGGTGTGCGACCGCCTGAAATGCTGGGGTTTTTTTTTTCACCTCTGTGCCCAAACGTCTTTGTTTGGGCTTCCGAAAGCGGATGATGTCAGGAAACAGTGGTTGCAATTTATTTTTTAACTCTGTTCCTGAGCATTATAACCCACAACACGAGTGAGTAGTGCCAGATTCGCCAAAAGTTTTTGTTGAAAGACTGAGTAAGGGGCGTGGCAGTACTGAAACACCGTCTAAGCTGTTCGCCAATCACAACGCACTGGGACAGCTAACCAATCACAA
>NW_015549598.1:579111-579677 GCF_001515605.1 Sinocyclocheilus anshuiensis | reverse complement strand
ATGAGACGACGAAGAAGAAGTGCTGCTGCAGAGTTAGTGCATCAGAGAAAACGAAGAAGAAGAGCTGCTGTGCTGCAGCTTCAAATTTTCGGCATGTCTAGAACAATTCTTACAAGTATAACACGACGTAGCTGGGCGCCGTGGACAGACCGAACGGTGCCGCCGGTGTGCCTACGCTCATAGAAAATAAACTATTTGAATTTTAAAGACGTGGCGCGACGCGAAGCTGTGCTTCTCGTCCGGTGTGCGACCGCCTGAAATGCTGGGGTTTTTTTTTTCACCTCTGTGCCCAAACGTCTTTGTTTGGGCTTCCGAAAGCGGATGATGTCAGGAAACAGTGGATTATAACCCCAATTTGCTATTGTGTGCTGCGCATTTTACTGAGGACAGCTTCCACAACACGAGGGAGTACAGTGCCTGCCGGATTCGCCCAAAAGTTTTTGTTGAAATATGGAGCAAGGGAGCGTGGCAGTAATGAAACACTGTCTAAACTGTTCTCCAATCACAACGCACTGGGACAGCTAACCAATCACAACACATTTTGTTTTTCGGAAGGCGGACCTTCA
>NW_015549598.1:544999-578903 GCF_001515605.1 Sinocyclocheilus anshuiensis | reverse complement strand
GATGCCTGTGTTCACTCAGCCGCTTCACAGACAGCCTGCTAGTAACGTTACCGAATTTATTTCTCTTTTGCATGTTATGGTCCTTGTGTGTGTAAAACAAGACAATAAAAGGTCTAAACTTACCTCATTTGGCAGAAAAGGTGATTATCCTTGAAGAATTCGCGATGCCAGATCTTCACTTAGTTGTATCTTCATCTCTTTTAAATTAAGAAAGATGTAAATGGTCTCTCCTTTTCTCGACAATTCCTCTGCCAGCTTTTGTTGAAGGCATTAAACTAACTACATTAGTACTGCGCTTCAGATTTATCACAACTGCTTCTCTTCAGTAATGGCAGATGCTTGAAACGGTATGATCAGCACTAAATACAGTGCATCAACAACAATTAAAAGTTAATAAACAATTAAAAGAGTAACCTCCGTAAGTAAGATGTGTGACGATAAGCAGAAAATGTTGAATGTGACGGCTCCGACATTCATTTGCCAAACAAGCCAGACCTTAACTAAATTAATGTTACGTCAACAGTTTATGTGACATTTAACAACATAGTCTATAATTTACCACGGAAGTGTAGAAACAGGTTCCCCAAATTCGAAAGCCAACTTTAAAATTAAACTGACCAAGAAGATCTCCGTGAGTAATGGCGCCTGCTCTTGCACTGTTTTCGCGCCGATAAGCGACCAAGGTTCTCGCTCCCACAATGCAAAGCGTAATTAAAAAATACGGGAAAACACATGTAAAAACCAAAAATGGAAAAATTACTTTAAATATTACGGTATATTGTACTGTATATTTACAGTTGTTTCTTAAAGTGCAGGGAAGCTCCGTGAAGGGATAAAAAAACTAGATTTTATAAATTGCTCCTGAAAATCATAAGCGCTGGATGCGAGGGGCCCCAGAAAAGCTGAAACATATCAAACTTTGACACGCGCGCACTGAGCTACGAGGGCTTTCACAATAAACGTCTCCCTCTGTATAAGAAGTCCAGTCATTCATCACTGCGTGTCTCCTCCATGTTCCTTCTCTCATTTCATACCACGCTCACCCTAACAGCGTCGCTTTTGCGTTCTCCATTGATTTTTAAAGGGCAAAACTAGAGAAAGGCAGATCTCTGTTTTTGCTCAATGCCAGGCCCCTTCCTATTCTCCCAGCGCGTTATGGGACTTCCTCCCAGCTGTTCTTCATACTAACATACACACATTTTATCCATCCAGCTGGGCATTTACTATGCCGGGACCTGCAGTCCAAATCATATTTAACTTTCACGTTTCGCCCCCTCCCTTGGGCCCGACTGCTCCTGTCTCAGCCCCCCAAACTGTTCCAGCTAATGCTCCCCAAGTGCTAAACAGCACTCAGAGTTCATCTCCACAGCTTTCAAATGAATTAAGACAAAGAACAGCTGGATTGCCGGAATTTGTGGATGACTCAGAGGTCTATTTAATTGATTTCTTCCATTCCATTCCATTTTAAGTGAATATTCCAGGTTAAATACAGGTCTTCAGAAATACGGTATACTTGGGTCAACAACTGTAGCTTCATAAACTTTTCATCCAAGTGCTTAACATGAAGGTGTGAATCTGAATTATTTCCGGTGGCAAACATTTATTTAACTTTAATATTCCTTTAATTCAAAAACTTGGCTTTCGACCTTGAAGGTGTCTTGAAAAAATCTGGTTTTGGCAACTTTTGCTTATTAAAGACAGACATTCTGCAACATCACTATATCCATATAAAGCACTTTTAAGAATAATAGAAGTATTTTTGGTTTTGCAGTGACATGTAGACAACCTGGTGCATGTGTTGATGATCGATTGATTGTGACTTTCTCTTTTGTCCCCTGCAGTATCTACAAATGAAATGGCCGCTTCTTGAAGTTCCCGGGACGGCAGCCCTTAAAGACTCCAGATCACCAACACCAGGGCACTTAGTAAGTCCATCAGCAACTTCATATTCTGTATAGTTTACAATGCAGTCAAAATGATTTGATTATAAATTGGGTCTAGACTAACCTTTTTGTAAATTGTCCATTCTTATGTTATGCTCTTGCATGATGTGCATCTTTAGAGAGCAGATGCTTTGAAAGGCAACAGTTTGATCTGAAACCATTAAACCAACAATACAATATTGTATTATATTGGTATTTAACTGAATAGGCTGGTTTATCTTGCCTTAAGAGCAAAGGTACATTGGTGTCCTGCATAACTTCTTTTGCAATGAACAACCAGAATTTTTTTTCCCACACAAGCATGACTAGCTTTTAGCCGAAACCTGGCTTAGGCTGAGGGCTTAAGCTTGTCGTTCTAAGTGTCAACAAGCAACAGACTTACTTTCATGCCATTCCACCCCCTCCGGCCACTCATGCGACCCAACTTTTGACCTGCTTCACCCTTTCCAGACACCACGGCGGAGAACCTCAGGAATGTTCGCTCCAAATGGCAGCTAATCCATTCCGGAGACACGTTTTTTTCACCCTCCAAACATGGAGATTGTCAGCTCAGAACGATAGAGGTTCTGCCACGGTGAAAAAGTGATCACTGACTGTGGTCTGAGCTGAAAGATTAGAGAGTTTGCCCAAGAGATTCCCAAACAGACCTTTGGGTCAGTTCTGTCTAAACGAGAATCCAATTTAAAGTTCTCAGGCCAAAGATTACGATGACCTGATAATAATACCGGGACACTGAGCCTGTTGTGTCTGGTGTTTTGTCTTTATTTACTTAGCATGTGTTTCATAAAGCATGCTTGGGGACTCCAGACAATCTGCAAATATGCAGCAGGGGGATTTCAATCCAATTATATGGAGATGAGTTGACTGTTGAAGCCTGTTGATGCTGACTTTGCTTTAACACTCAGTAATGTGTTGTCCAGAACGTAGATACACTGAATGCTACCTTTCACCCGTCAGAAAAACAGACTTCGCTTCCTCATTCGATGTTGGCATTGGGGATTAATTTCTGGCATGCAGATCTGGGGGAATCTCTTGTGATCAGAGGATTAATTAAGAGTCCGTAAATAATTTAGGCGACATGCTAGAGGGTTTATTGTGTTTCTAATTAATGGAATGGGCTGTTGAAATCGCACCAGGCAGCCGAGAGGGCATGAGTGACCCGTGGAAACCATTTCTGTGGCTGCACAGATTGGGTCCAGAAGGCACACATGCTAATAGGGTGAGCCAGAGCGGCCGAAAGGCTCAATAATTCAGGAACCAGGTTTGTTTAGCATTCCATTGGCATCCCTCTGAATGTGTTCAAGTGTGATACTGCAGCACCGAGCCCACCCCTTCACATTGCCTTCCATATAATGCATCTGGACCCAGGCCGCATGAATAATGCATCAAACCAGAACACAGGGTAGGTGATGTGTGAGGCATTGTGGGAACTTCAGACCTGTCAACCCCTTTGTAAGCTGTGTGTGAGATTTGTTTTTTTTTTTTGGTCAGAATCATACAAAAAAGTCCTGTGACATTACCGTGGTTCATGTATCAAATGGCAATACCATGGTACAATTTGATTCCCATATTCATATATACCATGACACTGTAAGGTACATCGATGAATAGCATGGTAATGTCCAAAAACACAGTATTAGCATGATGTTTTCACATGGTGTCTTATATGGTAACACTGTGGTACTTTTTTTTTTGAAGAATCCTTTATTGGTCTTTCTGAGATCCCATACTCTTTATAGATAGGACATAAGCTTGATCTCTAGGTACTTTAACGGAATGTCCTTTAGCTTTTCTGATTAGCTGCATTAGTGCTAACTGATGGTAATCCTCACACTTCACAAAAAAATGCACTCAGAGTCTTGTATCTGATATGAAATAATCTCACAATGATATCACAAGTGCAAAACCTGGTTCTTAAAACCCACAGTATGTCACCGTGTTCAGCAAACACTTATATTAGCAACAGTCGACACAGCAATCACATTTGGCTAGCCAGTGCCTTAACTGTTGTCCGTCTCGAAAGCATTCTTGCACATTAGGTCTAGTCAAGAATTGATGGTTTAAATAATTTATAATAAACTAATAAAGTCTTTACCAAGCATTAGTCATGAGTCCACAAGCAATTTTCAAATTATTTTCAAATATCGGATTACAAATGGAAATTCCATTTAAATTGCCTGCTAATGACATTGACAGTGGATGAGTCTTAGTGAAGGCATTATGTTTGTGCTGATGGGAAAAGTGTTGCATGTTCATGCAAAAATCCAGATGAATGCATCATGTGATTTTAGTTTTTTCCATTAAACCTGTTGTGGCCTCCATTTACAATGTGTGGTAAAGTATGAGGATGTAAACCAATATAAAACAAGATGCAGATTGCATCTACAGAAAGTAGTTCTTAATGGAGATGTTAAAATCTAATTCAGAGCCATGAAACTGTAAAGGCAGATGGTGATAATTGTAAATTGCACCCCATTGTTGGGGATCAAACTGTATGGCTCATACTGCTAGTTTTGGCTTGTCCTTTCCTCTGCACTATTTTATTATCCTTCATTTGAATCTGTATTTAGCAACTCATTCTTCCACTGCTAAAGCAGTTCATTGTGTCTTGATCCCTCTTGCTCAAACGCCTGTTTGCTCAGTAACTCAAGAAAGAGATGGAGGAGGTGAAGCCAAAAGAAAAAAAAAAACAACAGGCCACATTTGCTTCTTACTCCACAATGTGCTTGTTTTAGCAGAGCTCCAGTTTAACAGCTCCATGTGGTGGCACCAGAAGTCATCTTTGGGCAGGTTCCTTTGCTAGCGGGCGGAAAAGGGCAACAGATTAATCAGCAGGTGTAGAGCGCTGACTTTTTGTACACTTGTGACTTTTGCAGTTTTCAAATGGATGCGATACCTCCTTGTGGAGAGTCACTCCAAAGAACTCAAAGAAAACCGTTCAAAGAGGTGCAATGTTTGGCTAACATTGTGTTAACTTTAGTTCTGAGTGTCTCATAAAATAATGGCTGTTGAATGAAGACTGACCTAGCACAATGTGTAAATATGTGCTTGAGAACACTGGAGTCCATGTAATTTAACTGTGATACAAAAGGTGGAAAAATGTTTACACAATGACTCATTTTTTCTGTTTGGTGAGGTGTTTTGTCAGCTGTTTTTCACTGCTGTGCTGGTCAGGTGTCTTCTCCTCCTATAGACCAGTTTACAAAAGTGGATTTAGAGAGATTTATCAGGCTTCGCCCTTGATGAACTGCAGGACTTGTTTGAACAAAAGGTAAAAAGATCCAGGTACTTGTTGACAGACCACAATTGAAGAAGAACCCAGTTCTGCCATCTAAAGGTGGATTCCTGCATATTGCAACTTGAACGGTTGACTGAGAAAGTGCTATTGTTGTTGTGTCATTGTCCTTGTTACCGAACCCAGTGACAGTCAATCTGTGTTTCCCCCCAGTCCTTCATTTAAAACCTAAGTTGTGTTAATCTGGTGGACACTTCCTTTCTATTAGCTGTAAAGAGCCCACTCAAACAACAAACAGGAGGACTTGACCAAGTGTTGATATGGATCCTTGGGATGCTTGGAGTCGGCTGGTCCCGTCCAGTCCGTTTATAAGGGGGGCGAGGGGCCCAGTCTGGCGGCAGTCTATGCTTGAGATGTTGGTGTCGGAGGCAAAACGGCTGGTGTGTTGACACAGCAGGGATTCTTGGCAGTAGGATAGTGAGAGAGAGAGAGAAGCCATTAGCCTCAACAGCTAATATCATAGTGCAGCGGATAAACACAATCTTAGAGGAACAGTGCAAGTTGTCCTCTACCTTTCTTTCCCAATCAACCTGCTGACAGATCTTTAAAACAATCCTGTAATGCACCTTTCTCCAGAAGTCAGGCTCAGCTTGTCTCGGCTGATGCAATGCTAAATTATGTACACACACAGAGACAGACAGTCAGACAGATAGATGGAAGGAGAAAGGCAAGGAATAGAGAGTCAACCCAAAGATTGGGATGTGTTTGGACTCTGGGAAACGAGAGCCAGTCTCGTCTCAATGCAAGCCTTGTTCATGTTCACAGAGTGCTGGTTGGAGCAGAGGTCAAACCCACTGCCTACATAGAGGTGGGGGGAAGGTTAGCATGGAGGAAACAAGATGGCATTCTCCGCTCTAGCTCCCTTGTGACGTCCTGAGCCAACAAGTACCCCATTCAATCTATGGCTCACCACCTTGCATTGCCTTATGTACACATCACAGCAGTGCTGCTTCTGATATTATTATAGTGCTACTGCTATATTTATGTGGTTAGGGTTCTGGACGTATGCTAGTAAATTATATGCTAATATAGGCTCCTCAGTATTCAGTGGGGTGGTAGAATTGCCTTCAAATGACTGTGCTAAAAATTATGAGTTATTATTCAGGTAGCTAGCTTTAAACATGTCGAGAGTTTAACTAACTTTAACTACAGCACGATTCTCTTTGAATTGCTGGTACGTCATGATGTTGGTTGACCTGAAAGAGAAAACTAAGTTGGAAGTTTTGCTATTGCTTGCTATAGTGTGCCATTTGCAGGAACTCTTAGAAAGTGAAACTTGAAATTGAGCTTGTTTAGCTTAGCATTTGCATTCATGTACTTGCATACAGTATTTTCCAGGGCTGAGGTATGGGTATGTGTAGTAAAAGGCTGAAATGGCCTTGATAGCTGGTTTTTGCCAGAATAGATGCAACTTTTCAAGCAACACTCCTCACAAAGTCATCAGGTTATAACTCTAAGGTAATATGCCCCTTTTACAACCACATTAGCCTAATGTAGGGGTAGCCAACCCTGCTCCTAGAGGGTTGACTTCCTGCAGACTTCAGTTCCAATCTTGCTCCAACACACCTGCCTATTAATTTCAAGTAATCCTGAAGATGCCGATTAGCTGGTTAAGGTGCATTTAATTAGATTTGGTGCTAAACTCTGCAGAATGGTAGCTTTCCAGGAGTGGACTTGCCTACCCCTGGCCTATCGGCTTCCAAAATTGTGCCTTCTTAAGAATCTCAAAAGTCGTCCTGATCTGTTAAACTTTTGCCACCTCGCCAAGAGAAGCACTGAAGGGTTTGTTACAACAGGTTGCCACCCTTGGCCGCCTCTTGAGAGAGGTGTAGTAAACAAGACCACTGCCATTTCCCCTCAAATGCCAGGCCTGTCCTAGTGTCACTTATGGCGGGTGGCAGCTGGAAACAGCTTCCTCTTGTTAAAATGCTGCCTGTTAGGGGTGTTAGGTGGGATTTCTCCCACCCTCCATGCAGCCGGTCAAATGCCCAACTCGTGTTTATTTTCCTTTGGGAGAAGTAGGGAAAAGTAAACTCTGCTGCCGAGACCCATTGTTCTTTAAAACTCTCTGGCGCCAATCACGAGTAATGAGGCCTAATGGCTATTTTCTTCTTTTCGGTTGGCTTTTTGGTTGTTTAAACATGCACACACACTTCATTTCCCCTCCCTCACCTCCTTCTCCTTTTGTTTTCAGTCCAATAAGGTGCCAGTGGTACAACACCCCCATCATGTTCATCCCCTTACACCGCTGATCACCTACAGCAATGAACACTTCTCCCCTGGGACGCCTCCCTCTCATCTTTCACCGGAGATTCTTGACCCAAAGACGGGTAAGCGCCACCAACAGCAATTTCCAGATGAATTTGCTGAAGCTTTGAGAAAGTAGTACAATCCAGAAACGCTGAGTCGTGACTTTTTTTGATGGGGTTTATTGCAATAATATGGGGATAGAAGTAGTTACAGGTGAACAGTGTGTGTTACAGTTACAGGTGAAGTGTGTGATTTGGGGCGCCACTAGTGGCATTAAATGGAATTGCAATCATTTTTAATCTGCCGGACTAAACCAGTGGTGTGATTTTTTTGGGGCAGGACTACCTGTTTGCAGGGCAACTGTAGACAAGGGGGAGTGTTTGAAGATATTCAGTATTTTTGCAATTTGATTTTTCACCTTTGTGCTCACACTTGTATGTTAATATTTGTCTTCAGTTTTCATAATCAGTGATTGTTTCTTCAGGAATACCAAGGACCCCTCATCCTTCAGAGCTGTCCCCATATTACCCTCTCTCTCCTGGGGCAGTTGGACAGATCCCGCACCCTCTAGGATGGCTGGTTCCTCAGTAAGTCTGAACCCTGTGGCTTTAAATTACATAACATCAACCTTATTTTACCCATGCAGATGGCTTATTGAAGTTTTTTCTAGCAAAATGTGCATCTGTTTGTCCCTGATTTTGCTTTAGCCAGTTGTTTGAGTGCTGTTCTTCTGTCTTCAGGCAAGGCCAACACATGTACTCCATCCCACCTGGGGGCTTCAGACACCCCTACCCTGCACTTGCCATGAACGCCTCCATGTCTAGGTATGTAACAGAGGGCAAGACCTTCTTTTCTGCACCAACATGCTGATTTAAAGTTAAACTCATATCTATTAATAGACATGAGATGCAGACAGCGCGATTCCTCCCTGAAGGCTCAGAGAACAGTTAGTACAGGAAACTGCTGATGTATTTTTTGCTCAGTAATGGCGCCTTGATACCTCTCTTTCTTTTTCAACCCTGTGCATGTTCCAGAAAGGAAATCTTTTATTGAATGCAACACAATTGGTTTTATCTCTCTCTCTGATAAAAGTACAACTTGATTGCCAATGCTCAATGCTAATAATGAAATAAAATTATTAGATAACACTGAAATGTTTGTTTAGCGTGGCATATAATTGTCATATGCATGGTATTTTTATGGTGCTTTAAAAAATACTGTGGTATTACCATGCTACTTGTCTAGAAAAAAAAACAATTTGATAGGGTATAATTGTGATATTATGCAAATGTCCCACGGACAAACTTCCGAACAAGAATTCGACCAAACTTATTTTAGTTAAATAAAACCTCTACTCACCTAAAGTGATTGTTGCAGAAACTCGAAGGTGTAAGTTATTCCATGTTATGCCTTCATTTTTCCCCACTTTTTACCATATCACTGTAAATATGCTAGCCATTATATGAAAGTAGCACTTCTTGAAACTCTTGCTGAATAGAAACTACTCTAATGCATGATTTTATCATATTCTTTCCATTCAGATAATGCTTAAAATTTCCTTGGGTTGCTGGATGAGTTAAGTTTTCGCACGTCAGCATGAACTCTCGCTGTCTTTTAATCTCCCTCTATTGCTTTCACGGTTATCTTATGACTGTGCACCTTTTGTTGGTCTCTAGCAGGAGAGAAATCTTTTTCTGCTTGCGTTCATTTTGTGGCACAGTGAAGTGCTGTAGTCCAGCGTCAATATGTGTTGGACAAGAGTGTGCAAATCACAGATTGGAACAACGTTTTTCCCCCTCATATGTGAAAATGACAATGCTGCTATTGTATTAGCTGTTATGAATCTGAAAGCCTAGAGTTGAAGATTTTTCCAGATGCAGCTGCTAGGATAGGTTCTCCCAGTGTGACAATATCTATCTATCTATCTATCTATCTGTCTATCTGTCTGTCTGTCTGTCTGTCTATTTTATTATCTATTGCTTTGTCCCGCTTTATCTATAGCTCAGTCATACCATTCTATCTATTGCTCTGTCTATCCCTCTATTGTTCTATCTCTAACTATTCTCTCTATATCATTTTATCTATTGTTCTATCACTGTATCTCCCATTCAACTAGCTACCATTGTATTTATACCTTCAATATTCTGATACATCTGTCTATATATTACTGTCTATTACTGACTGTGTGAATCTGTCTGTCTTTCTAGCCTGGTATCCAGTCGTTTCTCTCCTCACATGGTGCCTCACCCTCCTCATGGCCTGCACCAGACGAGCATCCCTCACCCCGCCATTGTGTCGCATGCCATCAAACAGGAGCCCAGCGGCGACAACTTCGGCAACTCGACACACGGGTCAGTCCATCTCCTCCGTTACTCTCTCACAGTTATTTCTCTGCTCTTCTCCGACTGACTGTCTTTGGGTCCATCTGCATCTGTACAGAAAGCCCTCAGTGCCTGTGAAGAAAGAGGAAGAGAAGAGGCCTCACATCAAGAAGCCCCTAAATGCCTTTATGCTCTACATGAAGGAAATGAGGGCCAAAGTAGTGGCCGAATGCACCCTGAAAGAGAGCGCAGCCATCAACCAGATCCTGGGCAGGAGGGTGAGCGCTTACAATTCCATTATGAGAGGAGCTGAGATGCATTAGTGTTCTCTTCATCTTGTCTTAAAGGAACGGTTCGCCTAAGAATGAAAATTGGCATCATTTACTCACCCTCATGTCATTCCAAACCCACATGAAGCACAAAAGGAGATATCATGATGATTGTGCTGGTCGCTCTATTCCATGCAATTACAACGAATAAGCACTGAAGCTATCAAACGTCAAAAAAGGATGCAAAAGCATAGTAAAAGTAGTCCGTATGACTTGCATGCTTCTGAAATTTTTCCTTTTGTACATGATGGTTTGGAATGACATGAAGGTGAGTAAATGATCAAAATGTGCATTTTTGGGTGAACTATCCCTTTAAGGAATGAAAAAAGGAGGGAAATTTGACCATTCTTTTATTCCGCAGTGGCACTCTCTTTCACGTGAGGAACAGGCCAAATACTATGAACTCGCCAGAAAAGAACGACAGCTGCACTCTCAGCTTTATCCGGGCTGGTCTGCGCGAGACAACTACGTAAGTGAGCCCAGAATACAGAGTTTAATGCAAATCATGTGGGGTTCGGATTCCTCCATTGTTTTTGGCAGCCAGGGGAGTTTTGCTTAATCAAACACATCTAATTTGCTCCAAATCATGTCTGTCCGCAGGGAAAGAGGAAGAAAAGGAAGAGAGACAATAAACCTGATTCCCCACAAGAGAGTAAGTGTCACTGGCCATCAGTATTTCTTTCTCACTTTCTGTATGCATGATCTTTCGCTGAACTTGAGCTTTTTTTCCCCCAGCATCCCTGTTGGTCCAATCACTCAGCTCATAGATCATGTTCAGTTCAATTTTGACCTTAGAAGCTAGATGACGAACATTTTGGCTTTTTTCTTCTTTTTTTTTCAAGGAATAGTTCATTTACTCACTCTCATGTTTTTCCAAATCCGTATGAATACATTTTTTTATTATTATTTGTGTGGGTGTGTGTTTGAAGTAATTTGGGAGCAAATGGGAGTTATTTTTAGTAGTTTTTAGTCAGTTTTTGTATTTTTATGAAAATAACCTTTAAATTTTGTCACTATTTTTTTCATGTCATAATCATTAATGTTGGTCAATTTTTGACTGAAATGGCATCTAAAATTATTTGATTAAAAAAAAGCAAGAATAATTACTCAATTAAATGTTTAAACATTTAATTCAAACCGTATGTATTTAACCATAAACAGTGTTTTGTTTTCATTCGCCATTTGTTAACAGACTATTTGGGAGTATATTTAACCCTGTTTCCCCCTCATCTACAGGTAACTTCTCACCCCAGCTCAAGAAGCAGTGCGTCCCGTACCTGCCATCTGAGAAAATGTGTGACAGCCCTACCTCCTCTCACGGCAGCATGCTGGACTCGCCCGCCACACCGTCCGCTGCCCTGGCGTCACCGGCGGCCCCTGCTGCCACTCACTCGGAGCAGGCTCAACCCCTGTCCCTCACCACCAAACCGGAGGGCAGGACCCACCACCCCCACTTACCCCTAATCTTTTTTGAAAATAATATATTTTATTTTTTGTCCTTTGTAGAGGATGCCAGAACTAAGTTATTACAAAAAAAATATATATATATATATATATATAGACATGAAAAGGCATGTATAGGCAAAAACAATGTTTTATGTTTTCATTCACCAATCAGTTTTTAAGTTTCAGGCTATTTTTAACCAAACTTTGTACAAAGATGATTCCCAACTGATTTATGAAAGATATAACAGAATGATTTGGTATACTACTTTACTTTATGCAATGTGTGCGTAAAAACCACAATGAAAAAGAAGTGTTATAATGGGAGTAATAAATGTGCAACATTTTCATAAGAATATCTCATATTTCATAGGAATATTAATCTATAATTTCTTTCCCTATATATTGACTTGTTGTGTCTCCCTACAATGCCTGATTAACATGCCGTTTGTCCTGGTGTCCTCTACAGAAGACATGTATGAAAATAATGCCCTGCTTTGTAACAAAAAGTCATATTCCAATCTGAAACTCCATAACATTTTTCTGAGCTATTTATTTACGACAAACAAGTTTAGCCAGATTTAAATGATAATTACAAAACATCATCATATTTCCCTAAGAGTGCTAAATTTGATCATTCTGTCGATATCAGTCATATTTGAAGACCAAGGAGAGGGAGTGTTTATGATCAAACCTCCAAACATTTGATATCTCTGAAAAGCCCTGAGTGTGCTCTGTACAGGACATCCAGACTGAAAACTGGTAGTAGTAGGGTCTCAGAGAAATTCACTGAAATATAATATCCTCTACAGAGGACAGAAGTCAATGCCTGGGTCCCAGGAGGATATGGGTCCGCTCTCAAGGAAACTGCTGAAGCCCATAATTACGAGATGACCAGCACAGTTCATTGTGGTTGTTGTGGTGAGTAAAAATGACAGTCCAGACTAAGGGAGAGTTGACCAGGAAACACTTGAGGTGCTAAGAATGGCTTTAAGTTGCATTCAGTCACTGTTTTGCAAAGCTGTGTTTAATGCTATGAAACTGGCTCCTTGATTTTGTTTTGTATGTGATGGCATCAGATGGTAAAACCACGACATATGATAAATACGTTTGATAGCTATAATATAGATAGACTACATGGCTCGGTGTACCATACTGTTTACTTCCGTATCACATCGCAGTATCGATATTTTTAACCCCCAAAGTATGTTTTTTAGTCATTTATTTCATATAGGAATCCATAAGCTCAGAATTATGCCGATTATGTAACAATTATGTAGGCCTAACCTAATATAAGAATGTAGTGTGTCAGATGTAAACGAAAATTAAAAATTAATTAAAAAAAAAATCCAGAATATCATTAAACTATGAAATATATAGCATTGCCGTATAGCTTTGAACACCACTGAGTGTAAAATTAAAATTAATACCCGTGCGATAAAATTAAAATTAATATCCGTGCTTCAGACAGATAAAGGGATCCAACAAGAACAATGTGGTCTTCTAAGTTGTAACATGAGTGAGGAATTAATATAGGTGTACTGCGACACCGCCCTCTAGTGGCAGACATAAATATCACACTGGTGTCGGTCAGTAGAGTTAAAGGTTTCTGCCAGTAGATGGCGATGTTGTCTTAAGATCCCTTTGTAACGATGGCGGCGACGTTGACGTGCGGTCGAGCGGCCAATGAGGAGTCTAGGTATTTATTATGTCTATGCAATATATACTGTATAGAGGAGACTGGGGCTAGTTGTCAAACTCCTGGGAATATTTGTCGCGGTAGGTTTTTTTTGTGAATTTTTGTTTCTGTATAGACACACGTTGAAGTCTTGATTACAAAAAAACTGTTTTCACCGTTGTTGCCCAAAACGAAATATACAATTCACTGAACACACTTTGACTTTTTGTGTAGCGTGGTAAACTGTGACAATGGGCACCTACAGCAGTCAATTCAGGTTTATATATTTTTGTGTACATTTCTGATGAGACGATTAAACCAGAATACATCTTCACGTTTTTTATTGTTTGCAATTATCATAACTAAAAACACAATTAACTCCTGAAGCATAGAAACTGTTCATCTGCGTTCATTCAAATGAGCAAAAACCCTTCAGTGTTCTTGAGTGAAATATATTCATATAGATCCTGACATCAACATTTGTGCTCAGCAGGCTGTGTGCACTGATGAAATCCTGCATGCCTGGATCTGCTGTCACTTCACATTCATTCATTCATTCATTCATGTGCAATATCCTGTGTACACACCTTCAGTTACAGTAAATATACAGGGGCAAAGTATGATTATGATTACTTAATCTGAGTCACAGACAGCTGAACCTTTCAGTTTTATTTTTAACTCAAACAGCATGTGATCATCTTTTTTTTAATGATATTAGTTCTCTCCTGAATCATCAGGAATTCAATCAAATGCCAGTTGCATCAGACCTTATCTAAATGTGTTCTTTTTGACACTAAACACAGTTGCTTGATTTTTTTATTATTTTATTTTTTTCTAATTTAGGTCAGTTATGTCTAGCAAGTCATCGCACTTCCATATTTCATCACATTTAAAAAGTAGAAGAATTTTAACATTGTTAAGCTTCAACGTTGTTTTAACATTGCGTTAAGATTCAACAGTTTAACATTGTTTCAAGAATTCTAAGAATGTTTATCACTAGCAAAACCTATGTCAGTATTTATATAATTCAAACTTAAATTATTCAAATGGTTGTTTTGATTACTACATCAAAAGTTTGGATTAGTAATTATTTTCATTTGCATTTTAAAAGAAATTAATACTTTTCAACAAGTACACACTGAATTGATCAAAAGTCACAGTAAAGACATTTATTATGTTACAAAAGATTATAAAAAGTTATTTTGAATTTTCTATTCATCAAGGAATACTGAAAAAAATGTATAATGGTTACCACCACCAAAAAAAATAAAAAATTATGCAGCACAACTGTTTTCAACATTGATAGCAATAAGAATGTCCTTTGAGCTCCAAATCAGTATATTAGAATAGTTATAATATTTTATAATAATAAAAAATATATCAATTAAAATCATATGATTTAAATCAGTTATTTAAATAGTAATTATATTTAATAATATTACAGTTTTATTGTATTTTTGATCAAATAAATACAGCCAACTGGTGAGCAGAAGAGACTTCTTTCAAAAGCATTACAAATTTTAATGACCTCAAACCTTTCAACAGTAGTGTATAGAAAGAATAAGTAGAATATATACATAATGAGGTAGCAATAGCAAAAAAAACATAAATGGACAAATGGAATGCTAAGAAAGCACATCACATCAGATGTTATAGAAGAGCTAAATATAAGTACTTATTATAAGTGTACCGTAGTGATTCGGAATAAGGACAAAAACGCGGTTTGGAAGATGAATTCGATCTATGCACAATCAGCTTGTAACACTCCAAAGAGAAAGGAAAACTTGAAATCGCATCATATGACCCCTTTAAGATGAATCAGTTTGTCCACATGTTCTTTGCAGTCAGTCTCTGTTCTGCGATCTTCAGCTGATGGAGCTCTTCCGTGTCCTTCTGGGTTCATCGATAAGCTGTGTTGCTGCAAAGGTCAAGCTGAAATCTTCTGCTGCTGCCGTCTGACTGTCCATGAATGGGAAAACCTCTCTGGTAAAGCGGGTCACAAAACATGGCATCTGCTTTTTGCCGCCCAACACTTTCCCTCTGGATTCAAAGTTGTAGGCCACCTGGTAGTTTAGTCGAGTCAGAAGTCTTGTGATCTCCAGCTCTGGACCTCCTTCATTTTCTAGCAAATCACAGAGGGTTTGAATCAACACCGAGCCCAGAGGATGCATGAATGCAGCGTAACCTAGAACACGAATGAACGTACGTGAGTGAGGAGCTGAAGTGTTTGTGACTTTACAAACTATGCAAACAATGTTCTGGAGTTAATAAGTCACACCTGGAGATGTGGCGTACATGACTGCTGTGTCAATAGGAATGGAAAAGAGCTCAGACATGCCGTCCTCTTCCTCTGAGAATGAAGAATCTGCCTCCACCTTCGCACCTCCATCCAACTCATGCCCTCGACAAGCCTGAACACCAGAAGTTATGTTAATTATAAACATTCAGTTATGATCTGCAACAAGTTTCAAGCTTTAAGAAAAATATACAGGTCAAATAATGAAATAATATCAACTTAAATCAACATTTAACATCCATGCATGCATTTATATGGTGAGTAGCCATGCAATAATCAGAGAGAAACCCCCCAAAATGCTGTATATTTCCCTTTCATTTCCTTTGGCAGTCATGTGAACAGTAAAGTGTGACTTTTTTTTTTTGCCTTTTCAAGTCATGTCCACAATTTTTTTTGTGTGTTCACATAACAATTGCCACAAATGTGACAAAGTTTCATACCATTCTGATGAATAAAAATAAAAATTCACAACATTTTTTGGCTTAAAATGACTGAATAGTACCAGAGAATCAAAGGAATTCTAAAGTGGGATGTAATCATCACAGCCATCAATATTTGCTAAAAAGGTCAGAGGAGTTTGTCTGTGAGAAAGTTTTCACAAAATGTACCTGGATGAGGAAGAGTTTGCTCTTGTCTGCCATTGACGGGCCTCCAAAGTAACTGTAGATCTCTGCCAGTTTCACAGCACGTCCATCGGCGCCAAACACAACACCCTCCTCACCGTGACTGGATATGACGCCCACAAAACAGTCTTTGACCGTCTTCTTGCTCTCTGAGGATGAAAGACATAGAATTAGTTCAAGTTAGTGGTGGTGTGAAATTTAATATAATGGACAGATTCTGCATGTGTTCTTTTTTTGAGCTCATTTGTTCCTATTTATGCGGTTTATGAGGTCACAATCTCTTCCATTCATATTGTGTATCATATGTCCAGATTTCAGTTTGTGTGACTTTTAGTCACTGACTAGTAGTTTTATTGCTCATATGATTCACTCATTCTGATCATAGCAAAATCAAATTGTGATTCAACTCCTCAAGTTAAAAGAGTTTGTGCCAGAGGTAAATTGTGTTTAATCTGTGTTTGCTGATAAATGAGGACAGTATTATTAACAAGCATGGGACTTTGGCACCAATAAATGACCTTATGTAAAGTGTTTTTAAGAAACCAGAGAGGAAAAAAAGCATTGAAGAAATGAAACATGAATTCTGCTTGGAAAGAAATTGATTTGTTTTTAAATCATTAGACTAAATATTGTTACCTGCTTTAAATGCTTCATAGATCTCATTAGCGTCGATGTCCATTCTGATGTCCACAGAGAAGCCGAGCTTGCTGAGGATTTTGTGAAGTCTTCGAGTGTCTCTCTTCGCACCATTCCTCTTGTTCAGACCCACACCTGGATAGAAGTTCTCCACAGACACTATCAACGCCCTGTTCTTCATTCTCTTGTTTGCTGTGAAAGGAAATTTACAAGACATCATCATTACCGCTCTTCTATCAAACACAGGTCTAATGCAGTATGATCTGTGTGTGAATAAGGAGAGCCTACTTTATGAGTCTGTCTGAGCATCATATAACAGGTGAGTCCAGCTTTTATGAGCCTCGTCACGTCTTATTGCATATATGGAGTTTCCTCCCAGCATTTTCTGTGTCATCAGTCTGATCTACACAACACCAGCAGTTCCCTGACAAATCAGAATATATATATATATATATATATATATATATATATATGTATATGTATTAGTTTTAACATAGGCCTATATTCATTTTTCCAAAAGCTTTTAGGGTGAGATCGCACACCTTTATTTGCTCCGAGGAAGGGTGGATATGTATGTACACAGTAGACAGACAGCATGATTTGCAGCTCAACATTGTGTCAGCTTCAAATGATTTCTGCAATCCTGTTCTTCCCACAGAAGTTCTGTACTTCATCTACTGTACCACAGGGAAGGCTAAAGGACACAGTGATAATTAGCATAAAGAAAGATGACGTGCTTTTCTTATTTTGTGTGTTTACTTTGTATCAATAGCTTTTCAAGTTTCTCAGTGCCAGTTTTCAAATTGTAAATCAGTTTTCAACATGTAAATGATTGTTTAGACCGCTGCTGAAGAAGAACATGGTGTTGTCACATATGTGTTAGGCCTACGTTGGATTTGGCAATTTGAAATATTTTTTATAAAGTGTGGACTTTCCACTTGTTTGTAAGGCGCCACTTCTTGTCATCAACAGATTTAAATATGTATAGTTTTTCAATTTAAAAAAAAAGAGAAAAAATAGAGAAATTAAATTTCAATGTGGCAGAATTTCATTTCTCACATGCACCTCCTGGTAGAGGATGACTTTATGGTCTCTTTATGACTTTAAATAATACTGTCAGTGTCAATTTATTAATAATAATAATAATAATATTTTTTTTCAGGGTAGGCATTATTTTAGTCATAATTATAAAAATAATAATAAGTTTTTAATTTATAGACTAATTTATAGCAATTTTTCTCACCACATTATTTAAACTATCACAAAAAAGTATTCATTTTATGACACAACAAATCTTGTTTTTCATATCAGCTGAACTGTTTGGGCCTTTAGATGTTTATCAGTACCTGCTTATCCTTTATGAATGTAAAACTGTAAGTAGACTTCATGCAGATGGCTTGTTAGTACTGATGTCTGCCGTTCATGATAAAGTACAGTGTGTTCTGATCCTTCACGTCAAGAAGTACTTCAGTTCTGTAAAACGATGCACGTCTCTCATGCTCACAGATAAGTATTGCACCGTCATTCTGGTAGTTCCGGTAGGATGAGAATCACCAGATACTTTACTCTATATCAGTTTGTGTTATTTGCATACCAGACATGGTTTAATGCTTCTTTATTTTTCTTTTTGTATCTCATTTTCATTCTTATTTTCACCAGTTCTGGTTACTGTAATATTTTCAACGACTTCTATGTCTCATCATTGGGAGCCAAAATGTTCAAACTCCTTTTGCAGTCATTATTAATTTATAAAAGAGCACCTGAGTGCAAAGAATGACTAAACACTAGTTTAAGCCATGCAGTTAGCATACTGAACATCTCATAAGCACAAATAATAGTCATCACTGTATAGACAGCTAAATGAAACCTGGCATTAGTGTTTGTGACCAACAGGCCATGTTGAAATCCTGCATGTCTGGATTGGCTGTCAACTCCCATCATTTGAGCACTTGCAAAAGTACAGAGTGTTTAACAAACACTTCACACTTACAAGTACAGTAAATATAGCAAGGGCAAAGTATGAATATGTCGTAATCTGAGTCACAGAAACTAGTTTCGCATACAGTCAGCACAGGATCAGGATTATCATAACACAAGTGTTTCCCAGAAATGGTGTTTCATTAAAATGCCTTTGCAACACTGATTGATTTTTGAATTTAGTAAGACATTGAGCTTTCGAGTTCAGTTTAGGTTTTATTTGAATATCACATACAGAATAATACAGATAAACACTTTAAGATTTATATATAAATATATTTTTTTATATTTCATTTTTTTCAATACACGTTCAAATAGAACAGAATATGACTGTTTTACTTTAGGAAAATAAATACAAGGAAGTAGCAAACACAGCATTATAAAACAAGTCACATCTTGCACGTTTCCCAGCACCTTACTTCCTATTACCGATGCAACTTTACGTGATTATATGTTATCTCATCAAATGAGATGATATCTAACATGTCCACATGTTCTTTGCAGTCAGTCTCTGTTCTGCGATCTTCAGCTGATGGAGCTCTTCCGTGTCCTTCTGGGTTCATCGATAAGCTGCGTTGCTGCAAAGGTCAAGCTCAAATCTTCTGCTGCTGCCGTCTGACTGTCCATGAATGGGAAAACCTCTCTGGTAAAGCGGGTCACAAAACATGGCATCTGCTTTTTGCCGCCCAACACTTTCCCTCTGGATTCAAAGTTGTAGGCCACCTGGTAGTTTAGTCGAGTCAGAAGTCTTGTGATCTCCAGCTCTGGACCTCCTTCATTTTCTAGCAAATCACAGAGGGTTTGAATCAACACCGAGCCCAGAGGATGCATGAATGCAGCGTAACCTAGAACACGAATGAACGTACGTGAGTGAGGAGCTGAAGTGTTTGTGACTTTACAAACTATGCAAACAATGTTCTGGAGTTAATAAGTCACACCTGGAGATGTGGCGTACATGACTGCTGTGTCAATAGGAATGGAAAAGAGCTCAGACATGCCGTCCTCTTCCTCTGAGAATGAAGAATCTGCCTCCCCCTTCGCACCTCCATCCAACTCATGCCCTCGACAAGCCTGAACACCAGAAGGTTAATGTTCTGTTAAAATCTGTAACAAATTTAAACTCAACGTTTGTATTTATTTGGTGAGTAGACATTCAATACATTTTTAACAACTGTGGGAGAAAACCCACACACACAAAAAAGCTCTATATTTTCGTATTTCTCATTCATTTCCTATGGTGGTCATTTTTGACCATGACGAGCCCAAGAGACCTTTTTTGCTTTTTAGACATTTCAAATCATGTCCACAATTTTTTGTTGGTTCACCAGGGTTATTGTAGCTGAAACTACAACTTATTTTATTTACTTGAAATAAATTAAAAGTTAACTGAAATAAAATTGCTAAGGCAGCACTTGTCAGTTTGACTTGATGTACTCAAATAACAAAAAGAAAAATAAACAAAATTACTAAAAAAAAATTATTTCTATTACTGATTTTTTTTAATTACCAATTTTTAAATAAAAAAATTAAAATGACAAAATATAAAAACTGATTCAAAGTATTAATGAAAACTATAATAATATCTCAATGATAGTAAAATAACACTGGTATTCACATAGTTTCGTACTATTCCAATGACCAATGAATAAAGCGATGTAAAAAATTCAAAACATAACATTTTTCGGTCTAAAATGACTGAATAGTGCCAGAAAGTCAAAGGAATTTAAATCCGGAATGTTATAACAACTGTGAGTACGTTTTTTATTTTTTATTTATTTTTTATGTACCTGGATGAGGAAGAGTTTGCTCTTGTCTGCCATTGACGGGCCTCCAAAGTAACTGTAGATCTCTGCCAGTTTCACAGCACGTCCATCGGCGCCAAACACAACACCCTCCTCACCGTGACTGGATATGACGCCCACAAAACAGTCTTTGACCGTCTTCTTGCTCTCTGAGGATGGAGGACAGTGTTAGTGAGTAATCTGAATGGGCTGCGCAAGTTTCATTTCTGTCATTACTATTAAAATTTAGGCTATTGTGATTATCTGCAGTCATAACTTTCTGCAGGTTTGCATAATGGCAAAATCTCTTCCATGCAAACTCATAGATTGTAGATTTTATCTTTTATTATTTAGTCTTTTATTAGACAAAATGTCAGTACATCAAAGATGTGCTCACATTACCTGCTTTAAATGCTTCATAGATCTCATTAGCGTCGATGTCCATTCTGATGTCCACAGAGAAGCCGAGCTTGGTGAGGATTTTGTGAAGTCTTCTAGTGTCTCTCTTCACCCCGTTCCTCTTGCTCAGATCTGCACCTGAATAGAAGTTCTCCACAGACACTATCAACGCCCTGTTCTTCATTCTCTTGTCAGCTGTGAAAGGAAATTTACAAAAAGACATGATTTTCTCTTCTGTCAAACTCTGAATTTCAGTGCAATCGATTTGTATCTGAATAAGCTGCACGAGTCCGTTAAGGCGTCTGCCTGCATATATACTAGTCCAGCCCTAAGTTACTTGCCATTTATGGAGAATGTCGCTCTTAGGCAATACCTTTGTGTCATCTCCTTTGTGATTATACAACTCAAATAACTTCAATGTCTGCTAACCTAAAAGGGAATAAACCTTTCAGGTGCTTTTTAGGTATTTACTCTTGCAAGATTTTTGTGAGGAAGCAGACTGGTGAATTTCAATTGAAATCAATAATAGAACATGTTGGGAAGATCCAGTTAATGTTTACTTTTATGATGATTACTTTTTTTGAAATTAATCTCTGTTTATAGGCACGCTGTAAAAAAAAGAGTTTTCAAAGAAAATAAAGATGATTGGAGTCTGTTTTACGAGAAAATACAATTTCAGTCTTTCTGCTTAAAAACTTCGTTTAATTCAATGTTACATGCCTTTTCTTTTGTAGTTTTTTGTGAAAATGACTAGCAATTTCTATAAGTGAACTTTGTTTCGTAAATCCTACGCCAATTTTTTTAGTGTAACATCTTGGCAACAAAAAGGCTATTGAGTTCTTTTAACATACTGACCAAACTATGTTGCAACACTATATGTGGTAAATTGTCACAATGGGAACTTGCATTAAATAGTCAATTATGTGGGTTTTCGACAAATTTTACAAAAATTCTGAAGCACTTTTATGTTGTTTTGTTTTTGGCAAACTTGGAGTATGCAATTACTACATATAAAACTCAAGTGGACAGTTTAGCCAAGTTAAGTGTGACTGAAAAACTGGAACCGATATTACAAAAATTTAATATTTGTGTCAAAATCACTTCTGACTTGAAACTTTATAGTTACAGCCCTTGTGTCTGACGACTAGTCCCGGTCTCATTTTTATTTTAATTAAGAATAAATAAATTTGTTTTAAATTATTTTTAATATTATATTCAGTTTAATTGAAAGACATAATGGAGTTCGCAGTTAGAATAAACTGGATACGTGTGGTTTGGTGGCATGCATATTTTCAGAGCAATTTTCCTTATGACAAAATTTCACACTGTATCCCCCTTGTCTCAGACTTCCTCACTCTTATCTATCTGTCTACCCAAATCTTTCCTGGTATATAAGAATATAATTCCCACTGTCAGAGTTCATTTAGCATTAAAGTTGCTCTAAATAATGTTCAGAACAACTTACCTCATCTGTACTGAACAATTATCAAAAGTTAACATACTAAAATAACAAAGCATTGTTTTGGCCAACAGATATTATAATGAATAAAGTGTATCAAACTGTTTGAAACCAACCAAAGTCAGAAAATTAAATTAGCATTTATGGTAGTCACAAGTTCAAAGGTGGAATGCATAGCTCCAGAGAAACATTCCGATTACGTACATTGCAGCTTTCCTCTTCCAAACTTAAAAAGAATGTCTGTACTTATATGTCTGTCTACCTAAGTAACACCCAAGTGTTTCCTGCACGAGTTTAATTCCTGATTCTTCTACCATAGATAGTATTCAAATACTTCGTTTACTCATCATTTTTAAGTTACTCAAAATAATGTTCAGAGGCAGTTACTCCATCTTTATTCATGTTTGCTCTCATAAACGTGTGAAAGTACATTTAGTTACGACTAAAAACAGATTTACACACACACATAAAGAAGAAAGTATGGTTAAAGTATTTAGTGTATATTGATGGCAATACTTTGAACTTGTACATCAAGAAATAAACGATCTTTTGTTACAATGAATGCTATCAATTCTTGTGTCATTCAAGACCAAAAATCCCTACAGAATTAATTAAGTGTTATGTATCATTTATCAGAAATCCCACTTATAATTGTATGTTTTGTTACAAAAATCGACTTCATTCATCTACCATGTTTATCGTGTTTGATCTTTTCATAACACGCGAGTGAAATGTACACTGTAAAAAAAATTCCGTAAAATTTACGGTCCAACCTATTGAAGTACTGAAATCTGTTTTGTACATTAGGTGTAACACACAACCCTAATATACAAAACTACGAAGAAAAAACTAAGAAGAAAACCAAAAAAACATCAAATTTGAAATGTAACGCAGGGAATTCTGGGAATGTCAATTCCTTTTTTCACTTCCAAAAACGGTATACTACTGTAAAATTAATGTCCAATACATGTAATGTCCAATACAGTTTTTCACCGTATATAGTAGGGGAATTTACCGTTAACCATTTAACAGGTTTTTACTGTAGCATTTTTACAGTCTTTTACCGTTAAATTCACGGTCATTTTTTACAGTGTATGCAAAATAATCTGCCAAAACACACAAAGCAAAGCCTCAAGGATCATTAAGGACCATTATCAATGAATTTGTGATAGCCTATATTTGAATGTGTAGTCAAGTGTGCACATAACAGTAACTTCCCTTTCAAAAATAACAATGGCTTTATTCTAATAAAAGTGAAGTAACCATTATTATTTTTTATTTTTTTTGCATATTGATTACAATTTGTATAACAACAGTTTAACTAAAATACCATGGTTATGGTTAGTGTAGTAAAACCATAGTTAATTTGTTACCATCAGTGTTGGGCTGTAACTAGTTACTGTAATAATATTACTTTTTGCAGTAACTAGTAGTGTAACTAATTACTAATAAGATTTCAGTAATAATATTACAGTTACCATCCATAAAACAGCTAGTTACTTTTGATACATCAACCCCTACTGATTTGAAATCCAACAATCCAATAATTCCTAGATTTATTTTCATAATTTTCACGACTTGCACAGGCACATGTAGTCACCAGTGCATCAGGAAAGCTTGGAATATGGAAAAGCTTACATTCAGCGGATGGAAATATTGCCATTACACTGATTTTGTCAGGAGAGAAGGTCATCTGAACACAGATGTGTAAGTTGTGGCATTACTTTACTGTACCATTACATGGCTTGCCCACCCACATCCCTCTGATCCCAATATAAATGATATTACTATAATTAAAAATCTTATGAACTTATGTGATTTCTTTTGAGAAAATAGGCTACTTCATGAAATATAATCATATTTGGGTAACAGATAGCAACAATTAGCTTCAAGCTACACATGACAATTAATGCAACACGTTTACTTAAAAGTCACTATCAATCACCATTGAGTATTTGTAAAAACTTCTGACTGTGATCCAATGTAGATGTTGGTCAAAAGATGAGGCAGAAATATATTGTTAGTAACATTTTAGAAGAATTTTATGGGGAAGGTACACAATTACTTCTGTGGGGCGTGAAGGAAAAGTAATGTAACTAGTAGTGTAACAAATGTCTGTTGCCAGATAGTAATAAGTAAAGTAATAATATTAATTTTGAAAGGAGGAACTAGTAACGAGTAATAAATTACATTTTTGGAGTAACAAGCCTAACACTGGTTAACATACTATTAGTTAATTTGTTTTCCATACTATTACAGCGGAATGCAAAGGGGAAAAAGAAAATAATAATGAGGAAAAGAATGCAGTGACTGAAAAGAGCTCTTGACATAGATATTATAGTTATAACATGTCACCTTAAAATACCAAGCGTCAATTTATTCATGATGTTCATGCTCATTCAGTCAAACAGACTGATAAGCTTTATCTGTGGGCCAACCTTATGATATGAAATAATTCGTTTCAGTCTTTTTTTGAATAGAAGTTCCCCAAACCGGAAGTGCCACCCATAATTCAGTACAGTTGTGGTTGGGTTGCAGTTTTCCCTCCCGGCCTGAGGGCGGCAGCAGAGCGCGCAGTTCCCGAGCAGATGAGTTGCCCACACGACTGTGTCGGTAACGTGGAAGTGGGAGAATCTCACAGAGGTATTGGTTTACTTTTCAGTAAAATGTGTCATTCTTTATTGTTTTTCATTATAATATTTGTCGTGACGGAATACGAGGCTTGAACACGCTTATAAAGACTGAATGTTAAATGAAGTTGGCTCTGGTAATGACTGAAAGTGAAACCAGTGTCTGATTCTGGTTGATGTAACTCTCATATCTTCAACCCCTACTGATTTGAAATCCAACAATCCAATAATTCCTAGATTTATTTTCATAATTTTCACGACTTGCACAGGCACATGTAGTCACCAGTGCATCAGGAAAGCTTGGAATATGGAAAAGCTTACATTCAGCGGATGGAAATATTGCCATTACACTGATTTTGTCAGGAGAGAAGGTCATCTGAACACAGATGTGTAAGTTGTGGCATTACTTTACTGTACCATTACATGGCTTGCCCACCCACATCCCTCTGATCCCAATATAAATGATATTACTATAATTAAAAATCTTATGAACTTATGTGATTTCTTTTGAGAAAATAGGCTACTTCATGAAATATAATCATATTTGGGTAACAGATAGCAACAATTAGCTTCAAGCTACACATGACAATTAATGCAACACGTTTACTTAAAAGTCACTATCAATCACCATTGAGTATTTGTAAAAACTTCTGACTGTGATCCAATGTAGATGTTGGTCAAAAGATGAGGCAGAAATATATTGTTAGTAACATTTTAGAAGAATTTTATGGGGAAGGTACACAATTACTTCTGTGGGGCGTGAAGGAAAAGTAATGTAACTAGTAGTGTAACAAATGTCTGTTGCCAGATAGTAATAAGTAAAGTAATAATATTAATTTTGAAAGGAGGAACTAGTAACGAGTAATAAATTACATTTTTGGAGTAACAAGCCTAACACTGGTTAACATACTATTAGTTAATTTGTTTTCCATACTATTACAGCGGAATGCAAAGGGGAAAAAGAAAATAATAATGAGGAAAAGAATGCAGTGACTGAAAAGAGCTCTTGACATAGATATTATAGTTATAACATGTCACCTTAAAATACCAAGCGTCAATTTATTCATGATGTTCATGCTCATTCAGTCAAACAGACTGATAAGCTTTATCTGTGGGCCAACCTTATGATATGAAATAATTCGTTTCAGTCTTTTTTTGAATAGAAGTTCCCCAAACCGGAAGTGCCACCCATAATTCAGTACAGTTGTGGTTGGGTTGCAGTTTTCCCTCCCGGCCTGAGGGCGGCAGCAGAGCGCGCAGTTCCCGAGCAGATGAGTTGCCCACACGACTGTGTCGGTAACGTGGAAGTGGGAGAATCTCACAGAGGTATTGGTTTACTTTTCAGTAAAATGTGTCATTCTTTATTGTTTTTCATTATAATATTTGTCGTGACGGAATACGAGGCTTGAACACGCTTATAAAGACTGAATGTTAAATGAAGTTGGCTCTGGTAATGACTGAAAGTGAAACCAGTGTCTGATTCTGGTTGATGTAACTCTCATATCTGACACGTAATCAAACTCATTCATAAATAGTTGATGTTTTGGTGTTCATTAAAGCTGTACGAATTCTGCTTACAATAGTCAGTCATGTATGGGATGTAATCAAATATATCTGTGTTTTGCAAAAGTGTATGGCATTACAAAGGCCAAAGCAGAGCTGCTGTGAAGACATGCCTTTCAAGAAGAAAAATGCCATTCCTGACAGGTTAGTTTTTATCATTTTACTTATTTTATAAGGTTCATTAACTGAAGTAAAGCTTTAAGGATTGTTTTGTCTCCTTTAGATGGACAGACTATACAGCAGTGGGTAAACGGGTCCCTGGAACTCGCTTCATCGCTTTTAAAGTTCCCTTAAGACAGGTTTGAAGACATTCACAAATCCTCCACCTGTTTGAAACCTGCATATGAGCTTAGATTTCATTCCAGTGCTTTTTTTTAAAAAGTCTTTCAGATATCATTTAACACAATCAGAAGCCTTTGGACCGTTTGATCTTGTGCGTATTTTAGAGAAGGAAGGACAACAACTGGGTCTCATCATTGATCTGACCTACACAACTCGCTACTACAAAGTAGAGGTAGGAATTAAAGCCTAAACAAATAGCTAATCATATTTTTTACTCATGAAAGTGTAGACATCTCCTCCTTGCTTGACTAGGTTGGAGCTTGAGTTTTTGTCAGGGTTGAGGGAAGTTGATGGACTGATTTTCTCTGAATGTGTGATTGTGTTTGTGTCAGGATTTGCCAAACACATTGTACCACTTGAAGATCTTCACAGCAGGGCATGAAGTGCCAAACGATGCCACGATTCTCAGCTTCAAGAAGGCCGTCAGACATTTTCTGCATGACAATGAAAACAATGGTGAGTTTTAGTTGATTAAATCAATGTGAAATCAAAAATGGCTTTCTTAATTCCCTACCGTTTGGTAAGATTTGATTAATATTCCTGAAAGAAGTCTTTTAAGCTTACCAAGGCTGCATTTATTTGATTCAGTAAAAGTCAAATTGTGAAATAATATTACAATTTTAAATAAAGGTTTTCTATTTGAATATATTTTATATTCCTGTAATGCAAAGCTGAATTTTCAGCATCATTACTCCAATCTTCAGTGTCACATGATCCTTCAGAAATCATTCTAATATGCTGATTTGCTGCTCATGAAACATTTATTATTATTATTAATGTTGAAAACAGTTGTGCTGCTTCATATTTTTATGGATTTCAGGATTCCTTGATGAATAGAAAATTCAAAAGAACAGCATTTATAAGAAATAGAAATCTTTTGTAACATTATAAATGTCACTTTTGATTAATTTAATGCATCCTTGGTGGATACAATTATTAATTTCTTTTTGACCGCAAACTTACTGGCTTTATAGTGAACAATTCATCAATGCATGTTATTCCAAAGAGAAATAATGCTCATCAAAATGCAAAAACTTTTTTTTTTTAAATATCCCATCCTAATGTTTAATATCCTAATATTCACTGAGAAATATGTCATTACAGAAGTAAATTAGGTTGCAAACATTGTTTCATGTTGAGTTCAGCTGACGTTTGTTTAACAAAAAATACGGACTTTTTTTAAACAGATAAACTGATTGGTGTTCATTGCACGCACGGTTTGAATCGCACCGGCTATTTAATATGTCGGTGAGTAAAATTACTTTCTTTTTGCTTGTTTTCCATATTCGTGATCCATTAACTTTGTCTTTAGATGAGCTAGTGCATCCAGCAGTTGTCACTGTTAAATATTGTGTCATAGATACCTAATAGATGTTGAAGGGATGAACCCCCAAAAAGCGATTAATTGTAAGTATACTCACTTGTACTTACTGTGTGTATTTGCATGCTTTTAGGTATTTTTATTTGATTGCTCTGATTTCTTCCAAGTATTCAATGAATCAAGGGGATATTCAATTGAGAGGCAGAACTATCTTGATGACCTGAGGACAGGGCCCACGAGAAGGTGAGCTCTTCTACATGTCATCACATTCGATCATATTTGATACATGAATTTCTAAGGCCTCTAAATTATCAACATGATCAAAACTTCTGAAAAACCTGTTGTACACAATCTACTACAAGCCTTCTGTCATCTGATTTATATATGTATATATAAATATTTACTGGACATGTTTTGCCTCCCACAATAAAAACTACAGTGTTTTGATCATAAAACTAACTAAGCATTTAAATATAATCTCACTAAAACATTTTATTGAGCGATATAGAGTGACAACTGATATTTATATGTATTTTATGTGAGTAGTCTGTTATACTGTTATAAAGATCTCATTGATTTACATTACACACCATCAGAATTTCATCTTTTGGACCATATAAATATCAGCAACTTCGTCAAAATGTTATTTGTAAAATTGAGTTGTTTTTTTCCTCCTCATTATAGCTCCATGTTCTCACTATATCATACTATATGAGCCAAAAAAACCTGAATTGTTTTTTTTTTTGGGGACTTTTATTATATATGGCAGGTTTTACAGTGTTAACTGTTCAATTTTGCATGCAGTAATGAGGGAATGGAGGAACCAGACCAAGAACCCGCCCAGGGACTTGCAAACGAACCACGAGATGATGCTTCTCATCATCGAAGGGAATGGCATAACCATGATCCTCCTTTTAATGGACAAGAACCTCACCAATGGCACAGGGAACCCCAGAATCAGTTTTTGTAAGCTCAAATAATCAAATCATTAGTCAACATGAAATCAAAATGGTCTTTCTTCCTGGATAAAGCTGTTTCTTTACTCAATCTCACAATTTATCCTCAGACCGTTTCACCAGAAGGACAACATGACTTGGTTCGAACCACCTGAGCGCCAGTTCTTCTGTCCGCCCTTGATTCCTCATCCATCGCAGGGCATGAGACCCTGTTTTCCCAACCAGAGCGTCAGAGGATTGCACTTCGGACATTATCCACCTCCGCTTCCCTCCTACAGGTTCGGCGAACCATACCACAATCCACACGCGCCTCCAGAGGGATTCACGAGACCTCCAGGGCCTCACCGAAAACTTCGACATAGACACAGGAAAGGTCCGAAAGATAGGACTCCTCGCTGAAATGAAGGAGGCTACACACTTTCAACCCAAACTGCTGGACTGTGCTTTTTCTGAACACCAGCTGCTAGTCCTGGTCTCCTAAAGAGGTTGACTGTTTTATTAGACTTTACTAGCTAACAATACTACTACAACGTTTTGTGATGGTTATCTGTTATTAGGTCATTTTATCCAGCAAATGTAATTCATACACATAATCTATAACTGCTGCTAATCTAACATGCCTTTAGTTTTAAATTTAAGTGAAATATTAAACACCTTTGCAAGTGCAATTACAGTTGTTTTATTATCTCCTTATATTTTACACATTTTGTATTTCTTTCTTTTTTTTTATCATTTTAAATATTCTGGCTGATGTAAGGTCTGTTATTTAGGCTACAAGTCTACTGATCAGATGTTCTCAGTGATCCGAGAGAACCCAGGTTGAGATCAGCTTAATAAAAGGTTTATCTGCTCAATCGCTTGTAATTATGCAACCTTTTTTGTGATTTTAGAAGACAAGATATTAAGAAGTAGCCAATGATAAAAACTTGCAGCAGCTGCTTCAGGTATCTGTAACATACTGTATAATTTACCGCTATAATACTGATTGTTATTTGTTACTGAGCACTGTCACTTTGAAGCAAAAAATATAGCTATTTAATCATAGAATTATCTGCAGGCTTCCATGAACACATGCATTTAGAGCGATTATATGAACAGTTTGGTTAGCATGCATGCATGGTCTGTGGCAGACTTTTCTTTGTCAGGGCAACAATTCAATAAACAAGAAATAAATATTATGTAGGGCCACACGATTTGGGGAAAATAATCAAATTGTAATTTTTCTGGTTAAAATGGCAATTTGCGATTTAAAATGCGATTTTTTTTCTTTTAAACAAATGTAGACCCCAGCATGTTTAATTAGGCCTATACTTGGCTTAAAAAAATATATAATAATAATAATGCCACTTAGCCAGTGTAACTAATATATGGATGTCTCTGGGCTAAGCCCCGGTATCTACTCGCCCTAGAACCGCCCCTGAATTGACATTAAAAAAGTACAATGATACACTGGAAATAACCATTAAATGTTCATTTAAATGTTGATTTAAAAGAATATAAAATAATGTATTTCTGTGTAAAAACATAATTAAAAGCAACAGCATTAATATATTACTGTAGCGGTACATAAATTCGATTTGTTTCATCATCCTGACGGAAAATACAAGCATCATAGTGAGAGAAGCGCGAAGCTCTGAAAAAATGCTTAAAAGTGCTTCGCGATTGGTCAATCTGTGGCATGACTTCATCGTCAGCTGACTGAAGTGGGCGGGGTCTTTCCAAACGATGCCGGAAGTGTTATGTATTACAGTTAATGTGAACACACCGAGCTTTGTTTTCACAATGTCTAAATATGACGAAAATATATGAGATAAATACATCAAAGTGTCTTTGAAAGCGTAAAGGAGTGCGGTGAAAGCAGGTAGGGAAGTTATTTTACCTTCATGCGAGGCTTATCTTGCTATCATTGTTTGTTGCTGGTTGGCCTGTCAATAATGGGTGCCTCCAGACTCATTTAAAGTTAAATCAAAGTTAAAGTTTAAAGTCAAGGATCGTGAAGTCTCGACAGCTTATTTACATATAATACATATTAATATACAACTGTATGCATATATAATAATTATATACAGAGGAGGCCCCAAAATAAAGTATTTGGACATTTTAGCAGTGTATAAAAGTCAATGAATTAGAAAACAAAATCAAACCATTGGCATTTGTTTTATTTATTTTTTTATAAAACAATAACACCACTTATTAGCATTTACACTAACACTTGATTTCATATTTTGATGTCTAATGCAATGATTTTCAGACATTTTAAAGTGTCCAAATGCTTTTTGAAAACCCTTTTTTATAGTATAAACTTCATTACCTTACATAGAAGTAACTCCACCCAAAGTAGGAGCTTTATTAGTCAGCGTACAAACAGTGTAAACTCAGTGCAGTATGTTGAAAGTGTGTTATTGATCTGCAGGCAGGAGGCATGATGTCTGAGCACAGCGACTCCAGTCTGCCGTCTGAGGAGAGGGTCCGCGCTCTCACCAAGCTGGGCAGCTCTGTGGACGTCAGCGAGGATGTGCCGCCGCGCCGGTACTTCCGATCAGGGATGGAAATCATCCGAATGGCCAGCATCTATGCAGAGGAGGGGAATGTCGAGCATGCGTTCATTCTTTACAATAAGTACATTACGTAAGTACAGCAAGAACAGGCTGAAAGTGCCAAATGCCTGGCAGGTCGGTTATTGATTGCACATATCAGATTCATTCTACTGTTCTCTCTCCTAATGTAAAAGGTGATTTCCAGTAGTACGGTACAAAATAGGTCCTGAAACTCTTGAAGTCAATATTTTTTTCTTTTTCAGGTATTGATAAGTGAAAAGAGGTGCTTAACCTTCATAAAATATTGATCGTCAGTATCAGGAGGTCAAACTAACTGTTATATAAGCTGAGCTTATTTGCAATTTTTGCAACCCTATTTAAAAAAAAATTAGGATGTGTAAATAGTTTAAAACTCAGATTTGAGCGATTTTGCTATTTATTGGAAATACATTTCTTCATATATTAGAAATAAACATTAAATACACATCAAAATTAAATAGATATTTTATTGTTATGAATATACGTATATATTCATAAAAAATTATATTTTTTAATTCTAAAAATAGTTTTACATAATATTCTTATTTTGCTTCCATTTATTGAAAAACTTGACATTTAAAACTTCCTAACATTTTAAAACCATGATTTGTGTGATTTTATTATTTTCTAAAATTACATTTCTTAATATACTAGACATAAACATTGATTAAATATCAAAACTAAATATATAAAAAATATTATTAATAAAAATTGAAATAAGTTCATATATTAATATTACATATTGTAATATATTATATAAATAATAAAGATTTATTCAAAAATTATATTATTTAAAAAAACAATATTTTGAAAATAATAAATAATGTTCCTGTGTTTTACTTCCTTTTAGTTTGTTCATTGAAAAACTTCCTAGACATCGTGAATATAAAACAGCCAACATCCCTGAGAAGAAAGAAACGATGAGGGTAAGATGTGATTTGGGGAAAGTTAAGATGTTAAAAGCTTCATGAAGAATTTCTCAAGCTAATGAATATCCCTTATTTTCCATGCTAGAAATTAAAGGAAGTTGCTTTTCCGAAAGCTGAGGAACTGAAAAAGCTGCTTCTCAAGCAGTACGAAAAAGAACATGCTGAATATTTTGTCGAAAAGGTGGGTTACATTTAGGGGCAGATTTTTCTTAAGTGATACCTACAAACTAATCCAAGTAATGGTGTACGTGTTTATTGATGGGTGTGTGACTCCTGGCAGCGAGCGGAGGATGAGGCCCAGGCTCGAGAAGTGGCCAAGCAGCGGGATCTGGAGGCCGAGAGGCAGAGACAGGCCGAGCAGCAGCAGCGTATGCGTGAGCAGGAGCAGTTCAGTGCCTTTGAGGAGATGATCCGCAGACAGCAGCTGGAGAAGGAGCGCCAGCGCATCATGCAGGGGTTCAGCGTCCCGGAGTCACCCACCTCTCCCCGAGATCTCCTGGTGCCCGATGTACAAGGACCTCCACAGGCCTCATTTACACCACCGACGACCCCTGGAGGAACCCCGAACCATGTCTCTCAAACTTCACCCCTCCCAGCGTTTGACCGCTCTCTGAAGCCTAGTGTTCCAGTCAGTGCAGGACACAGTGAGGCATCTCAGTTTGCTCTTCCTTATGCATTGCTGACCTTGTGATACAAAAATTACTATTGTCATAAACTGTCATTAAGTTGAGATTATATGTGTTTTATTAGGTGCGTTGGTAAACGGCTTGCGGCAGCTCTTTGTGCCCGCCGAGCTGTGCCAGAGGTTTTTAAAGCTAGCAGATGCCAACACAACACGGGCCGTGGAGACCTGTGGGATTCTCTGTGGCAAGCTGGTACGTGCAAAACATTTGCAGACACAAGCAGACTGAGACTAACAAAAAAATGTATTTTTATTTGAGCTATCCATTTCGGTAAATCCCACTAAAACATGTATTTCAGCCAAAATCTAAAGAAAAAAGGAGAAGAAAATAAAGACTATTTTTATGCCATTAATATGTTTTTTTTTTTATAATAACAATCAGCGAAGATTTTATTGTTATGAAAATAAAGAATTATATTTAGATTTTGCGTGAAGAAAATAAAGACTATTTTTATGCCATTAAGATATTTTTTTT
>NW_015549598.1:533378-544803 GCF_001515605.1 Sinocyclocheilus anshuiensis | reverse complement strand
TCACATAATGCTTCTGAACAGTTTGTATTAATATGGATATTTTTAATACATTACTGTAATACCATAATTTTTAATGAACAACATAAATTAGATGTCATACAAAAAATATTGTCATAATGTATTAATAAATTACTATAATATTATTATTTAAGCACATCTTTATTGTAATATAAATATTAAATAATTAAGGTGTATTTATGCATAATGGTAATATTTGTTATATGACTTTTAACTTTTTAGTTAATTTAAGTAAATTAATAATAAAACAATAAAATAAAATTGGGGCCGTTAAGATTTTTTAAATGTCACTTATGCTCACTAAGGCTGCATTTTTTTGATCAAACATAAAGTAAAAACAGTAGTATTGTGAAATATTAAATTATTATCGGTGCTCATGTTTTTGTAAAAACCATGTCAAAAAATTCCGGATTCTTTGATGAGTAAAAAGTTCAAAAGAAAAGCATTTATTTGAAATGAAATCTTTGTAACATTAAAATGGTCTCAGCTGTAATTTTTGATCAATTTAATGCATTCTTGCTGAATAAAAGTATTATAAAAAAAATCTTATTGAACACAAATGTTTAAAACGGATGTGTACTGTGTATAAATCTCACTTAATATCTCTTGAATATAATTGGGGCAAATTACAACCTTATTAACATATCTGAGGAAATCTGTATTATGATGAGTAAATCACAAAACAGTTTGCTTGTCTTGGTCCACAGATGAAGAACGCCTTCACAGTGACACACGTGATCGTGCCCAAGCAGTGTGGAGGACCAGATTACTGTGACACAGAGAACGAGGAGGAACTTTTCCTAATCCAGGATCAGAATGATCTCATTACACTGGGCTGGATTCATGTATGAGGTTTTCTGTAATAATTTTTTCTGTAATAATTTTTTTAATAGTATCACTGTAATTATGTGTCTTGAGAATAATTAGTGTCTTTTTTTTTCCTATAAGACCCACCCGACCCAGACGGCCTTTTTATCCAGTGTGGACCTGCACACACATTGCTCTTATCAAATCATGCTTCCAGAGTCTATAGCCATTGTGTGCTCACCTAAATTCAATGAGTATGTTTTGAGCTATATGCTGTCTTTCTTAGTTTGAGTGATCGTTAGCAGGTATGACGGAACAATGACAGTCTGATAACTCCATGGTTCTCCAGGACGGGCTACTTCCGGCTGACAGACTACGGGATGGACGAGATCTGTTCCTGCAAACAAAGAGGATTCCACCCTCATCCAAGGGAGCCGCCACTCTTCTCTGTGAGTAATACCTGATTAGTGATTAGAGAACCCTAAATATTAAACTTCAGTACATAAAGTAATAGCCAAAAAAATTTAATTTGCTGAAAATTGACCCTGAGGCCATCCAAGATGTAGATGAGTTTGTTTCTTCATCAGAACAGATTTAGAGAAATGTAGCATTACATCACTTGCTCACCAATGGATCCTCTGCAGTGAATGGGTGCCGTCAGAATGAGAGTCCAAACAGCTGATAAAAACATCACAATAATCCACAAGCAATCCACACCACTCCAGTCCATCAGTTAACATCTTGTAAAGCAAAAAGTGTTTGTAAGAAATAATCCATACTAACATTTCCTGCAGTGAAAAAATCAATCCCTTATTGTCCTCTCGCATCAAAATCCACCAATATATTTGTTTAGAACTGTTTTGGGCTTGATCTGTGTTTATTTCTCTCCTGATTCAGATGAGACAACTGTTCACTGCAGGAAGCAGCATTATGGAGAGAAGATTCATATTAAGCTGAAACTAATGGTTTGAAGTTAAATGAATTGTAATGAACGATTTGTTTCTTACAAACAGTTTCTTGCTTCACAAGACATTAACTGATGGACTGGAGTGGTGTGGATTACTTGTGGATTATTGTGATGTTTTTATCAGCTGCTTAGTCTCTCATTCTGACGGCACCCATTCATTACATATAATGCAAAATTTATCCAAATCTGTTACAATGAAGAAACAAACTGATCTACATCTTGGATGGCCTGAAGGTTGAGTACATTTTCAGCAAATTTTCATTTTTGGGTGAACTACTTTTACTCCATGTGAATGATCTACTGTGTCCTTCAACCTTATGTGCACCATAATGAAGGTTTTGCATCTGTGTCTTGTGCTCAGGCTAGTCAACACATCACCATCACTGACGGAAGTGTGAACGTGATGGATTTGCGGTGATTTCATCGCTGCTGTGAAATACGTGCCTTTGCTCTTGACCTCACAGCGACTTGCCAAGAAGCTCCTAATAGGCCAAAAAGGTCCCGTGCTGAACATTGCTACATAGACAGTGGGCCTCTATTATCACATCTTAGCATTCTATATTGGTTTAATTCTGTAATATCCAAATGTGTCCAGTAGGAGCTTAAAATTGAGGTGTGTAGTTTATAGCATTAGCAGCATCAAATGGATTTGTAGAAATGAAGAAAGCTGTGCCCTTAAGAAAGCATAATGGAAAAATAGTGATGCATGGCTTCTGTGAGCTTCCATTTGTTGAAACCAGGTAATTCTATTATTAACTAATTATGTTGCAGAAATTACACACTTCCCCTATAAACACCTATAAATATTTCAGTGTGCACTGCAAAAAATGATTTTCCAATACAAGTATCTAAACATTTACTTGAGAAACAAAATTAATTAAGTCTCGTTTTCTGACAAAAAATAGCTAAAGTAAGGGAGTTTATGCTTAAAACCTGAAAAATATAGAAAAATAAACGTAATTCAAAAGAAAAACAAGATTATTTTTCATACCCAAGTGACAGATTTTTTTTGTTGCTTCAAACATAAATTCATTTGATTGTGATACATTTTTCAGAAATAAATTTTTCATCTTAAATAATTTTCTTTCTCAAGTAATTGTCTTGATTTAAGAACATTTAGATATTTGTGATGGGAGAACAAGTGAAAAATGCTAAGAACATCATTTTTTTGCAGTGTTGTCTTTTGACATTCCATATTAGATATTCCATACGAAAAGTTTCAGATCTTTATGTTGATTAAAAGATCCTCGTACGCCGTTACAACCAGTTTCAGACAGACTGGCTTTTGTATTTAGCTTAACACATGACAATGAAACCGCTGATTCTTTATGCCTGACCATGATTTTGTTAATCTCTTAATAGCTACTTTAATATGTATCAGACTGTTAACATAAAGGCAGATGATTATAGGGAGCAAAGACATTCATTTTCATGTTCTATCAGCCAAACTATTCTCTGCTGCTTACCATAACATTAAAAGTGTTGTTAGACTTGATGCATTTTTTGTATGTAATTTTCTGTAGTCGTGAGCTTCGTTTTTGGAGACTCTGAAGCTTTGCATCTTATCAAGACATAGTTAAACGCAAACATATCTTCACTTGAATATTATCTGTTAAGGCAAGACACTACAGGGAAAACCATTGTTTTTTTGTTTTTTTTTTAAGGCCCTGGTAAATTTTTAGATTTTGGGCTATTTTGCTTCCATAACATGTCGTCTTTGAGACTAGTGGAAAGAAAATATCCAAAATACACATTTAAGGTTTATTATACTCTGTTATGTACATTTATGCAAATATATGCATATTTAATTAGATAATGTTGCATTTGCATATTTAGATGTAAGATTTCAGAAACTTGTAATACAAAAGAATGGTCTTAAACTACTGTGATTAATCAGCTGGGGACGTATGGTGATATCTATTAGTTTAAATGTGTCCCTTACTCACCTGTGGTGTCTTGTCTTAAGTTATATTAAAGGCTTTGAAAACTAGCATTCCTTTTATTACACTTATGGACTGAAAATAAACAATACGTTTATTGCGTACCATATTCACTGAGGTGATGTGCTATTTAAGTGTTTACGTGTACTAGAACTGTTAAAGGGATAGTTCACCCAAAAATGAAAATTCTGTCATTAATTACTCACCCTCATGTCATTCCAAACCCGTAAGACCTCCATTCATCTTCGGAACACAAATTAAGATATTTTTGATGGAATCTGACAGCTCTCTGACCCTCCCATAGACAGCAAAGGTACTAACAACACGATCAACGTCCAGAAACGTAGCAAGGAGATCGGTAAGATAATCCACGTGACATCAGGGGTTCAACCGTAATATTACGAAGCTACGAGAATACTTTTTGTGCGCAAAAGAAAACAAAAACGAATTTTCATTTTTGGGTGAATTAACCCTTTAAGCCGCTTAAGTCAGTTCATGTACATGCGGTCGCTAGTCAATAGGTGGCGATGGAGAGTCGCTCTAGCGCTTCAGTGTTCAGCGGAAATTATGCGAAGAAGAAGACACTGTTCCTGAGCGCTATGCAACTACGTTCAGCTGATGTTTTGACATGGTTTTTCAGTCATAATGTTTGATTAAGTGGTAGTTAAAAATAAACATTTACAGCGAACTGTCATTAAAATAGACTACAAATACGTTATAAACATCTTAATGGCATTTCGTTAGAGAAAATAACAAAAAAAGAAAAATGACTTGGCGTATAGGCTAACGTAAACAACGTCTTACGCAACTGGACTTTAAATCACTGTAAAAGAACAGTTTCTCCTATTAAAATAGAAATATGACAGAGTCCAAAGAGAAAGCTTTGAGTCTGAAGTCTGATGTTACTACAGTCGCTGTCAGGGATCATGTGAAAGAGACTAAGAAACCGAAGAAGATTCTCGATGAAGATTAATATATCGAGGTAAGACAGTCTTGTATACTATTTACAACAGTGGATTCCCTGACATAATTAATTGTATTATACTTAATCATTCAATAATTTATTGTATTATATTATTTTAATGCCCATGTGTTTTGAAATGTGTTCTTTGAATACACTTGACTTTGGCTTTGTTTTTTTATTATTATAAAAAAAAAAGACGATGACCTTCAACACCACAGTATACATAAAATACCAAACCTCAGGCCGTTTTTCAACATACAGTATGTTATACAGGAACAGCTGATTGAGCTTCATGTGTCACCAGTAAACAACACGCTTATCTGCATAGATTCTTCTGTCTTGATTTGCTAATGACACGCATACTTCCTGTCACCATTTCTTCCAAAGAGTTTGGAGAAGATCATCCAGAGGGACTTTTTCCAAGATGTCTCCAAACTTCAAGCACAGAAGGATTATCTGGAGGCGGAGGAGGGCGGAGATCTGGAGCAGATGAGGGAGATTGCCATCAAATACGGGTCTGCCATGGCTAAATACACCCCACGCACCTATGTGCCCTGTGAGTGACGTTTCTTACTGTTTGGGATTAATTCTTAAAGGAATATTTAACCAAAATTTACAATGGATCCTCTGCAGTGAATGGGGTGTTGTCAGAATGAGTGTTCAAACAGCTGATAAAAACATCACAATAATCCACAAGTAATCCACACCACTCCAGTCCATCAGTTAATGCCTTGTGAAGTGAAAAGCTGCATTTTTGTAAGAGACAAATCCACCATTAACACATTTTTAACTTTAAACCATTGCTTCCATTTAAAGTCCCCCTGTAGTTAAAATCAAGTTTTTTATGTTGTTTATTTGTCTATATGGTGTTTTTAGTATGCCTTTAGACAAACCACGTGCCAATCTATTAATCAACACCATTGCTGAGTATTTTCTCCTTAAAACTGTAGTTTCCCAAAGGCTGACCCAGAAATACGGTTTGAAACAGCCCTCGGTTTGCTTCGTCACAAACCAATAACCAATCATGTCAAGGGATCGATTCATATCAATAGCATGCAAAATATAACAATACCAGCACAAAACCAAAAATAAATTAAAGCAAAAAACCCATGAAGCTGTGGTTTAATGTGAATTTAGAAACGCTAACTTGCATTATAACCCGTGGCAACAGTGTAAAAGTAGCCCAGAGTCAGACCCACCTCGGCATCTGCACTTCACACGCACGCATGCTCGCGGGCGCGAATTAACAATCACAAACGGCTGTATTCGAGTTTTCAAGGCATTTTAGGACACAACATCGTCAAGTAAGTAACTTTAACGAATGTTACAGTATTCACTGTAGTTGTCCGCTAGTAAAAACATAGTTTTATCAGTCATTATCCGTGTATGCCATTGTTTTGCGGTTACTACAGTTCAGTGGATCAGGAGGCGCTGGCTGGTGTGTGACTGAGTGGAGGCGGGACTAATTTGCATATTCATAGATCTGCGTATAGTAAATGAGGCAATGGTGTAGTGTTACATTCAAGCTATTTTAAGGCATGAGAAAATTATTTTCACAAGAAAAAACATTTAAATATGTAATTTTGATGATCAAAGATAAGTTTTAAGGGATAAAATATTTGACTACAGGGGGACTTTAAAATATGAATCCTTTATCCATAATATTGCTTTCTCCAGTGGAAAAGTTGTCTTGTCTGAATCAGTATAGAAATATGCACATACCAAACACCATTCACAAGCTAAATCAGCCAAAAACCGTTCTAAACAAATATATCGGTGGATTTTGATGTGAGAGGACAACAGGGGATGGACTTTTTCACTGGAGGAATCGTTATTATGGATTATGGACTGATATTTTGGCCAGAAGAAACAGTTTAAAGTTAAAACGACTTAATAATGGATTTATTACAAACACAGTTTTTTGCTTTACAGGATGTTAACTGATGGACTGGAGTGGTGTGGATTACTTGTGGATTATTGTGATGTTTTTATCAGCTGTTTGGACTCTCATTCTGACGGCACCCATTCACTGCAGAGGATCCATTGGTGAGCAAGTGATGTAATTCTAAATTTCTCCAAATCTGTTCTGATGAAGTAACAAACTCATCTACATCTTGGATGGCCTGAGAGTGGGTACATTTTCAGGAAATTTTCATTTTTGGGTGAACTATTCCTTTAATGATAACCACCTACTGTGTTTTGCACATCAGTGATTTACTGCTGGCACATTGGAAAACTGGAAATCTGTTTTTTTTTTTTTTATAATTTTGTTCCCATTTAGACACGACTCCTTCAACAGTCCTCCTTCTTGAGACCCCAGATGGTGGAAGTGCATCTCCCTCATGTTCACAGAGCAAACACAGAGCAACGAAAGAGGATGGTAAGTGACTGCTGCTAAATTTTTTAGTCCTTACGGCTAGACACCATAAAAACTCATTTGATCAATTAAAGTACATTGTGACAGTTGTTCTCTATTATTGTATTATTGAAATGTTATGTTTAAATATGCAAACAAGGCACTATCTAATTAAATCTAATTAAATATGCACAAATTTGCATTTTTTGATTTTGCTTTCTTAGTTTTTCAGTTCTTTACAAAGGGGATTTTGGATCTTTGAATCTCCTTATTTTTAAAGATAAATGCAACATCCTACATGTGTTCTTTGTTATGTTTCAGGAAAAGAAGGTGAAAAAGCAGAGGAAAAGGATCTTCCATCTCTGGACCATTTTCTTGCTAAAAACATGAGTGAGGACAATGCATCCTTTGAGCAGATAATGGAGCTTGTGGAGGACAAGGACAAGCTGAGGCATGCGTGGCTTTATGAGGCAGAAAATGAATATAATGAGGTACAGCACAATAATAGCCACTGCATATCATTGCGTTTTGCATTGTTGGGTCTTGTTTTGAGTTCTGACGATGTTTATTGTTCTATCATATAAAGAGGCATGAGCAGAACCTCACTTTACCGTCCACAGAGAAACAGGCGCTTGAGTGCACCAAGGCAGGAGTGGAAACATGGCAGTACAAGGCCAAAAATGCACTCATGTACTACCCTGAAGGTAAGGTTTCCCATTGAGGATCCCCATCTGTTTAATATTGCATGACACTTTCTGAGGCTTGTAAAAAACTATTAATAACTTGATTATGAGTCTGGTGATATATATAATTGAGTTCATAGCCAAAGAGCCATACGGTAAATTGCATGTGTTTATTTTGTTCCCCAAAAGGTGAAAAAGACGACACGCTGTTCAAGACGCCACGGGAGGTCCTGTACAAGAACACACGGTTTAATGTTGACCCCTTCTGTAAAGCGCTGAACAAATCGCAAATCCAGCAAGCTGCTGCGCTCAATGCACAGGTAACACTGACTTCTGCATCTCATTTGTCAGCATCAGATCATAAACCACTTTGATGAAATATGATAAAACTAAATGCATATTTCTCTCCTCTGTGTTGACAGTGTTGGACGAGAGAGGACCAGGCCTGGACTTTATTTTGCTAACGTTCAAAGAAAACTTTAATAATAAAATAAACGCAAAATAGCGCGACAGCCCCTCGCGGACGACTGTCGCGCACAAACAGAACTAAAACACAAAATAAAGTCCAGGCCTGGTCCTCTCTCGTCCAACACTGTCGTCACTCCTCCTTTTATCCTTCTGGAGCTCCTCCGTGGGACTCGAGACCGGTGAGTGGCGCAGGTGTCGCGCATTAGCATTTACTCCACCGGCCTCGCTCCGTTCCCATGGCTCTCGGCCCCGCCCCTCTCGTCACAATATCAAACCTTAATTTTCTGTATTTTATTTTCAAAATTCCAAAACGTTTTAACATTTAAATTAAATCCCACATTTTCAGTGTGGTTTCAGACGACTGGTTGACTGATGTATCAGCAAGCTAATTATATTGGTTGTTATTTGGCGTTTTTTTTAATTATCGGCATATTTTGACAGCGCATGGGACTTTGCTGACAAAGTCAGCACCTGAATACACAAGTTTCAGTATTTATGTCCTTTTTTTATATTTTAAACAATTTCTTTACTTGCAAGAATATCGGTCGACCACTACTTCAGACTTTTGAAGTAGTCTGTATTTTTACGATAAAAGAGTGTTTCAGGTTTCAGTGGGGGACAGAAAACTCTAATCTCTATAACTTAAAAAAAAATAAACTTTGGTTTACACATGAAAACCAAAAGATACCCTTTTTGATGTAGTTTTCAAAGTGATATTCAAAACTGCATTCATGTTGTGTACTAAATGATTATTTATATGTATTGCAGCCTTACTCTGAAGGGACTGAGTCCTGCAGCGCTGTCTCCTGCCCTTCAGCGTCTAGTAAACAGATCGTCCAGCAAATACACAGATAAAGCCCTGAGGGCGAGCTACACCCCGTCACCTGCGCACAGGATCATGGGCTCTAAGACTCCTCTCGGAGGCCCAGCCACTCCCTCCATCACACCAACACCTGGGAAAGCCAGAACACCGGCCACACAGGACCCGGCCTCCATCACAGACAACCTCCTCCAGCTGCCCAAGAGGAGGAAAGCCTCAGATTACTTCTGAAACAAAAGACTGAACAAAAACTCTAACGTGGTCACATTTATTGGTTTTTTTTTTACACATTTTTTTTAAACTGTGAAACTAAATTAATCATCAGGTCTCTTGGACTTCATTCTATAAGGAAGAAAATGTCTACAACTTAAAACATCTACAGTTTGTAAGAATTTAGTTAAAATTTTTATTTTAGCTAGCATATATCTACTTTTTCAGCATCATCCACATCAACTGATTCAATCAGGTGAATAATTTGTTCTATTCGGTTCTTTATTACTCTTGATTTGTTTTGAACAAAGCTGGTTCAGTCGTCCTGAAGTCTGAGCATCTTTTATGATGTTGAAGACATCTTGCAAGATCTCAAGTGCACAATAAAGAGTTCTACAGATTTGTGTGTATTATTTCACTATCCATATTTTACAAGATTCATTTGCTGAATCCATCTTTGGGTTGGAGGCTGGACTCATACAGCATATACGCAGAAAGACTCCCTTAGTGAATTTACTCTTAACAAAATCTATGATTGCAGTGTTCGACAGAAGAAAAGAAATCATGTCTTTTTTTTTTTTTGCCATTAAGCCTGGACTCACATTATATGATGCTGGGACAGACTCTGAATTCTTTTCTCAAAACTAAGGTTGATCACCATATTTTGTAATATCTGTTTTTCAGTCACGTTGTAATCCATGTTGGCCGAAACAACACAAAAATGTTTCATAATTGTTTTACTGTTTAAGTTTAGAGAAAAAACCCATAATTGACTATTTAATCAAGGTTCCCACTGTGACAAGTTAACACATAGTGTGTGACAACAAGCTTTGCTCAGTTTGTGTAAATGAATTGAATAGCTTGTTGCACGACATTGCACTAGGGAAAAAATGGTGTAGGATTTACTTTGAAACAATTTTCACTTAGAAATTGCTAGTAAAATTCACAAATATTTACAAAGTGGAAATTTTGAAATACTTAAGTACTATTTTCTCGTAAAAAAAAAAAAGCAACTTATTTACAACTTTGAAAAATAAACTTTGTTTCATTTGTATCTTTTTCTATATGTCTGGGGTTGGTCATTTTTAAAGTATTTTGAAAGAAGTCTCTTCCCCAAGGCTGCATTTATTTGATCAAAAATACAACAAAAATAGTAATATTGTGCTGATTTGGTGCTCAAGAAGCATTTCTATTATCAATGCTGAAAACAGTTGTGCTGGTTACTTTTTTTTTGTTTTTTTGAAAAAATATTGATATTGTATATATTGTAATATATTGATTTTTTTTTTTTCAGGATTCTTTGATTAATAGAAAGTTCAAAACAGCATATGTTTTGAAATAGAACAGAAATGCAATGTCTTTACCGTCACTTTTGACCAATTTAATGCAAAATAAATGTATTAATTTTTTCCTTAAAAAAATACAAACAAAAATTACTGGCCCCAAACTTTTGAACAGTAGTGTTACATAAATTAATATATATTAATTTAAACAATCATGTGACTGGCTGCAAAACAAACGCGCTCAAAACGCTTTTGAAATATTTAGGGCTGCACGATTAATCGCATGCGATATTTAACGCGCATCTTGTCAGAAAGCCGGTTCTGTAATCAGCGGTAAATCTCCATCACCTGCGTGCTTTCACATTGAGCAGCATTAACTACACAGAGCCGTTGTTCACTGATGAGCAGCGCAAAAAATCGCGCGAATATGAACGTGGTTTAGCGCAGCTCGTCAGTGAACAACGGCTCTGTGTAGTTAATGCTGCTCCATGTGAAAGCACGCTAATTACAGAACCGACTTTACTAACAAGATGCGCATTAAATATCGCATGCGATTTATCGTGCAGCCCTACATCTAATATTTCATAAGAATATTGATATATATTTTGTTTTCCTATTCAATTGTTTTGTCTCGGCTTTACTGATAAGATGCGCGTTAAATATCGCATGCGATTAATCGTGCAGCCCTAGAAATATTCCATGAAACATCCGTGTGAACAGTGAGACATGCTGACGGTCTGGTTGGCGGAGCGGCGGTTGAATGGCGTCGTTGACGTGGGGAGATACTTCGGATGGCGACAATACGGTGGCCGAGAGAGCTCAACGCGCTGCAACTTAAGAAAACACATGCAAATTGAAAAAACACCAGCAAATTAAGAAAACATCTTCATCAGTTTGACAACACATGTG
>NW_015549598.1:528862-533180 GCF_001515605.1 Sinocyclocheilus anshuiensis | reverse complement strand
AGACACCGAAAGGAAGAAGTAATGATTTCTAGATTAAGGATGGGTCACACAGGACTAAATTCAACACTTGCATTAATGGGGAAGCATGAGAATGGTATGTGTGATGAATGTGGTGTTTTTGAAACGTAAGTAAAATGTAGTAAATATGAAGATCAGCGTAACAGTCTTTTTAGCAATATAAGGAACAGACCAGTGAGTGTCGTGGACCTTCTGGGAAAGGGTTTGAGTGATAGTCAGATGTTTAAGGTGGTTTTAACATTTTTAGAGCTCACAGGATTAGACCACAGGATTTAGTGTTTGAGGATGAGGATCATGATGCTTCTGCCCATCTCGGAGGTTGAGGAGCACAGTGTGGAAGCTGGAGGAGCTGAAGCTTGGGCTCTGATCTTCTGGGGTGTGTGGGGCATTACACACTTTTTTTTTTTTTCCTTCAGTACAGATTCATCACTCATGTGCGCAAGATATACAGTAGGTGGCGGTAATACTCCTAAGGAGTGAACGGCCATTGAACAAAAAGAAGAAGAAGAAGAGACATGCTGAGGGCATTGTCGTGCATGTGTTATTATGAGGGCTTGATTAAGCGCCTCCTCCTCCAGTCTGTGGGCTGGAGAACAGACTTGCTTGGGATTGTTTTGATGGGACGGTGGCGGAGCCATCTTGTTTTATATCCGTGCTAAGCCCGTATACCGAGCCAGAGGAAACAGCCCTGGAATATAACACTACATTCCGACCCTAGCCAACTGAAATCAACACATCCGAGTGTCGAAGCTTATTTCTGATCGACGGAGTACACGCAGAAAGCGGAATCGGCTGTTCGTTGCGATTTATTTCTCAACATCGGCGGCTGGTGCTTTAACTGCATTTTCTCTCGCACATTTTCTCCGGTATAAGATACTATGAATGGAGGATAAATGTGGCCGAAGGCTGACAGCGGTGGTTTTGTGCTTCTCCTCTTCATTCTGACAGTAACAGATCCGTCACGGACAGGTAAAGGTGTTGCTTTAATCAGTGCTTGTGTTTGCTGCAGTCTGGGCTGGTGAAGGCTTGAACTGCTTATTTTCGGTCATGAGGGGGATGAACAGGCGCTGAGCTGCAGAGGCTCTTTCGCAGGCCGTCAGGGCCTTTAACTACCGCTGTGTTATCATTTATTATTGTGCATTATGTCTTTAGTTTTACGCCTTTTTAGTGCATTCCATATGGCAAGCTGCTTTAACATTTAATCCTGAAAGCTACATAGTATCTATTTATGTTACTAGATTTAAGCCTTTTATATTACATACCATGTGGCAAGCTGTTTAACATTTATTCCTTAACTGCATAATATATGTTTGTTATTCATTACTTATTTTTTCCTTTGCTTCGAGATACTATACCAATCTATTCCATTGTTACTTGTATCAAATTGCAAATCTGTGGTGAACCCAATTATTTACTTTCAACTAGTTATTGCTGGTACCTGTTCCAGTTTTACAAGTCCTGGTACTTTATGGATATCTGTCCCAGTGGTGCACAACAGAAGAAAAAAAATCCCATTCATTTTCTCAATAGGGAAATTTATTTTTAGCTATCTTAAAAACCTTAACAAACCCACTGAGCTACATTAACAAACCCACTGATTTGTTAACTGATGGAATATGCTTTTGTTCAAGCCATCAACCCACATTATTTCAACTTGTTTTTAAAATAAGTTTAACAGAGTAGAAAAACTACATTTTCCATGATACTGCAAAGAAATCTGCACCAATGAGAGAAACAATGGCGGCTAAATAACTGCCTACATATATATGTATATATGTATATATATATCTTTGTCAAAAGTTTTTGATTTATCCATTTGATTGTCATTTGCAATGCTTAAAGCTGTTAAGCTGTCTTGTAACTTTCTTTTTGCTTCAAATCAATGTTGTGATTCACCTTGTAGCGTGTTGGTTTGGTTCGTCATGGCTTATAACTCTAACAAAACTTTTTTTTTTTAATCGCTATGGAAAAATTTAATGGGAAAAATACTTCTGGAACCAACACTGCTATACACACCATACAGCAGCCATTCTGACATATGAGAAGAAAAATTAGTAGAATAAGAAGCGTTATTAGTAACATTAGATAGATACTAGGGTCTCAGAAATGGGTTCTAATATCTAATAAGGGCGTTTACACGTCAACGATGATTTTTTTAAAACGGAAACGTTTTCCCCTACGCGTACAGACCACAACCTTGTCGAAACAATCCCCATTTACACAGATCCACAAAAACACCTAAAAATGCACGGAGTTTGTAACAGTATCATGTTCAAAAAAGGTGCGCTTTGAAACCTGTTTTCAAAAGTTTGCATTCTCAGGCCCTCAAAACCATTGTTGTGTAAATGAATGGCCAAAATGCATAAAAACATTCTGTTTTTAGTTGAAAATGGTGTTGTGTAAACTCCCTAAATAAGTGATATATTAAAACTGAAATTTGTATTAGTAACTATTGTAATAGTTGGAAGTGAATAGTTGATATGACCACAGATGCCCATACAATAAATGACAAAATTCTCAACAATGGAATTTTTACTTGTCACTGTTGAGTTAATGACTAGTAGCAATGAAACAAATACTAGTATGTAATGAATGGTTGCTAGTGGAACTGAAAGATTTTAGTTGAAGAAAACAGTGACAATTGGATTTTTAGTAATAAAAAACATGTTAGTACAGTAAAATAGATGCTTCTAGGTTTTAAGGAATAAATGTAAATGTTCAATTAACTTGCCATACATGCCAGCCATTTTCAGTCAATCTAGTGTTTCTGGTAGGCCACAGTTCAATACAGGAGCAGACAGATCAAGCAGAACGCTCTGGATGGAGAAACATCTAAGCGCTAGGTCTCTGTTCTGATGTTCCTCTGTTAGATGGGAGGTTTATTAATCCTATAGATACAAGGTGATGCATGGAAACCCAGCGGATCAAATAAATAGGACAGTATTTAGGTTAATGGCCTGTGATGTGCTTTTCTGTGTTTAATTAAGCCCAGGTTATGTGCTCGGTCTGCACTTATTTTCGGGGACAGGAAGGTTTGGTCTGTCTCCATGTTGAATCTCATCGAATAAACCCACAGCTGGTGTTTAATCTCAGTGTGTGCTCTTGTTAAAAGTGCATAATATTAACATGATCGCTGTGATGTTAACATTAAAGGAGGCTCTTGCATATCTTTACTACTGACCCAGAAGACTTTTACTACATAACAAACTCAAATTGATGCATGAAAAACCCATGTGCAAAATAGTAGGGCAGTGAACTTTGTATATTCCTCTTCATGTACAATTGAACCTAAAATCTTAATGTTGAAAAGGTTTTATCTTTTTGTCAACTACCCAAATGGGTTATTCATACTATTTTGGTGATCACTAGAACTTATGGACACATGGACGAGAAGGATTTTACCAGTCAAACAGTTGTTCAGCTGTTCACAATGGTCTTACTGTCTACAGCGGTGAATGTGGTGCAGATCTGCTTCTAGTAATCCATCCATAGTAGAGAACACACTGCTCTTCTGAAGGCATCTCAATGTCGGTGTGTTTGTTTAAGGATAACTTTAGACTCAAGGGTTGCACAGGTGATTGACTGAACGTCTGAATGTCTGTACCTCCCAAGAAGCTCTCTTTTTTAAATGTAATTAGTATGTCTGTAGGATGCTTTATCTTCTCAAGAGATTGTTTAGTGGATTAGAGGATCAAGCTAATTGGGTGTTTGCTAACAGATAACAGAAATTAATTTATTTATAATATTAGATGGCTTTTAAGTTTAAGTATATAGCTGTATAAAATGATACACACACAGAGAGATGTTGAGGTTTTTGTGTTTTATGAGGACTCTCCATAGACACAAAGATTTTTATACTGTAAAAGTTAGAAAACATTCTGCATTTTTTACATTTTCAAAAAAAACAAAACATGATTTAGAAACTGTTTTGCACATGGGGACAGACATTTTGTCCCCACAATGTAAAATATTTCAGGTTTTACTATCCAACATTGGGAAAACCTGGACCACACACACATATGGGCATAAGTAATTGATTAAATTTATATTAAATGTAAAAAAATATATATATTTACTAGTAATAATGATACTGTATATGTAATCAATAAATTATATATATACTTTATTTATTATATTTCATTATATTATTGTTTTTATTTAATATAATGTATAATATAAATGTAATAAATTATTCCAAAAAATACATAATTTTATTCTTATTTTCATTCTTGTTTAAAGGGGTCATATGATGTTGCTAAAACGAACATTATTTTGTGTATTTGGTGTAATGAAATGTGTT
>NW_015549598.1:506725-528612 GCF_001515605.1 Sinocyclocheilus anshuiensis | reverse complement strand
GCTTGTAACACTCCAAAGAGAAAGGAAAAATTTAAATCGCATCATATGACCCCTTTAATGAATTGTTAGTTTTGGTATGTTTTATTATTAAAATTATTGTTATTTTATACACATGTAAACGAATATAACTTAATTATATATACTTTAATAAAATGTATAATATTAATGTAATAAATTATAATTAGTAGTATTTTATAATAATAATAAATATACATTTATTTTATACTTAATGTAGTGTATATAAATAAATTATTCTAAACTACTATATACAGTATATATATAGTTATTAAATATAATTTATATTTGATGGTTTTATGCAAATTGTATTATCTAATGAGTTAGTTTTGGTATTTGTATTATTAATGTGAGTTTTTTTTTTTATTAAACATAAAAGAATATAACTTAATGTATTTATTATTTTACTTTATTATACTTTTTCCTGAGCATTAATAAGAATGTATATTTTGTCTACATTTTTTATGGTTCTAAGGCTTTGCTTTCTTGAAGCAAGATATCATTTCACATTTTTAGGGCCTTTGCAAGATCACATTTGAACAAAATAAATGCGTTAGAGCTTTCTGGTCATTTACATTGACTTTTGTTTGCAAATGTAGATGTATCTGTGCTATCTATTGTTATTTATACCCTGCTAACCAGGAGACAGATTGTCCCTTGAGCCTTTCAGAGATTAGGTAATGTTATATTGCTGAAATCACTAAATCTGCCTCTCCCCCCGCAGGTCCACGGCTCGCTCTGGCCAGACTGTTGCCAGGTAAACTGCGATCCTTGGAATTCTTACAAATGATCTTGAGCGTTACCAGCCACTTTGACCCTGTTTGAGCCTTATTTGGCTAAGCCTGACATTGACACTGATGTCCCTAGATGCCGTTGAATGGCTGTTAATCTAAATTCTGAGACTTTTCCTGTTGTGTAATAAATCATGTTCAATTCTAATCACAGGTAATGGAGTCTCTGTTGCAGGTTGTCTCTTTCTAGATTAGTTTCACTCAGTGTATTGTCTGTGTTTCAGATCAGCGCTGCAGTCCTGGCCAGTTTACCTGCCGGAGCGGAAAAATGCAGTGCATCCCTCTGTCCTGGCAGTGCGATGGATGGACGGCCTGTGAGGACAAAAGCGATGAGATCGATTGCCCTAGTAAGTTCACACACTCTCTCACACACACACACACACACACACACACAGCCACATTCTTGCGCAATGCACTTTAAAAACACGCTCATGCTTATGTCCACATGAGGAACGCTTTCACTTCCGCTTATTGGGTTTTGTCTTGTCATTTTGCCAGTGCGTGGCACCCTGGATTTTGTGTGCTGTCGTTTCTGTGTCTTAACCCTGGAGTGAGACACGGTGCTCCGAGTCTGATTCCTGGATGGGATAACAGGAATTACAGAGCGGATTTACTGAGCATGTGATCTGTGTCTCGTAGCTCCTTCAAGCACTGCTGATCAGAATCACACCCCGAGCACATGAATGCAAGAGAAAATAACCCACTGAGGATTATTGGCTTTGTTTTGGTGGTGTTGCCAGATAATCAGGAAGCGGTTGTATGTAGACCTGTAGTCTGGGATATTTTAGGTTTTTTGAGGTGGTGATGTGATTGTTTGAATCTTGCCGGTTTTTATCAACTGATTGGTCTTCATATCTCTTCCTTTGATTTATGATGTGTTTAGCAGTCTTCAGTGACACTTTCAGTAGCAGGAGATAAAATAAGTCCATTTCGGCAAGGTGCCGTTTCATATTTCTTATACTTTGTCCAATGGGACTTATATGTTGAATGTGTGATATGTTGAATATTCACAATATATTTGTTCATAGGGAATTTGCTGGTGATAGAAAAACATTTTTATTGTTTATTACATGTTTATTTTATTTTTTATAGTTTTTGTTTTTTATTCAGTTCTTGTTATTGCTTTTTTTTTTTTTTACTGTATTTTAGTTCTTGCATTAAATGTTATGGAGCAATTTGCCAACACTGACTGTTTGTTAAAGATGACATTTCTTCTGACAAAAAAAATATCACATTTTAAGCCATTTCAGAGCAAATGCATAAATATCAGGATTAAATATCATCAAAAGTCTAAAAAATAACTACTGTCTGCTGAACTCTTGTCTAACCCCTGCCGTGCTTACTGCAGTTGTAATCATTATTAGACAGAAAACACTGCAGGGTTACGTACTCATTTCATGCTTGTATTATTTGCACTGCTCTTTTCTGATATCGTTGTAATCGAGTCGATGTTCTCAGGAGTTGTTGGCTCATTTCTTGGTTGGTCTACAATCTTCGTTTCGGATTTAGTGCTCCTTCTCTTACGAAATGAGGAAGTGGTTTAATAATTCTTAGAAACTCTGTTTTTATCTTAGCAGACCTGCTGCTCAAATGCTTTTGGTTCAGGGCACAGATTTTACATCAGACATCAAGTGTGGACACAAAATATTTTTATTTTAAATAAAAATATATAAATGAATTATTAGTTTAAATTTTTTTTTTATAACATTTATTATTAATTTTAATACATATAATATAACCATGAACTTTATAGACCTAAACAACAAAAACATTTTTTTAAATAATTTTGTAAAAAAAAAAAAAAAACACCTCTGAGCGCATAGGTAATCTAGCTAGTCTAGGTCATATATTCCTTTAACTGTCGTAGTTTTGTTCATAGTTTTTGAGGATAAGGCCACTGAGTTCAAATCTTTCGGGCCGGTTTTGTGAACTGGATCGACTGATTGGTTGAAAAGATGTTTTAATGACCTACCCTGTAGCATCTTATTGAATGTTATCCTTCCAGACAAATATAGATCATTTCCACAGATGATTTATGCTTCAGCTGAGTATATTTTACCTTATTCAAGAGAATCTGTTCTTGCATTCAAGCTGCATTCTGATATTCCTTATTTCGCTCTCTTGCAGCAATAAAGGAGGAGCGGTATCGTTACAGCAACGGTTTTGAGCCAGTGGAGGATGTCATGGGAGTCGCTCAGCCAGTGCGCTTCAACAGTAAGACCCTTCCTGATCTCCTTAAACACATATGCTGTGAAGATGTGCTGTTTTTACATTACTCAACATTTCCCTTAGCAATCACATAAAAACAATACAAAAAAAACGAATCAAATAAATGTACAAAATCACATACACAAATAAGAGCTTAACCTGTGCAGCAGGAGGACACATTTTAATAATAATAATAATTATTATTATTATTTTTATTGTTGTTTTTATTACACTAGAGATAGATCAGTATATTATATACACTACTGTTCAAATGTTTGGAATCAGTTCTTTTAAGAAATTAATACGTTTATTCGGCAAGGGTGCATTAAATTGGTTAAAAGTTTCAAAAGATTTCTATTTCAAAGAAATTCCATTCTTTTGAACATTTTATTTGTTATTTTATGATGTTATGTTATATATATGGACATAGTTTTCACAGAAATATTAGGCATCAAAACTGTTTTCAACATTAATAATAAGAAGAGATGTTTCTTGAGCAGCAAATCAGCATATTCGAATGATTTCTAAAGGATCATGTGACACTGAAGACTGGAGTAATGATGCTGAAAATTCACCTTTGCATCACGACATTTAAAAATATATTAGAAAATAAGATATTATAAATTGTAATAATATTTCACAATAATACGATTTTTACTTTATTTTGTATTAAATAAATGCAGCCTTGGGGAACATAAGAGAACATAAAAGGGTGCCATTTATATATAAATATGAATATAATGGAACACCACTGTAGGGTGTTAGAAGTTATGTGGAAATGATGATGTTTTTTAAATAATGTAATTCCCGCTCCAAACACAGGGAAGTGTCCGAGCGACTGGCACCACTATGAAAAAACAGCCAGCTGTTATAAAGTCTACCTGAGGAGCGAGAACTACTGGCAGGCGGTGGAAACCTGTCAGAAGGTCAACGGCTCCCTCGCGACGTTCAGCACCAATGAAGAGCTGCAGTTCATCCTCAAGATCGAGGTGGACTTCGATGAGAAAGTGTGCGAGCGAAAGGACCAGTGCAAGTGAGTTTTCTGAGGAAGAGATGAGGTTTTACAGTTTTAAGTTCTCAACGCTGTGGATGTTCTCTGTCGTTGCAGGTTCTGGGTGGGATATCAGTATGTGATTACCAACCAGAATCATTCGCTCGAGGGCCGTTGGGAAGTGGCATATAAAGGTTGGTTTTTATCTCAAATTATTTTAAGTAGGGATGTAACGATTCGCTCAACTCACGATTCGATTCGATCAGATTCACTCTCTGCCAGCAGGTGGCGCTTAAAGCGTTTCCTTGGTTTCCGCTGTAAACAAAGCAGTGCTGCACTTATGAACTGTAATATGCATTATACAGAGGCAAGATGAAAATTAAAAAATACCATCTGAACTTTTCTAAAGACAGTAAGTTCCCTCAGACATACATTCATATAAACTCCTACCCCTAAATAAATCGCGATTTGTTTAGCATCTCAACCGATTTGAATTGTCACATATTTGAATCGATTTTCAACCGGCTCGCACTTCATCATTACATCCCTAATTTTAAGAAATACAGGGAACTGAAAAACTCACCCTCATGTCAAACAAAAATAACTTTGCCTCTGTTTTCATTGTAATGAAAGAGAATGAGGGCCAGAGCTGTTACACAGCACAATAAAAAAAAAAAGTGGTCCTAAAGACTTGTGTGCTGTATTTCAAGTCTTACGAAGTCTTACCATAACTTAGTGTGAAGAACAGAATGAAATTTAAGTTGCTATTCACAGAAAATGGTCCAGTAGGCTGTTAATTGTGAATCAGTGAGTTGAACTCAATAATCAGATCACTTTAATTTGTGAACGAATCATTCAGACTGGTTTTGTGAAATGAATCGGTTGATTCATTGGAAAGATCAAACATCACTATTTCTGTAATGTACTCTGATGATTTCAGCAAATCATTTTCATCTGAATTTTTTATGATTTTATTTACATTTCGAGTATTTATTAACATTTTAAATTAGCTTTCTTTATCCTTATTTTATATTTTAGTAATATATGTACTTCTGTCATTTTCATTAGTTTTTTATTATTCTGTTTAGCTTTGTTTTATTTTACTTTCAGTCATTGTATAGTTGGCTTTTATTTTATATTTTCAGTTTTCATTTTAATTTAGTTTTATTTGGTTTAGTAATTTTGTCTTTTTTTTTTTTAAGTCATTTTTATTGATTTAGTTTTGTTTGATTTAGTAATTTTGTCATTTTTTTAAGTATTTTTTTTATTATTATTTTTATAAATAAGTATTAATATGTGCTTTAATTTATTATTTTAATTGTAGTCATTTTAATACTTTAAATTCAACTTATTTTCAACTTACAGTTGCCAAAGCAACATTTATCATTTTCACTTAAGTTTAAGGTTAAATTTTAACGTACATGACATTTAATAGTTTTAGTTCTAAAAATAACAACACTGATTTCAAATGACATTTGAGGGTGAGTAAACAATGACAGAATTTTCTTTTTTTGGCTAAACTATTTCTTTAACTTATGAAGAAAATCCTTTTTTTTTTTTTCCACATCTGTTGGCGTTTGGAACTGTTCCCAAAAATGGCGACTCTCATCCGTCTGTCTGTTCCTCACAGGATCCATGCAGGTGTTTTTGCCTCCGGAGGGTCTGGCTAATTTCGGCGAGGCGAACCCCACCCAGGATAATGTATTCTGTGCCCAGCTGCAGCGTTTTCAGATCAAGAGCATGAACGAGCGGGGCTTGCACAGCTGGCACGCCGAAAACTGCTACAAAAAATTCCCCTTCCTCTGCAAGAGAAGTACGTCCAGCAGCGTATTGTTTGCTAGCATTCTGTTAGTACTAATGTATTGATATCAATCTGACCGGTTTCTTCACCAGGACAAACGTGTGTGGACATCAAAGACAACGTGGTGAACGAGGGCTATTATTTCACACCTAAAGGGGGCGACCCGTGTCTGAGCTGCACGTGCCACGACGGAGAGCCGGAGATGTGTGTGGCCGCCTTGTGTGAGCGCCCGCAGGGCTGCCAGCATTTCCGCAAGGACCCTAAAGAGTGTTGCAAGTTCACCTGCTTGGATCCCGGTACATTCATGATCTCTCCAAATCACAGTGTGAACTGCATGCCAGTTGTGTGTGCTTGAATTTAATGCCTGTATTACAGTTGAAGGTTAGGGGACAGATCATTTATTATTTAGGTGTATTTAAATGAAGATACATCTTTAAATGTGCACCATATGTGATTTTGCACCCATGTTTGCGGAGTGAAGTGCCCAAGTCTCACCACTACGTGGAGCTACTCTGCTTTCTCTTATTGTAAAGCTAGATTCTCTTGATATGTGTGGACTGGCAAACTACCATTATTTTAATAGACAGACAAAATTTACAAGAAGACATTTTTATATAAATTCTTATAGTTAGTGTTGTTTATATTTTATTGTATATTTTATTAGCTATATTAGCTTTTATTTTATTTTTTTATTTGAATTTTAGTTCAAGTTTTAGTCATTTTATGTAATTTTTATTAGTCGTTTTTTAAAAGCGTTTCTATGTGCTTAAATTTTTTCAGGTTTAGTTTTAGTACTTCAGCTTAAACTTTTTTTTTTATTAGATTTTTCATCTAATATGTATATTTTATTTTAATTTAGCTATATTTCAATTACTTTGAAATAATTATTATTTAAATAATTATATAATTCTTTTTTTATTTTTTATTTTTTTTATTTTTACACATTGTGTACACAAAATGCACAAAAATCTGGTGCATTATGACCAAATATCTGCTGGTTTATATGCGTATTACTACTGCATATTGTTTCAGTTACTTTTTAAGATAAGTTCTAGGTAGTATTTACTGTTCAGTGTGCAGTCAGCAGTATACTTTCAATCACACACATTCCTAGTGTCAGGCTGTGGTCTGGTAGAGGTAAATCTCATTAGTGTTGTTTGTTTTCAGATGGTAGCAGTCTGTTTGACTCTATGGCCAGCGGTATGAGGCTCATCGTGAGCTGCATCTCGTCCTTCCTCATCCTCTCGCTATTGCTCTTCATGGTGCACAGACTGAGACAGCGCCGGCGGGAACGCATCGAAACCCTCATTGGAGGAAACCGTAAGGCCCTGTGTGATCAGCTGATTATATGCACATGGTAAAGTGCTGTTTTTCTGAATCATCGCTGTCTTTCACAGTGCACCATTTTAATCTGGGGCGGAGGGTCCCTGGCTTTGACTACGGGGCGGATGTGTTCGGGACGGGCCTGACACCTCTGCACCTCTCTGATGATGGTGAAGGTGGAGCTTTTCACTTCCAGGAGCCTCCACCCCCTTATGCTGCTTACAAATACCCAGATATCCACCACCCCGATGACCCTCCTCCTCCATATGAGGCCTCCATCAACCCAGACAGCATCCTCTACATGGACCTTGGTATGTTTTTACAAAGATTAACAACAGTAACACTGTGTTTTTAGGTCTTTTATATACATATGCAATTAATCATTTATCATCTTAAATTAATTTGTTTTATGGATCACACTCTAGAGCTCAGATCCAAAACCTAGTGAGCTGCTTATATAGACAACTTTATTATGTTTATCCTACATTCTAAGATACCCAATTATGGCCAAATTGTAAGGAATCATCGGATGTATCTTTTGCAAATAAAGCAAAACCAGAATGCATTTTGTGGTGTATCCCCCCAAAAATACTCAAGAGGAATATCATTTGCAAATATTATATTGCATTTAATACTGAAAAGTGTTGATTATAACCATTTTACACAATATTTGTGTATATGTGTGTTTTTTATGTATTAGAGAACATTAGCTTATAACAATGCTATAATCAAACTATTGGAATTAATTGTAAATCTCTTCAGCACTTGAATATTGCTCATTTGTGTGGCAAACTCGTGGAAACTGAAAAAAAAAAAATCGTTTGAAATTTTAATTTTAATTTTTAATATTTATAAATAAATAACTTTTAATTAAAAAAAACATTTTGAAATGATCATTTCTGTTATGCATTTAATTGTTTTTGCAGTTATGCTCAGTTCTAAATAATTTAAGAAAATACAATTTCAGTATTAGTATTATTTATATGGTTTTATAGTTTTTATTAATATTTTGAATTAGCTTTTAATTTTTGTTTTTTTTATTTTAGTTTCAGTTGTAGTCCTTTTTGATATGCGCTTTATTTTTAAAATGTTTCTATTTTTTCTATATTTCTATTTGGCGCTCTTTTTATTTCAGTTTTATTAATTACATTTATTCATTTAGATTTTCAGTTGTTAAATTTTATTTTTTAATGTAAATGTAGAAAAATGCAAAACGTAATTTTTCTTCACTTTTAGGTTTTCTAATTTTGGTACTTCAAATTAAAATATTGTATAATTTTACATTTGCTTGCATGCTTGCACTTTTCATCTAATACTTGTATTTCATTTTATTTTAGCTTTATTTCAGTCAATGGAAATGTCATTTTTAATAGTTGGTTTTAGTTAACAATATCAAACACTAGACAGCAGTGCAGCTCACTAGGTTTTGGATGACCCTTCGTTGACCTCCTGTTCTCTCTGCAGGACGGACCAGTGTTCCGCTGGCGACTGGTCTCATGAGTGGCGCGATCGACTCTCTCCAGAGGGATTTCCCCGAGCCTGCGCTCCCTGCCCCGCCGCCGCCGCCGCCCCTGGAGGAGCGCGAGGACTCCATCGACAGCAACACCCTGCTGGTGTCTCCAGACACCCCCAGTGAATCAGAGAGCAGCATCACGGAGAGCTCCACCGCAGACTGCAGCGGCCCCTCGCTCAGCACCGTGGTGTAGGGCACATCATAGGATCATTGGGTACATGTCAAGACTTTACTAACTGAAGGTATTGGAAGCTGTAGGACTCGAGGACGATTTCCTGTTTAGAGCAAAGACTTCAGACACGAATGAAAAGACACTTGTTTCGGGTTTTTATTCAGCGTTTTTTCAGCTTGAGCGTCACATGTAAAGAGGGCCAGTAAAGCACCTCTCTGTGAGGTTTACACTGACATGTGTCGATCACACTTTGAACGAATGAACCGGTTGACAAACAGACTTTTTAGGCCTTAGTGGTGTAATCAAGACGACCTGACGTTCTCTCACTGGAATCGTGTCCCGCACACTGACTCTTTCCTGGCACAAAGAAGCTATTTTTCCTTGACTCATTACTGCTCTGTCCAAACTGACCCTTCGGAACCTTTTCTTGGGTGATCGTTCACTTGTCCGTCTCTACGGGAAGGATCCGTTTGGATGTGAGTGATACCATATTATTATCTGGAGTTCTGTGATGTCTGGTTTTTACATTTCTGTCTGTCGGATCAGTAGCACAAACTAAAAAAACAAAGAAAAAAATGTGATTCTTTTAGATGGAGGTACGAGTTTCAGCCACTTTGAAGTGTTCTGCTGTGGCATGGTGATGCAAATCCATCGCCTTGTTTTTGGAAAAGAATGTCATCACCAGCCTAGAAGCTTGTGAGATTCTTTTGGGAGGTGAACTTTGTCGAAAAATGGATTTTGGTGTGTCATCAATGTCACATTTGATCAAGTCTAAAAAGGTGAATCTCATAAAAGTTGTGAAGAAATTACAATAATAATAATAATAAGAATCGTGTTTTCACGAAAGACAAAAATAAGAGATTATATTTTGCATAGAAGCATATTAAACCATTTCTTTTTTGCATCCTGACATTATTTTCATGGCACTGAAACACACCAAAACTACTTCAAAATGTTCAGTGGTCCACAATATTTCAAACAATATTCACACAATATTTCATTTATTTCATGACCGTAATGCTGAAACAATAAATACAAAAATATTATTATTATTTTCATTGTGGTAATAAGAATTGGGGGAAGGAATATTTATGCAAAATAGAACTTTTTATTTATTTTGTGGTAAAATATGATCTGGTCATTTCTTCATAAGATTCATCCAGCACTAATATACATTTTGGATATAGAATGTAACTGTTACAAAAAAAGCTCAACATTTCTCTACGTAATATTTTCACTCATTTTTGCCTCTCAAACTGATCTTAGACGGTGTGCTGAAGCAAATCATAGTGTTTGAAATAGATATTTCTTCTTGTTGAGGTCCTGAGTTAGGATTTGTGTGTTTAGATTTGCCTATGTTGAATTTTTTCGTTTTCAGCACCTGTAAATTATATGCTCTCACATTATTTCAATGTAAATCACTAATAACAACGGTTCATTACTTGACACTAAGTAAATGTGAGTGTATATTTGCACACATGAGTGCATAAATATAAATGTATGTAAGAGCAAAACGCTTTTATTTATTTTTTTTAGTAATTTACCAATTTACAGACTACTTAATTGCCATTTGGACAATGTATTTCCATTGAATGAATTGTGTAATCAAATACGCAAGTTATGAAATTGAGGGATAGATTTAGATTTGGTCTGCATTGTTGCTCGCTGAAACGAACACTGCTTTTTGTATAAAGGAATATGATTTTTTTTCTGACTGGAAAAATGCCCAAACTAAATGATAATCAGGCAGTTTGTACAAAGATAAAGATGTTTTTGCACAACAAAAGCACATTAGACCTACTGTGTTGGGCTGAAATACAAAGACGCATTAATGTGAAGTCAGCCAGCAGATTCCTATTTCTTTAAAGATCCATCACCAGCGACAGAATAATTGAGGATAAAGACATTTTTGTCATCCAGGTAAATGTTCTTTTACTGTGTAGTCTTTGTTTTGCGTTTAATTCCAGGGTTTCACCAGCACAGACGATCCTGTGAACATCAATTTGTATGTGTGTGTGTGTGTGTGTGTGAGAGAGAGAGAGAGTGTGTGTGTGTGTGTGTGTGTGTGTGTGTGTGTTAAACGTGTGAACTGGTCATGTGTAATGTAAAAGTTGGCATGAATGTTTTGCAGACCTCCGGTTGCATGTTTTTCTCTTTTGTGCATGCAGAGAGGACGTCTCTTCTGCTCTTCATTTCTGCTATACTTACAGACGCTCGTCTCCAAACCGAGGTTCGATTCACATCTGGATTCCTCTCTTCCCAACTCCCATTTGCAAACTTTTTTTAAAAATAAAGTATATGATTTCTTCTAGATAGACTTTGTGGTGCAACAAGGGGGGAAAAAGCATGAAATGATTTATGTAGAATGCAGCGGTCGGTGAATTTGTTGATTCTTGAATTATTTTCTTCTTTTATGTCATGTACTGCTTTTTTTTTTTTTGTCACAGGGCTTTTTTTTTTTCTTTCTTTCTCTAAAGTAAATGTACATCTAATCAAATGCCAAATAAATTGTACCATGAAGGACAGTCACGTTTGTTTCAGATCACTTGTTTCAGATGACGACAGTGGGTTTGTGGGGTTAAGATCTCATAATGTCTTATTTGATTCTTTTGAGTGTGATGACTCCTTTGAACATTCTAATGCCTTCTCCGAGATTTCCCTGTCCGTCCTGGAAATCCATCACTCTTTAATGTCATGTGAGCCAGCAGGGGGATCCCCAATGTAAGGAATCACTCAGTTCTCTGACGTAAAAGCCATTCCTCAAGCCTCCTGGGAATTCTGGATCCCTGAGAGATTAGACATCGGTGAGATTCCCAAATAAAGGATTTACTGTTTCACAATTGTGATGAGATGTATTGTTTCATAAGAACTATATTTTATATTCAGTGCCCCCAAAAATTTATTTAGACATTAAATACAAAATAAAAAATCAAGTGGCATCTGAAAAATCATTCATGTAATCATTCTGCTCACCGAGGCAGGTAAAGAGAAACAATTAAATAATTACAAATATTTTAATAAATTAAAAAAATAGAATTTATTCCTGTGATGCAAAGCTGAATTTTCAGCATCATTACTCCAGTCTAGAGTGTCACATGATCCTTCAGAAACCATTCTAATATATGCTGATTTGATGTTCAAGAAACATTATCATTATTATTATCATTTGTTGATAAATAGAAAGTTCAAAATAGAAAGTTCAAAAGAACAGCATTTATTTGCGTTTTTTTTTACATTTTACTGTCACTTTTGATCAATTAAATGCATACCAACTAATATTTATTATTATTAATTACAATAGTATTATTAAAAAATAATGTTGTTATACTATTATTAATAATAATAATTATTATTATTAAAATACTTTTAGATAAATATAATCTAAACCTAATGGTTAGAGAGTCGGACTCGTAACCCAAAGGTTACACATACTATTTAGTGTGGATAGTATAAACATTGGGACAGCAGAGATAATGTTTTTCGCCTACTATATAGTATGCGATTTCGGATGCAGCGAATGTATTTATTGCTCATCAGCTAGAAAATAAATCGTTCTGAGGTGATTCCAACGATATCGGTCCTCTGTGTCATTGTCCTTAGAGTTTTGGTGGACTTATTCTACTAGCATTAGAACGATTATTCAACCTTTATAATTTCTAGTTATCGTCCTTGCTGTGAACGGGCCTTAAATGGTATTATAATTAATTGTAATTGACCAAGAACGATTGTGTTAATTATTTGTAAGTTTATCAGTACTGTCGTTTGATTTGTATTATTTGTATTTGTTATTTATTTCAACAAACTAAATGGAAATGAAATAATATATATATATTGAATTTATAATTATTTATAAATTATGTGTATGTACATATGTATGTGTGTATGGTTGTACATACACATATGTAGTTGTTTTTTGGTGTTTGGCTTAGTGTTCTGTTAGAATCATTATTATACACATACCTTTTGTTCTTAAATATTTTGAATTGTTTTTAGCTTTATTTTAGTTTTTCATTTAAATGTTGTTTTTAAATTTTGTTGTATGCATTTCTCATTTTTATTTAACTTCATTTTTAAAATGTGTATAAGTAGTATTTATAAAGTTTTAGTTTTGGATCTGTTTTTAGATGTTTTAATACTACAATTGATTGCTTCTGTTGTCCTCATTTGTAAGTCGCTTTGGATAAAAGCCTCTGCTAAATGACTAAATAAATAAATCCTTAGTGGTATCCCCATTTACGTATTTCCCCTCATTCATTCTTAGTGAACTTGATCATTCAAAGCCTTTTCCCACACAAAGGCTGCATAGTGGGATTTCATATAATACCCTATAGTAGAAAGATAAAATGTAATAAAGTTTAAAGGACGTTTGTGAAAGTATGCTCACCTATATAGATAAACCAATGAATGAGTTATGTGAAAAATACAAACTTACCTCAGGAGACAAACTATTTGATGTATATACAATAGCAGAGCTATCAAGTGCAAAGTGCTCTTTTACAAATAATAAAGATTAAATAAAATGACATTGTTATCGGTGTGTTTTGTCTATTTTGACTAGCTCAATCACACACACGTGTGTATTGTTGTAGTGCTCATACCCTTCTTCACGTCCTGTTACTGACACGGGGCACTGCTCACTCACACAAAGAGCCCTTGTGTCGGTCTCTTTCAGGTTACTAGGTTTGCCAATCTGGCCAGTGAGGTCATTCCCTGCTGCTCACTAACAGAACGGTCACTATTTCAGCTGAGGTTCTGAAGTGGACCTCATCAACGACTACTTGCCTATAAATGACTGTTCTTTAGTTTAATTGGTAACAATTTATAAAATAATGTAATATAACAAAAACCATTAAATGTTTAACTACAACATTACTGTAAAACGATACTGTTCGTCACCAGATTTTTTTCTTACGTAAACTGCGTTGTTTTTACGATTTTTTCTGTAAACATTTGCGGTTGTGCTAATATATATATATATATATAGAGAGAGAGAGAGAGAGAGAGACAATGAATTGTTAAAGAATCTACTCATGTTTTTGTTCAGCTGATGACGGAATTATTATTATTATTTTTTTGGCTGAACCATGCGAGTAGAAACTAAATACATTACAAACAATAGCTGAGTCCGAACAGTAAAGGGTAAACCTATGACTAGAGCTATGAGTTATGTAAGGCAATTTGAAGGGCAGATGGTGAGAACCCAGTGTGCTTTAGACCTCCTACTGACACAAATATGTGAAGTTATTAATCGTAATTAAACTCACATTTGAAATCCTGCTCCTGCTAACGCTGTACACAGGAACTCGCCAAGATAAAACATCCGGATTAATAAACTTCACATAAATGTGAGACATGATTAAAAGATTAGTTCCAAGACAAGGCGGTTGAAAAAAAAATCCTTTATTTTTCCATGATCTTTTTTCCATACAATTGTGGTATAATAAATAGACTGGATAAAGGTCAATTTCACCAATGTCCCTTGCAACAATCTTTCAAAAGGAAGTACAAATCTGTTTTATGTACAAGATGCATAATTTTCTTTAAATTAGCTATTCAACCCCTTTTTCATATAATGATCCCTGAAAAATATTCATTTTAAATACTCCATTTGTCGCTCATAAAAGCAGAACGATGCATCATCACTCCCCATCATGATAAAAAAAGTCTCATTCCTTTATACAAACCATTATTATCCTGTACAATATAAACATATTTAAAAAGAAAAATCTCAAAAAGAGGGGAGACCTTACCCTGTGAGTGAACTAACGCAAAAGGACACGTTTCATAGCTTGGTCTTGTGAGTGCCATTTGGCCTGATAGGAGGTTGGAAGCCTCTAGTGCATTTATAAACATAACCAAATCACAAAGACAAGCACAGTGACCATGCTGCCTTGCAGATCTGAAAGTCTTCTGCTTTCAAAGGGAAATTTGGCTGAATGAGGATGTAATAGCTTTTCAAACTTTTTGATGGTTAAATACTGAGCAAAATGCAGAAGGACCTCAAATGGGTCGCCCGAAGTACCAGTGAACTTAGGTCATTCGTACAAACACACACACATAGGAGAAGACAAATGGAAGAGGGTTTGCCTTTAGAGCCGTGACACATTAAAGTACATATTTGGCACTCTATTCAACTTATACTTGATTTTCTGGGTCCACTGCTGATGGTTTCAGATCGACGGACCTAATACTCCAGGGTCTGATATCCTAAACATCGGTGCATCTACTTAGACTAGATTTATTAGTTGAATTGGTGCCTGGGCAACCTCTTTGAAAAGCATCAGTGCTGTGTGCCAGTTACCGCACTCACAGAGAACTCCAAATACTATGAAAACCCAAGCTGAAACCAGTGCAGGTGGATTTCGCCATCTTAAAGTGAACAGGTGGAGAAAATTAGGAACATACATTTGCAGAATAGCAGCATCATATTGGTGAGATTCGCTCCATAATAGAAAATTCAGCATTAGTGACTGAATATGCATGAACCCAATTGGAACTCTGCATGTTTATCTGCTGAAATAGTGAGCTGACATGACAAATGCAGAGTTAATACTAAGCTGTACAACTTTAAAGTGGAATCTGATTGAAGACAAGCAGCTTTCGGTCTTTGCACCTTACAAAAGCTAGAGGGCAGCAGACACGCTCAAATCCAAAGATGGCAGAAATGGTTGTAAAAATGGCTTGAATAAATGAAAGAAAGTGTAGTGTATTGTTTGATTTGCTTTTATCCTTTAAGAAAGGTCCAGTCAGTAGGTGCCACATGCAGCACTAGGCTGAAATATCGTAGGAGCATTTCGCTTTGTGTAAATTTGCCTGAGCTGTGGACCTTTTCTACTGATTTGTTTTGTGGCCGGCACAGGTGTGCTTTTGTTGAACGTTCTGCAAACTGAAGACAATTGGCCCAATTCCCCCAACAATGGTTAGTGTCACAATAAATGCTAACCTTGTGGGCATGTTACAGTGAAGTCCAAAAATAAACTAAACTTCATGCAAGTTGAGCTGGGAGAACAAAACTGAATTAAAACTGAATTTTGTGCCTGTGGGACAAACGTGAGCAGCTTAAAGTGTTTGGGGTCCAAGTTCGGGGACGGGAAGGTCTCTCCATAACCAAACTGCAGAACAGAAGGGGACTGACGAGGAGCAGGAGCTCCACGGCAAAGACAAACTGTGCCAAATGGGCAGACAACAAAGTGAGTGCCCAAATATTTGGGGGGGGGGGAATAAGTCCATTTCCAAAGAGGTCAATGGAAGAGTGGTAGAAAACTCATTTTTTATGCTTGAAAGAGCACCTGTAATTCGTAAACAATCATGAAAAAGTACAAAAAAGAAGTCCCAGGCACTTAGCTGCACGATATATCCAGTGGATGTGTTGGATTTCACCCACTATTTCCTCTGTAGCTCCAGAAGATGGGGCGTCTGGGCTTGTTGATGGGCAGTGCATGTTTTTAAAATAGTTCTCACCTATACGTTGGGGGTTAGTTTAAGGTTCCCCTGCAGTTTTCTGCACCACAGAGGCACGGTATCTTCTCGTCCTCGATGGGGAACTTGTAGTCGTAGGTGATCTCCTCGTTAACATTTATTGGCTGCCGGGAGTAGATGACGATCTTTTTCTGTGACTCCACAGTGATGACCTTGGCATAACAGTTTGGCTGGGAAACATAAAGTAGGACACCATTAATAAGGTTTTTGCCTTCAAATTGACCTTTTCTTAAAAAACGTACAAGCAAACTCACATTGCAACTGTGATTGATGAAGCGGGCGAAGTTGCCACATTTGGTTGCATCTATAATGGCATCGTGATCCACACGGAACATGTAGCTACTGCCGATGCCCTTTTCCTCATAGCGCTTCTCTCGCATGTCTGCGATAACCTGCAAAGAGATGGGGAAATTACGAACAGACCGGCCAATAAGCAGTGATGCTGAAAGTTTGGTTAACTTCACGCTCACCTGTCGGATATTCTGGCCAACGTATTCGATAACCATCTCATCGGCAGCAATAGGTTCCATGGCGAACAATCCCCAGTCATGAATGTGACTTTTACAGAACCGGATTTTCTTTTTACGGAACTGTGTAGAAGTTGTGAATCATTAGATTTTGACTTGGCTCATAATTTGATTGGTGATGTTTTGCAGGATATGCAAGATATGAATAGCTGGGTTTCGCTTGTCTTACCTTGAGCTGGTTGAACTTGAGGAGGTCACTGTCGCAGCTGAAGGATGACAGCAGGCGGCGCTGTTCAGACCGCCGCTCTGAACCTGCCCTAGTGGACGCTTGGGGCTGTGCTGGAATACTCTTCCCCTGTGAGAAATCACAATCAACATCAAAACCTTCAGCAAACCAGCTTAATGAAGTATTGATTGTGAGTAAACTCCAGTATTTTATCACTGCGGCCCACCTGAGTGTCCACATCAGGCTCTTCGGACTGCAGGCGTGAGCTGTTCAAGTACTTCATTTTGTCTTTCTTGTCGATTTTGTAGTAGCCCTCGCTGCGGGCGCAGCCGGTGACATGGTCGCGTATACCATCCTCTTTCCGCTTCTTCTTCAGCCCTGATGTGCTGCCCATGTTGGTAGGTTCAGAGGAGTCAAGAAAATACAGCTTTCTTTATATGAACAGATACGTCTCCACATTACAGGTCTGCAAATACTAGCAATTCATTTTAGTGGATGTAATAATTTTTTTTTATCACAATACTGTCAACGAGTAAGACGGTCCCAAAAATGTGAACACTGGGGTAGGGCTGCACGATAAATCGCATGCGATATTTAATGTGCATCTTGTTAGTAAAGCCGGTTCTGTAATCAGCGGTAAATCTCCATCACGTGCGTGCTTTCACATGGAGCAGCATTTACTACACAGAGCCGTTGTTCACTGACAAGCTGCGCTAAACCACAATCATATATGAACATGGTTTAGCGCAGCTTGTCAGTTTACCGCTAATTACAGAACCGACTTTACTAACAAGACGCGCATTAAATATCGCATGCGATTTATCGTGCAGCCCAACACTGGGGTTCTATTTTTCAACATCAACCAAAGAACTGCAATTCAATTCTGCTATTCCATTTGGAGCCACAAGGGGCATACTTTCTTCACACCTAGTGGCACCAAACTAAATTGCAAAAGGAACTAAATTACCCTGCCAAACACTCCCCCAAACCTTCCATTGTTTATTATAATTTAATTCCATTTGCTGCCACTAGGGTCACAGATGTTACCAACAGCCACTTTAATAGGATTTTACACTTAAAAAGTAATTATCATTGATAAAAGACAATGGATCTTTTTTGTCTGCTAAATTTCACTAATGTGACTGCACCTTAACATTGTAGAAGTAAAGGATATGAGGATGGTGGACCCAGAGGGTGTCATTGAGCCAGTCGTTGCCATTGTCCTGCTGCAGCATCTTGTCATAAGTTATCTTAAGGTAGCAGATGTCCTCCTCATCAATGCCGTCATTCCAGATGTCATATAAGATGGTCATCTCCTCAAATTCTGAGCGGGGTAGGAAGCTGGGGCGGGGCGATGATATCACAGGGGAGTGCATGGATAACAACAACTCTTGCCAGCCCCGTCTCTGTCGGCGCGTCTTCTGAATAGGTTCCTCGACGTAAAGCAACCTGTCTTCCACCTCAGGTATGACTGTCTGGGTTTGGTTTTCCTCTTCCTCCAAGACTGTGGAGTCACCATCTTCTCCTTTGAAGGTCTCTGAAGGGTGGTCTGGGTACAGGTCGTTTACTGGTAGATCTGGAGGTAAAGAGTCCACCATTGGAGCTGGAGGCTCTTCAGAATCTGGAGGGGTGGCCACAGGTACCTTTTTAGACTTGGGGCGCCACTGTTTCCTTTTACTTGGAGTAGCATCTAAGGGCACAGGAACATCTATCATTGGAACAGGTAGGTCTTTTGGAGCAGCAGAAGAGGAAGTCTCTACAGAAGTGGGAGAGGAGCCTTGCGGAGGCAGAGGTGGCTCCTGAAGTGAAGCAGCAGGAAGGGGAGGACCAGGGAATGGGGAAGAAACGGCATTGTTAGGTAGGCTGGCATGAGGAGAGGCGCTGAGTAGAGGCTCTTTAAAGAGAGACTTCTCCTCCAAGCTCTCCGACGAGACCTTCCTGTGAATGGGAAGGCCTGCAGATAAAGCAGCAGAGTCAGGGAAAGCTGGGGTGAAAGTAAGATCTCTACCCGGAGTCCGAGGGATACCAGCGCTGAGGACAGGGGATTGAGCAGGATAAGAGAAAGGGCTGCCGGGAATATGCGGCGAGCTCAAGCTGTTACCTGTTAGCGGTGTGTCGCTTCCTGGTGTGACAGGAAATGCATCAGTGCTCTGAGACTTGCCCAAACCCCGGGGTCTGTCCATAAGATCTCTCCCTGGTGTGCGTGGGATGTCCTCTTCCGTAGGCAACCGCCCACGGACAGGCATATCTGGCAAAGCTTCAGGAGGCGGCAGAAGGGATCGAGCTTCAAGGGCATGATTGGGGGGAAATGGAAGGTGCATTGAGGGCGTAGGAAGAGAACGAGGGATTGCGGCTTCTGATTCTAAGGAAACTGGGCCATCACGACCAGGGGTTTGGGGAAAATCTTCTGCAGGGATCTTTGGTCGGGTGTCCTGATCACTGTCTGCAAATGAACCTGTTAGAGTGGGTGGCCGCAAGCTACCGACATCCTCCAGGGTGGCTTCAGCTTTGGACACTGGAATACTGACGGCCAAATCAATGTCGGGTTCATCAGCTGAAAAGAAATGACAACCAATTATGATGTGACTTGAACACAGAATACTCAACTGCTACAGGAACATCAGGATAAAAAACAGTCAAGACTCTGACCTGGCAATCCTTTGGGTGATGGGGGCCACACGTTTTCAACTCCAGGCTTGATTGAGCTCACCACAGTATGTTTGTGATCGATCTCTGCCTCATCTAATGCTTCCAGCCTGCCCAACTCATTTGGTTCCTCTTCTGGTGGTGGTCCTGTGGGGGGAGCTTTTACATCAACATCCTCCTCTTCAGAAGATGAGGATGTGGAAGACGAGGACGACGATGAGATTTGTGCATCGGCTTCATCTTCATCCTCCATACCCTCTACCTGTTCTTCTTCTTCCTCCTCTTCCTCCCCTGAACTCGATTCGTAGTCGGACAAGCTCTCGCTCCCAGAGGAATCAGAATCAGATTTGGAGGAGGATGATAAGCTAGAAGATTCTGGGGGGGAAATAGTGAAGGTCAATACCTCAGGCCAATTACAGTGACCACAAGGGCACAATATTTATCAACCTCAAGCCATTAAACTCATTACCATCATCTGATGAGTCAGATGATTCACTCTCGCTGGAGTCTGATTCGCTCTTCTTTTCATCATCTTCTTCGTCCTCCATAACCTAAGAAGGCATGTCTATATTAGGCTCAAATAAGTACATAGTACATATATAGTACATTGTACATAGAGCCTGATACCTACACTTGATTAAGGTTTATTAAGAAATACTGTGGACTGGTGCTCACCGTGCCAGAGGACAACCTCTCAGAGGCATCTTCCACTGGCTCCTCTTCATGATCTGAAGGTGATGACTCCTCTTTGCCAGAGGTTTCCTCCTCGCCTTCGCTATCCAGCTCCAGAGGTCTGGCTGGCCTTCGCTTGGCAGAAGAACCACCGCCATCCGTTCTGGATCCGTCTGGGCGAAGATCTGTTCTTTCTGATTCTGACAACCGACCTTACCAAGTTAGTTTACAGAAATGGCATGAGACCTTGTAAAGCATTGTCACTTTAAAGCCAACAGTTTTTCAGTTTGAATAAGTGGTCCATGTTTCAGTTTAAAGAACAGAAATCTGATTAACTGGGCAAGTATGTCAAGCACACACCTTCATCTTCCAGTTCATCATCGACAGGTGTGGATGGTCGCACCCTCTTATTGTCATTGGTAGATGTTGGCTCAGGGGGCTGTTTCCTCTTAACCTGCAAACAAATGAGTAGCAATTGATAATGAGCAACTTTTAAAGTATAACAGCAAACTAACAAAAACACCTGGTGATAGTTTGGTACCTTGAAGGATGGCAACCGGATGGCACTGCGCAGGCCTATGCTGAGACCTATTCCCTCGAATCCCAGACCTTCAACCTTGTTCCAGTTTTCCAGTAAGCTAGAGGATATGGTCTCTTTGGGTTTGGCCCGTTCTTTTTCGTCATCTTTGCCCTCACCGGTCTTCACAGGTGTAAGTGTAGCCTGCAGGTGCAGAAACATGATGACGACAGATAATCAGGGGTGTGGACTCGAGTCACATGACTCGAGACTTGACTCGGACTCGAGTCCCAAATTTGATGACTTGCGACTCGACTCGACATAATTAAAGAAGACTTGAGACTCGACTACTTGAGACTTGGACTAGCGCCCAAACTCTGGAATAACCTACCTAACATTGTTCGGGGTCTGACAGACTTGGCTTCTGTACTGTATTCTGCTCTGTGTCTCTTGATTTTCCCACAATCCTCTTGACAATCCTCTTATTCTGCAGTCCACAGAATTATTGCTGCAAACTTTGATACAAACAACTGGAAAATGCTCATACGCACCCATTTATAAACACTTTCTGTGTCTTTAAGATTTCAAGCTGTTAAGCTATAGACAGAGCTATCAAGCTGCTCTCAAGAGAGAAAATGACTACTACTAAAGCACAGAAAGAACTTTATAGGTCACGTTTTAAATGAATGATTTATGTCTTGTGTAATTACCAGGGGTGTGGACTCGAGTCACTTGACTCGAGACTTGACTCGGACTCGGACATATACAGTATATGCTAGTATAAATTAATGGAGTAATATAGCATAACTTACGACAAAAGAACCGAGATAAGAAAAAAAAAAAAGACACGATTCGTATATAGCTATCTCCGCTTGTGAAAAGCGCTGCCCTGCCCGTTTGATCGCCGCCCAGCAGGGGACGACATGAGTGATGGATCCGCATCCACTCTGCCAACTCGATGTGCTTTCATTTTCATTTGTAATAAACAAATTAAACAGTCTCTGAGACCGTTTTTTTTTTTGTCAGATCTCCACTGTTTTTGTTCAATCAGTTACATATTTTAATT
>NW_015549598.1:485962-505906 GCF_001515605.1 Sinocyclocheilus anshuiensis | reverse complement strand
TTATTTCTTCTAGTTCTTTCAAAGCAGTTCTTTCTGCGTTTCCGCTCACATGTTTTTAAATCTATTTCATTGAGGTTCCAAATAATGGCTCATTGGCTTAGATATAACACCAGAAGCATATATTCTTAAGCACACATGCAAAGTATGTTGCAGCTGTATTTCTATGAAATTCTGTTGTTTTAGCTATTCTGTTACTACTAAAATCGTTTTTTTTTTTTTTCACTGCTTGTCCTATTTTGGCACAATCCCTAAACTGAACTTGAGTAGTTTTACTAAGGGCACCCATCTCACATGAAATTGAACTATGTCAAACATATTCTACCTGCCTTCCTGATATAAATTACTATACATTTGATATGGTAATTAATTCTGAGACACTAATTTGGGCAAAGAGCACTTATGACTTGTTTAAGACTTGAATCTTAAAGTTGAGGACTTGCAACTCGACTTGGACTTGTCTGTCTTGATTCGGGACTTGACTTGGGATTTGTCTGTCTTGACTCGGGACTTGACTCGAGAATTGAATGCAAAGACTCGAGACTTACTTGTGACTTGCAAAACAACGACTTGGTCACACCTCTGCAGATAATTCTGTTAGTATAATTACATGACCTCAGGTTAATACACTGGGGTTTTCTTTTTGACGAATTGTTCCAAAATTCTTTGGAACATTCAGGTCTGGAATCAGCTAACATTTAATTTAGAGTAAGATAACATAAGTTAGGGATAATTTTAAGCTGTCCAAGTTTGTCTACTACTATCCGCTCCAAAAGACCAACAGATTAAATATCAATTTATCAACCCATCCCAGGAAGGTTTTAGGAAATGTAATAATATTATTGTATTGACTTGATACAATTATCATATTATTAAAAATATTTGCTTGTCAGAATAAATGTAATAACTGGGTATTTAAAAGTTTAAATTAACATTTTGGAACAGCATTATTATTGAAAGCTAAAACACTGTTTGGATCAAACACAGACATGACACTAATAACATTCTTGAATCAGAGTTGGGTTTGCCGCACTTCATTTTGCATTATGTCAGTGTAGTTCAGAATCATTTAGGATGAATGTACCATGATGTACTCTATTTGGAGTGTTGAACAAGAAGCCATTTAAAGGGAAATTATATTTATGAAAGTTACCTATCAACTTGACAGTGATTTTGTATCTGGCACGACTTAAATAGCTTGAAAAGCAAATTTGCTGCATTTGTTATTATTCATTTCGAGAAGTATTTACATATTCAGCAACGAGTATCATGTAACATTTAAAACAGGCCTGGGTTTGTAGAATGGCGCTTACCTTAGCCGAACGCTCCTGTTTGTCCCACCACTCATCAAATGCCCTGAAGGCCACCACCTCCACCATCTTGCGGTTGAGATCTCTTTTCATAATGGACTTCAGCTCCTTGACAATAAGCATAAGCACTGCATCCACAGTGGCTTTGTGTGGGTCTTCCTTCTGGGGCTCATAGCCTGGAGGGGGAACAGCAGGGTTGAACTTGGGCATGTTGGGTAGGTGCCAGGGCTGCCCCTGACCCACAGTGCTTGCAGGCGCACCAACCATAGACAAAGGCGGATACGGGCCCCCAAACTGCATGGCAGCAGCGCTCGCAGCAGCCCCGCTGATGAAGTGAGGGTAAGGGTACGGCCGCTGGCTCTGCGCCATGCGACTTAACATCTGAGTCTGCATCTGGAAGGACATGTGAATGCTTCCCCACTGTGGTAAGGAGCTCATCAGGTCCATCTGCATAATGGGCATCAAGCCAGGGGGATAAGGGTGCAACGCATGTAGCATTGGATGGGGGGCCACGCCAGGTGGGCCAGCCAGGTGCGGTACGGTTGGAAGAGGAGGTGGCGGCAGGGGGAAGCCAGCCTGTGGAGGAGGCAGTGGGGGGAACCCTGGCGGGTGCATGGGAATGGTCTGCATTGGAGACATCGCAGAGTTGACCACAATGCTTTCACAATCCCCACTAGCAATCGGTGTGCCAGGCATCTCATCATCGGAAATCTCCATGTCTTCACCTGATGACTGATGGCCCTGTGTTAAAAAATAAATAAATAAATAAAATAGCAAACATCTGTTGCATTAGAGCACAAACTAGTCACTTACAAAGCAAACGCAGAGATAAACACTATCTATTGGCCTGTATTGCCTTTGGCCTTGTGTAACAACGAACAGATCAATTTCTTATTTTTTCCCCCCCTTTTTAACTTAATCTAGACATAAAGTTCTAATGAAGTTCTATTGCTCTTAGTGAGCATAATATTGAGTATTTGATCAATTAAGTTACAAGTAAGTGTTATTTTAGTATTATTTACATATTTATTAATATTTTTAATTAGCTTTTATTTTTATATTTTCAGTTTATTTTTCAAATTTTTAGTTTTGGTCATTTTGTTAAATGCTTTTATCATTTTATTTATTTCAATATCATTTATTATCTTTAATGATTTCAGTTTTAGTTTTTGTAAAAGAACATTTATTTCATTTAGTTGCAAAGGCAACATTTCTAATTTTCATTTATGTTATTTTAAGTTTAGGTTTGTCATCTAATATTACAGTTTTTTATTTACTTCAGCTTTATTTCAGTAATTTACTAATTTTAATAGTTACAACACTGTGACAAACACAACATTTTTTAAAAATAAAGCAAATGTAGCACTACTTAAGATGTTTGTTTTCTAATAATGAATTAATTGTTTAAAGATCTTAAAACTAGCGTGCAAAATTTGCCAGTGCGTGTGGACCCCTTTTCAATAAATCAGATCACCTAGAAAAGTCTTATCATACCTCTTCTCAATAAACTGCATGACTTGTTCACAGCACAAATGACACAGGACTAGTTATGCATCAAATTTTTATTTTTAGTCTCCTTAAATCACTAACCCTAAACAACAGTAATAATATTCTCTTGAAACAATCATTGTAAGATGCTTGAATGTAGGAACCCAAACACTTTCACATATGACACAGCTCTTGTTGAACTATGGTTTTGGAGATTCAATAAGAACAGCACTTTCCTGATGGTCCAGCTTTCAAGCAGGAAATAAAGCACAAAAGTGAGCTAACGGCTGTTCATTGTTTCTCGTCTTGAACTACGTGTAAGAGGAAGTGAAAGAGATGCGTCTTTCACACAGCATACAGCTTTCACACAGCATACAGCGGTGTTGTGCATTTTGACCAGTTGATGGGAAAAGTATTCTTAAATGCATTCAAAATTCTGAATAACTTGTAATATATAATTATTCACGGTATTTAGAAGAGCCCATGATAACAATATCGTGCATAGTCATTACCGTGATATATCACATTACCGAATACCGGCACAAGTCTATCCACAGTAGGATAATATTTCATTGGGTTTGCCATACAGAGCTGGAGGCTGTAATGCAAACAAGTTAATTTACAAGAGAGAGCCTCATTATGCACTGATCACGTATGTCCTTTCTGCAGACCCCCAATATTCTTGGATTTTCTATGGAACGCAATGCTTAGCCTGTTTTTTTACAGATTAACATGTAGCACTTAAACTCTTAAACTACCAGGCTAAACTTTCTATTTTTCAACATGCTGCTGAAATGTTACAAACAGTTGAGTTGCAAAATCTCAAGCACACAAGGAAATGACCAGTGATGCCAAGAAGTCTCCTGGCTAGACCTATGGGTTTAAACAAGCCCCACAAAGCATACGGAGATCTAAATGAAATTAAGAAAAAAAAAACATGCTTGGATATTTTGAAGGAAAAAAAAATGCTAAAACATGTTTCGGCAGCCAGATTGCACAATTTCTTCTACTGCTAAAATGTGAAACAAAAGGGAAAGTAGAGGGCCTCCTTAAAGGAAGATGAGTGCGGTTGCCTCTTACATTCCTCCTGGGTCCTGCAACCCTCCATACAACAACTCATAATATCATATTTAACACCACATCAGAAGCCTTTGAGAAGTTAGATACACTATGAACTGATAGCCAATAGTAGCAAACTACACTAAAGAAATTTAGAAGGCAACATCTTTAAAAAAAAGTCACTGTATTTATAAATACTATGGTAAAATATCAGACAACATGATTTATTTTTGCAAGTCAAAAACACAGCCGCATTTCATTGAACAAGTAAGCAGAACATTTTGCTTCAAAAATATATTAATTAATTTCAAAAACTAAATAACTGAATCATTGAGGCCTACAAATCAGTTCATTCCATCTGAACAAACTGAATCAATACTTCAAAAAGGGGATATTTCAAAAGAACTGTTTGTGCAGCTGTAAAATGAACTAAACTGAATCAACACTGAACTAAATTAAACTGAATAATGACACTATTGTGTTTTTAGAGGTGCTAAATTTGTATATAAAGAACTTTGCAACATTTATACTCTTACTTTCTGTTTTATTATTGTGTAGCTTCTTTGAAACAATCTGTATTTTATAAAGCACTATATTAGGGGTGTGCGATATGACGATTTTTGATCGTGGATGATAAAAATATCTCCACAATCTGCTTTTGAAGAAATACCATAGTATCGTGCTATAGTGCGTATTCTATCACCTGCAGTTCTGGCGCCTCCGTCTCAAGATACTGTACAACGCGACATACATTCACATCAGTGTTAACTCAGCGATAGAGTTACTCTTACAGGACGCTGCACTTATTCACAGTCACAAAAGTACATTATTTGCATCTGCTTTAGAGCCGTTAAACATTTCATTCACACGCTGTTCTGACGTGCACTTTTTCTGAGGGGGTACAGCCGAAGCACGCGCACTAAACATCATGTCAAACAGCTCCTGATTACTGGGTTAAGTTAGCTTTTGCGCTAATACTGTCAAAACACACAAGGTTTACATATAGACTAAGTTGGTTATGTCTAAAATGAAAGTAAACAGTTGGGAGAAAGTCGGATACGTGCCTGTATATTAGATGCGTGCAGGTCTTCTAGGGACAGTACTAAACATGCTGCCGACTGTCATTAAAGGGATGGTTCAGCCTAAAATTTAATTTCTGTTGTTATTTACTCACTCACATGTTGTGCCAAAACTGTATTTATTTCTTTATTGTGCTGAACACAAAAAAATATATTTTGAAAAACGTGGGTAACCAAACAGTTGTTGGTCCCCATTAAATTTGATAGTAGGAAAAATACTATGAAAGTCACTGTGGACCAGCAGCTCTGTTTTTTCACGTTCTTCAAAATAACATTTATGTTCAGCAGAAGAAAGAAACTCATTCAGGTTTAAAACAACTTTTGAGTGAGTAAATGATGGTATAAAAATAAAACACTATGACAGAACTGACAGACAGATGACAGAATTTTTATTTTTGGGTGAACTATTCCTTTATTAATAAAACAACAAAACACAAAGAGAAAAATCACTCACTACTCTTGACCGAAGAACTTTAATACAGTTGCTTTGCTTTAATAATAATAATAATAATAATAATAATACATCTATATAGCGTTTAATTTTATATTTGTTCATTACATTTCTTGAATGCTCCTGCTGAATATTGTACCTAAAAATAAAGCACTGTTTTATTTGTATATTTGTAATGTGTATCTTTGTTCTTTTTTAATAGCAGATAAAATAATGAAAGATTTTTATCTTCGCGCACCTTAGTCAAAAAATCTGCCATTCTGTTTTATATTTTGTTACCTTGAAATGCTTTGTCTTTATAATAGGGAAATTAGTTTGGTTGTAATGCTCAGACAACTTGCAAAATAGTAAAGCCAACATTTAAAAAAAAAAAATCGTGATATGATATTTTTGCCATATCGCCCACCCCTACACTATATAAACAAATGTGACTTGACAGTAAAGTTCAGGAAAGAGAGATCATATCTCAGGTCTTACCGTGTCCATTTTGTCAATGGGCGTCCGTGGTTCTCCTGCCCCGCTTTTATTGTGCATGGAGGGCGACATGGCCCTAGAGTTTGCTAACTGGGAAGCAGTACCAAGAATAGGTTCGTCATCGTCCGAATCGGGAAGTGGCGTTGGGCTGATGTCCTCCAGGCCGGTGCTTGAAGGGCGCGAGGACCGCTGGGGCGGAATGGGGGAGAGCTGAGAGGACGACGAAGAAATCGGACTCCCGTCCATGCGCACCTCAGCGTCCGAGTCTCCGCGTTCAGTCAGGAAGGGCTTCAGAAGCATTTCTATGCGCGAGTCCAAGCTGTTGCGCTCGGAGTCCTGAGTCGGGGTGCCCAGTGACGGGCAGAGCTCCGGTGTGGAGGGGGGAGGTGTGGCTGGTTGGGTTTCTGGTGCGGGGGGCGGCGGCTCGGGGATTGGTGGCGTTGCAGGCCTGTCTATCACGGGCATGAACTCAGTACTCGGGGGAGGCGGGGCTTGAGGCGGTCTCCTATAATCCACTTCCCGTTGTACAGGCTGGTGGAAGGAGGGCTCTGTGTGAGGGTACAATGGGGGAATTGGAGGTTGATAAGGAGAGAAAGCATTCTTGAAATTTGCATTGGCTGGTGGTGGAGGCGTGTGCGCAAAAGCAGGTGACGGCGGCTCCGGGGGCTGATGTTGCTTAAAACTGGCCGGTTGCTCTGCGTTACCACGATGCACCCCTCCTCCTGTGCCGTGGACATAATGCCTCTCCGGTCTTCGGTTGTAGGCATCCTGGAATTTGGTTTCATGCCGTCTCGACTTGTAGCCTCCCGAGGATTCAGCACGGTTCGACTGGAACGCCGGAGTGCCTTGCCTGCTGGAGTAGCTGGAGTCCTGAGAGAACGGGGTGCCTGATGGGCGCGGGGTGTGCGGGGTACCCTGGGACTGGGGCGTATCCTGCCTTAGGCTGGAGTAGGCCGTATCCAGGGACATGGGCGTGTTGGTGCCGCCCGGTGTGGCCGTGCCTCCGACTGCAGAAGAACTGCCTTCGGACAGTCTTCGCAAGGGCTGTGGACACAAAATCACAACCAACTTAAACACATTTCCGAATATCACAATGCAAACTTTCTGTAAACAAAATCACTTGTTTGGCCTTTTCTAATGGCATTAACAATCAACACACTAATCAAATACATTGTATAAACATTAGTTAACGGCACTCTGTTTTCAAATGGCTTCACTGTGTGATAATGGCCATAACTGAGGGGGGACCGTTCAAAGTGCATGTTGTAATAGCGTGCAGCTCTCTGCTGGTAGCGGTTATTATGTGCATTTCAGTCTGTGTCCATTTAACCACCTGCTGAACTGATAAACTGGATTAGAGATAAAGATGTTTCTGCTGGAGAGACAGCATGTTATACAGTGTGCTGATGTAAAATACCTTTTGTACTAAAATTATGTGTTAACTAATAGATTCAGACATTTAAATGCATTTACTTGTCATGATAAAAAAAAAAAAATCTCAATACTCCACATTACATTATTAATCATACAAGTTATTGAATAAATAAAAAAAATACAGAAAAAATTAGAGTAACTTTTATGTGCAGAGTTTCCCTCTATTCAACAGATGAGGAAAAACTACAATTCATCTTAAATCAATTTAAATTTTAAATCATTAATTTGTCCTACGGAGTAATAAACTATGATGTTCAGAAATACATAATATGAGCATTTGTAGTAAAAAAAATATATATAAATAAATAAATAAACTTTTGTTTTTGTTCTGAATCATTTAATTGTTTGAGAACCAGTCTGAACAAACCAATCTGATAAAATGAATCCAGCTGCCCAAAGCTACTTTGATAATGGCTCTCTTCATGCAGCTGTAAAAAGAACTGTCTTTTAACTTTCTGTTTTGTAGTACAATCTTAAGCGTTCGGATTCTTTCTTTAATTAATGTCACATGTAATGGCATAATCTGGTTTAGTTTTTACCAGCAGGGCTTCAGCCAAGCTGCGTGGAGAAACTTCACAGGCCTCTTCACCACCAACTGGAAGAGTGAGCGGAGTATAACTTCCATTGATCAGACGCTGGAAGTACCTTAGGCGATTTTCACCTGAACAGATGGATGAGAACACACAATTCTTTGGTGAACATGATTAATGAAACACAATGTGGGCTACATCAAAGCGAAGTACTCATGTTATAACTATTTGTTGCATTACAATCTAAGAAAGAAAGGTCTTATATTGTCCAACATAAATTTTCCATTTCAATTTGTTACATTTTCATTTGTCAAATCACCTTTATTTGTATAGCGCTTTATACAATACTGATTGTGTCAAAGCAGCTATACAGTGTCAAACAGGAAAATAGTGTCAATAATGCAAGAAGACAATAAAAATTTTCCCAGATATTCCCAGAAGTCATTTTCCCAGATATTGATGATTCATTGAGTTGTTTATATTATGTTTTAGTTGTTGTCACAAAAACATAACAGAAAAAAATAATTTCAGTGTCAATATTAATAGAAATGTGCTTTGGCCAAATACTATTGGCAAGTAATCTCACATGAAAATAAAGTTACTAAAACAAGTCAAGTGTAAAATGTTACATTTTGTATGTTAAAATTGTGAAACATATTTTAACATCTATATATATATATATAATATTATATACATAAACATCATCTATATATACACCTCAAATAAGAAAATGACAGTATAATGCATGAAATTCATGCGCTTTGCATTCAAGTCACTGACGAGAACAGATGAAACGGTACTGTCTCTTTAAGAGAGGGGAGACCCACTACAGCTGTCATCCTGCCTTGAGGATCTCACTTTTACAAAGGTTAATGACGGTTTAGTGTGCTTGTCCTTCAATAAATAGTCTAACTTAAGGGTTTAACATTACCAATATTTTAATTTGTACAACAATTACGCTTTAGTCGTGGTTAACCACCTCCTATATTTTTAAACATACATTTTTCATCTCAATACCTGCAAACATATTTTAGAGGTCAAACAATTTTGCTTTAAACTATAGCTAAATATCTAACTAATAGTTAAAATGCTTCAGTTTCACGGAAAACGTCAAAGCAAACACATCAGTTAATCCCTCATCCTATGACTTGTCGTTTAGTGGTTACCAAGCAACCAACATACATTTTCGCACGTGACTTCATGTCACAAACAATCTATTCAAATATACAAACACATGCGGTATTTTAGTGTAACTCGGTCAGACGACATTCCTCATTTAATATTAAAGCTATAAATGTCCAGTTTAGTATTTTAACACATAATTCATCCTTACCTTTAGGGTCCAACTCCACGTGGATGATGTTGCCCATGACAGACGTGTTGTTCAAGTTCTGGACAGCATCCTTCGCCGCCTTGACTGTCCCGAATACAACTTTAGCAATTCCGAGATGTTTTTTGTTCTTCGGATTGTACAGTATTTCCACCTCCTCGATTTCGCCGAACTTCTTGCACATGTCGGTGAGGAATCCCTCTCTGACGTTGTCGTTGAGCTTGGCGAACGTGACCTCCTTCGGGGGCACGCGACCGATGTAACACTCATCGATCTGAGGAAAAGCGAAACGATTCTTTGAAACAGAACGTTTGTTTGACGTTACTTCAAAACGGACCGACCGTTATCTGCTGCCCTGTTTGAACTGTTTGCACGTGCCTCTAGTATAGCTGAAAACAGAACGTTAAATCACTTGTTTTTGAATTCAAAAGCAAGCAATACGTTAGATGTATATGAAGCGTTGTGTGAACGTCAAACGTCCTGCACATGTGTCAAGGGGGTGTGACTGAACTACCTTAAATTTAGGAACTGGGAGATCAGTCTCCTTGTACTTAGTCCACAGACGACCGATTCTCGGGTCTCGGACGATGTCCACGGGTGGCATTCCGGGGTTCTGCAAACAAAACAAGCACATTTATAAACACTTTACGCGAGGGAGTGTACTTTACACAGCCAGCACACTCAACCCGGGCATGTCACTGTCACCAGAACTGATGCGGTACAACGAGAGCTCGTCTCTCACTAGTTTAGTTTTCAAACGAGTGGTCAGTCGTGAAAGTTTAACAACGGTGAAACTCTTTGATGTGCTGTGTCAGGTGTTTACAACGCGAGTGTGTTATATCCACTCGATACGCGGGTCGATGAGTCCGGTTCTGGCCGTTGTAACGGCTCGTTTCGCTCACCGGCACGCTGAAGTTCTGTCCATCGTAGCGATACACTTTGTGCGATCCCTTTTTCAACGCTGGGTCAATAATCAACTTGTAACTTCTCCAATGACTTCGTCTCTCTCCCGAACTGCAGATAGGATGGCTGTTCTCCATTCCGTTCGCCAAACCTAACGACGAGATGACAAAAACAGAAAGTACGCTTCATAATCCTGACATGGCAAAGGTTGATTTTTGCACACAAAACAGTACATTGTAGAAAATGGGGGGGTTTGAAGCGGTGCCCGAAACAGACATTACAGAGGAAGAAAAAAAAAGAGAAAGCTTACTTGAACTCTGTCTTCTACCGTGATCTTCATTTAGCTTATTTCTTTCTCCAGGTCTGGACATTTTGTGCCCGATCGAGTAGTTGTATATAAAACGGCTAGATCTTGAACCTTTCGCCGATCACATTACATGATTTTAAAGATACTGCCTCCTTTTTGCGAGCCAACACATATTGTGTGCCTCTAGTCTGGGGTTTCTGTCTCTCCCACAACACACCACTATCGCAACCTTCCGGCACATTCGACACGCACTTTCGATTTATTGTTTTTAATTGTTACGCTAAAGCAGAATTTTGTGTGACCGTCAAAAACACGTACAAGTCTGGTTATGTGCGATAAACGAGTAGGAAGTGAACATATCTTGAATTTCGAGCAGAAAACCAACGTTTCGAACGCGTTGAATCTGCACGATAGCTTTACATGGACGTTAAATACAAGATGGACATGGAGGAGCAACGCTGGGGAAGGTTGTTAAAACTGAATTGGGACACGCGCCGAAAGCCCAAATGATTTGGTTTAGAAACGTTCTGCGTTTCTGTTTTAATTTAAACATTTATTCCTGAATATTTTTTTTGTCTTGCATTCAGAAAGTGTCAGTAAAATGAACTTTCACGAGGGTCCACCTTATGTAAACAAAAAAATAAAAGTGGTGATTTTTGTGTTTAAACGTCTAATGTTTTGTACTAACACTAGTTGTGATACATTTCTCAATTCCACCATTCCCAACATTGTTTGATATTCTGCGGTGCTTGGGCAATTGGCTGGTTAACAGCAGTTCCCTCTCTGGCCAATCAGATTGAAGCACCATGGTAGATTCAGCTATTAGAAGCACAGCCTTCAGTTCTTCCTACAGAGAGCAGAAAGAAGGCTGAATGCAGGCGCAGCCATTTTCTCCTACATTGGAACTCAATGGCCAAAATGGGTTTCCTTTGTTCCTAAAGGGATCTAAATCTTGATTTCATCAGCCTTTTATGGACTATTTAATACATACAGTGTTTCTGTTTACAGGATCTGAGAAGAAGGAAGATGAAATGTTGGATGATATCCCTTTGACATTTTTAAACTTTTTTTTCTCTTCCTGGAAACCATCTTTGTCCCAGCAAAATAGGTCATGGCACACCCATATAACAGCATTTTATTCTTTAGTAAAATGCTACTGAATAAACATTTTGCATTTGATTATATTATAACAAACTAGACTAAAAAGATTGAGACAGAGACAAAAAAAAACACATGAAAATTACCAACTGCTTTTAAGGCCCTGCCTTGTTCAGGGCCAAGCATTAATCAATAAGTAAGTTTATCTTCATTGTCTTTGCTTATTTAGCTGCAGAATAAATGTTTTATTGCTAATTAAACAGGCATTTGATGTAAACTGGCTGAATTTTTATTTCTTTTTAGTGCTCCCTACGTGTCATTAGTTTTGAGCAAAGCTTTGTCTTCAGAACATTCAGTTGCATGCTGTTCTTTTTTTTGTAATATCTTTAAAATATATTTAAATTGATTGCTTCTCACATTTCAGTAAACAAGGCAGGCCATAGAGAAAAAGGACGATTGGCCTTTTACAAAAATGCTGAATCACAGGTATGATTGATGGGGTTTGTGGTTGTTTTAATGCTCATCCTGGTTTTGCCTCACTTTTTTTTTTTTTTAAACCCTACAGTACTATTATCAAAACACATTTTTAAAAGTAAAATGATGTTTAAAGAAATGTGGAATTCACTTTTCTTTCATGACGTTTATATTGGGAATAGCGTATTCCTGATTTCTACAATGGAATGGAAATCCCTTTTGTCAATTGGTATTTTCAGTAAGTGAACACTCACTATATATCTGACCTTGCGCCAAGGGCACACTTTGGTAATTTCATACCACTATTAGTGTCACAGCGTACAGTTCATGCTAGAGGTAAAGTATAAATATCACTCTAAACATAAATAATTATTAAAACACTAACAGAGATATTTACCTTAACATTTTGTTGAAATAATTCTATCAGGCCTAAACGATGAAGAAACAGGGACGTTTTCATTCCCATCTTCGGATCCTTTAACACTGGCTTTAAAGAGGGGGTTGGGTTGCAACGCCTAAAAGGAAGAAAACGACAATAACCATTTTTCTGCCGTCGTTTTTCGACATAATTCACCATTTAACACACCTATCTGCGCAGTCTCCAACGAGTGGAGCTGCTGGAAATCTTGAGGCACTTTTAGATATTGAAATATGCAAACAATCCCTCTCGTGCTCTTCCTGAAGACAGAATGACGAGAGATTAACTCGCTCTTCATCATTCAGAAGACATAAAAATTCCTTTTTCTTTCCGAAGGTAATAGTTCATACGACCTTTTTTTGATGATAATGACTTGGGGAATATTCTGCCATTGTTTTAACAGGTTATAATAAAATCATATTTATCTTTAAAATTCATATTTTTAAAAATACAAGTATTGTTTTTCCTATTGGGATTGATTATAATTGTCAAAAAAAATAAACAGATAAAGGTGTAAAAAAAAATAATAATAATTGTTATAGACACCTCTCATTGCTGACCCATGTCCAAAGCGACCTCAGAAATAGCCTGTCGTTTAATGGCTTCTCTGTTGTTCTCATTTTCAACATGGCGTCTTCACAAGGACATCATTGTGGAGAAGAAAGGCTGCTGCCCGCGCCATTTATGGGCGAGGCTGTCGGTCGCTCTTTCAACTGATTCTGCCTTTGTACGTGGCAATCATTGCAAACACTAACTGACTAGATGTATGTGATCAGAGGGGCTCGCCGTTTGAAAAGCGAGGATATTGCACTAAACTCGCAGTAATATCTCGTGCGTAAAACGCGCCCTCGACGCCGCTGCTGCGCAAAGCGCTGGAAACCCTGTGGCACAAAAACACCCAGCAGTAATCTGAGTTTGGACGCTTGCCACGGGATATGACTGCACCCACCTAACCATTTAAGGTCGGAGAAAGACTCTCAAACACTGTGTGGCATTTCAATCAGCAAGTACAAAGGGAATATCCAGTCCTCTGTGCTCTCTCTCGTCCCCCTTTCGAGAACATTCGGTGCAGTTTATTCGCCAGCCATACAGAGGATCATTTGACGTGATGCATGCAGGATTGCGCACTACTTAGGTTTCTCAGATCTTCTGCTGAATATATCACACTGTTGCAACACATACCGGTATGTGGTATGCAGATTGTCGTGTTTTGCACAATTTATGGCTTTGTAATTGTGTATATGTAGCTTATTGCACAATACTAAAATGTGTAGAGAACGGGCATATTTATAACCCAACCATTGTATTTTGTAGTTTTTTTTTTTCACTTTCCCCTTCTTGTGTGCGACGCAAGTTCCAATTCATCAACCAGAGAATGGTAGCTATTGCGCAAGGAAACGCAAGACTTTCGCTTTTAGGATTCACGCTTGTTATTGCATGCACATCAATACGATTTTGTCTCTCTGCCATAGTCTAAAGTAGGACTGATGTGCGAATATTGCAGAAAAAAGGGACTGAAGACGTGACCACATCGTTTCCTGCAGGCTGAAGTGGGTCATGAGGCCATTTTATGGCACTCGTGTGTTTAATTAGGAAAATCCTCTTTATCTTCGTAACCTGAGAACCCAAGCTGTTTCTAACGCGAGGATAGAAGGGCAGAAAAGAAGTGCAGAGATCTCAGTCGACACCAGTGTTATCAAGTCTTTCTGTTTGTTACCCGATATGCAGACGTGTGCGTAAAGCTTAATTTGTGCTCTGGATAGCTGGAGTGGATCCTCGACAGATTTCGACATTCAGCTTCGCCATTAATAATATAACCTATGTTAGCTTTTTAGTTCTTGAAAGGACATTCTTGAAAAGTTCATTCTTGAGGCACTCTTTTATGTGTGATAGGCTACTTTGTATATTTTCATGTAATTTTTGTGAAGACTAGGAGACGTCTGAAATCTAAATTAGCCAACAAAAGGTTAATGACAGTAACGTGTAAATTCCATGTAATATTCCTTTTTTTTTTTTTAACGTCAATCTAATATTCCATATTAAATCTGAGGAAACACTCCACAGATCCAGGCGACGGTGCGCAATTGCATTTCTCACCATGGACAATTATTTTTTTGTAACATTTCACTTTAGCTTTTTTTTCTTTTCTTATTTACATAAAGATGGATTGTAACATATTTAACAATATGGTAAGTATATATACAAAGAGATGTTAAATATTTTTATATTGCAATAAATATAACTTCTTAAATTCATTAATGTCGTCTTGTATTTATTGACAGATTTTAGTTTTTTTCCTCATCTTCGCCTAATTAGCTGTTTCCTCGAAACGAAGCTGACGTTCTGTTGTAAGATTAATTTAGCCTACATTTTTATTATATTTCGCTGTGTGAACTGATTTATAACCGAACCAAACGGGCCCATATGGCGGGGAACGGGCATATCCGTTTATCGCTGCTGCTGTAGGCCGCTTTTGTCCTTCATTAATAGCTTAACGATGCTTTTTTATGTACCGTAACAATCCATATAAATGATTTTAGGAGAGCATGGTGGGTTTTTATAATTAATCTGAGTAATTCCTCTCCGTTGCCATGCTTGGAGCCAGTAAATGTTCAGAGTTCTGTGACAGAGACAGTCGTAATACGACGCCTCCTATCTGTGACTGAGGAATGAGAGGAGCAAAACAACCTTTTTCGAGTTTCTCATTGGCTGTGATGGTGTGGGGGATGCGATAACTGACACCCATTGGCTATTGGTAAAAGAAGTAAAGGTTTGTTATACTCGAACGAGGTTTTGCTTTGCTAAACGACGGCCTTTGCTGGTACTACATGGCTTCTCATATAATTAGTTTTATATTAAAGACAATCCATTTTCATTGAAATGTCACTGAGCAGACTGATTAAGTGCCATTTTAGAAGATGCAGTCCTTGGTATGCTAATTTATATAGTGTTTATGTTGTATTCATAATTTAAAAAAAGTTATGACAAAGTCATTTAAGAACAACAAAATATTAAGGAAATAAAGAGACATGAACTTAAAGCTTTATTTGTAAACAATATTAATTAATAATGACAACACACACACACACACAATCAGGTGTTTATTGCATCATAGCTGTTGCTGAATTGTGCATTTAGCACAACTGCAATGCTATTTTGACCATTTGGTATCCAGGACCATGATTATTATTATTTTTTAAAATGTAACAAATAAAGTATAAGGATTCAGGGCCCATAAACTTACGTTACTTTACTTATGTGCTACTAAAACATGATTCAAAATGGTCTCATATAGGTTTATCTCAAAATAATATATGCAAATCTTTTTAAAGTGGGAATTTGAATCATTTTGCATTTGACATTGTAACTCCATTCTTTTTAATGTTTTTAATAATACTTAATATTATTCAAACATATTTTAAATTAAAGAGTAAAATTTTAATAACAAAACTCTAAAGAGTAAAATTAAATAGTATAATTTGTACATTTATTTCGTTTTATTACTTTTTTTTGTAATGGGCAGGTTTATTATAGCTAACATATACTAAAACTAAAACCATAAAAAAATTGTTGTTACTTGAAATATAATAAACATTAACTACATTAAAATAAAGTATAAAAAATGTACTTTATTTTATTTCAGCTGGCGAGGCAACATTTCACATTTTCATTTGGTTCGACTTGATGGCCTTAACCCAAAACTAAAATAAATATTAACAAAAACTATATAGGAATATTAAAAATAACAAAAACACAAAACAAAAATTACAAATATAAAATTGTAATGAAAACAGAAAATACAAAAATAAAAACTATAATCAAAATATCTAAAACATGTGAAGATACTAAAATAGCCTAACATGTGTAATAGTAATACAATTAATAACACTTTTAGTTATGTAATTGTTATTAGTAACAAAGTCACACTCTTACATAATTCACTTAATTATCAACAAATTGCTAAAATAATCACTGCAATGATGTTTTTTGTAATATCATCTTAAGCATACCATTCAGAGCAACCTCCTGTCCCGCACCACCCTCTGTAGATGGGAGAATGTGAGAAAGTTTTCAAAGGACTGTCTCAATGAACATGTAGTTAGGAAGTCAACTCTCCTGACCGGCTGGAGGGAGTGCCTTCATGTACCCCGCCTAGTGATGGTGCAGACCATGTGTAGACTGGTATAGAAAAGAGTCACACAGCCTCAATTACAGTCACACGCTCTGATCAGGGGTTCTTGAAAACATAGTCACATGGTTTGAAATGAAAAAAAGGCGAGAGGAGGAGGAAGTTGGGACCGGATAGCAGCATGCTGACCTGGCAGAGTGTTAGTCTCACGTTATACTCACCCGCCACTCTCACCAATGAATTTACCTGACACTTCTGTGCACTTGGGCACCTGCTGGAGGAACTGACTTGGCCGGTGAGGCCCGCAAAAGGACATGACACAGAACGGCACTGTAGCCGGCAATGGCACTCAGACTGACTCTCTCAAAATTGTGATCGTCGGAGATGGGGGTTGTGGGAAAACATCTCTGCTTATGGTGTACGCCAAAGGAGATTTCCCAGAGGTAAGCTTTTAGATGATGAGGGGTTTTAGGTTGGCAAAGTACAAATTTGCTTTAGTTTTTGTGCGTGTGTAAGTAAACCAGATTTACTTTAGTTGTGAAGATAGTTACAGAAATAACCATTTTTAAGAGAAGGAAACATTGCAAAATGTATAAGAGTCATTTGCACAACATCCTCAGCCAGTTTTTCCACTCCCAGACAGCAATTTTGGTTTCTGCCAACGCCTTGATTGTACTTCAAATGTGTCTTGTAGAAACCTGAAATTTTATGCACCATCATCCATTGTATGCCTGTATTTGTCTAATTTTATGTTGAAAATCAACAGAAATATGCTCCATCTGTGTTCGACAAATATGTCACCACTGTATCCTATGGAGGGAAAGACATTCAGCTGAATCTCTATGATACAGCAGGTAAGTGTCTACAGACGCCACACACACCTCAGATTCCAAACACCCCATTCTCTACAGTGACATGCTTCATTGATTAACAATTTAGGCAGGAATGTTGAGTGAAATGGGTGTGAAACCATTAGTAATAGTTTTCTAAGCTGTAATCTCTGAGGTCAGGCCGCATACACACTTTGATCATTGCATGATTATCTAAATAATAATAAAAAAAAAAAATTGGCATTGTGTTCAATTTCATTTTGAATTATTTTGCAAAAAAAAAAATTTGTGCAAGATTTCTGTCCTCATTCATTGACATCTAAGACCATACTGTATGAATTACTTCCAGAATATTACAGTGAAATAAATGACATGTTAGCCATTGTGAAATATTCATATTCTAAGTATCACCCCAGTTTTTAAGCTGTGGCTTATTGGGCCAGAATCTGTTTGCGGATGTGGTGCAACATGCTAAAATCCACTACTCAATTTGTAACGCAGTTGTTACATTTGTGGATGAATACTGCATGTTTTTAAAAATTGTAATAATTGAATTAATTAATCATTTAAATGTAATACTTTGATTATCATTTACACTACTGTTCAAAAGTTTAGGGTCGGTGTGATTTATTTTTTGAGCGAGTATTTATTCAGCAAGGATGCATTAAATTGATCAAAAGAGAAAAGACATTTATAATGTTATAAAATATTTATTTTTCAAATAAATTCTGTTCTTTTGAACTTTCTATTCATCAAAAAAAATCCTGAAAACAAAGTATTATGGCTTCCACAAAAAAAACATATTCAGCATCCCTACTATTTTTAACATTTGACATCTGCTCATGTGACACTGAAGTAATGATGCTGAAAATTCAGCTTTGCATCACAGGAATAAATTACATTTTAAAATATATTCAAATAGAAAATTTTTATTTTAAATCATAATAATATTTCAAAATATTACTGTTTTTAATGTATTTTTAGATTAAACAAATGCAGCCTTGGTGACCATAAAATACTTTTTTTCAAAAAGATAAAAAATCTTACCGACCCCAAACTTTTAAACAGTAGTTTTTTTTGTTATATGTATATATATATATACGAAGATATTATTACAGAAAAAAAAACAGTTATAGTTGTTTTGAAGCCTCAAATTGATTGAAAATGAGATATTTGAGTTAGTCATATTCTAGTTTGTTTATAGTTCAAACATTTCAGAACTCTCCATTCAGGAACTAGGATATATTTTTATATTTTTACAGTGAATATATTGTCATAGAAAAAGGAAGTTTTATTTTTATTAATCACACTGATCATCAGACATTTTATACCTTATTTGGAATGTTCTCGTATTGATTTAATCGTCATTTACTCATTTACTGTCACTGACCTCGGTGAACCCCTGATGTCTATATAACTTGAATTTCTCCATGAGAAATTCTTCGAAATGTCTCTTTTGTCTAAACTGAACTGCATCTTTAGTAATCAAGCTGCTTATCAGACCCACACTGCTGCACGGACCTTCTGTGCGTCTCAGGAACAGGATGTTGAAGCCAGGATGTGGTTTTCTACCACATCTCGGTTTTTCGTCAAAATACTTTGTTCATAAAATATGACATACAGGAAGATGCTGTATATGGTCAGAGGTCTCCACCTCCTCGGCTTCAATGACTTGTTTAGAAGCGTCGCCAAAGAAACAGTCCACATAATGCAGCGCTGTTTTCAGGTATCAGTGTGATTAAAATGACGTCATTTCCTTCTAATCTGTTTATTGACAGGCCAAGAGGACTATGACCGCTTGAGGCCTCTGTCGTATCAAGAAGTAAACCTTGTTCTCATCTGCTACGATGTGACCAATCCGACGTCGTTCGACAATGTCACGATAAAGGTGAAATAATTTGCCTTCAGTTGAGTATGAAACCGAAGTGTTCATCAGGTGAAAGTCTGTTTTAACTTTGTTTGTTAGCAACTGTGAGCTGATACACTTTGACCTGAACAGTAGATGATTACAGATGGACCTCCTCTGAAAACAAACAGTATTTCTTTGCAGCTTCCTGTCGTGTCAGTTCAGAGGAATGTGTTGAGCCCTGTTTAAATAAAGACACAGCAAACTGTTCATTCATGGCCTAAAGATAGATACAGTACACCATTACAGCATTAAGGAAGACCAGAAAAAGTATTTATATAAAAGAAGAAGTTCAGTTTTAAACGTTTTTTTTCCATCTTCCCCTACAGTGGTACCCAGAGGTCCGTCATTTCTGCCGTGACGTCCCCATTGTCTTGATAGGGTGCAAGACGGACCTGCGAAAGGACAAAGAGAAGACGAGGAAGCTCAAAGCTTTAGATCTGGCGCCCATTACCTACCTCCAGGTTGGCTTTACATTTACATTCATTCATCTGGCATCAGACATTTGACTTACAAAATAAAGAACATCACAAGCCCTCAGTCTCATAAATACAAGTCATATTGGGTTAAGTTTGTTATTTTTAATGCTACTATATATTAAATATATTCAATGTGAAAACAGTCATGCTGCTTAATATTTTTGTGGAAACTGTGACTTTTTCTATCTATCTATCTATCTGTCTGTCTGTCTGTCTGTCTGTCTGACTGTCTGTCTGTCTGTCTGTCT
>NW_015549598.1:475437-485549 GCF_001515605.1 Sinocyclocheilus anshuiensis | reverse complement strand
GTCTACACACACATTCAGTGTTTAAAACATTTGTGCTACTTAATATTTTTGTGGAAACCATGTTACTTAAAAATAAAAAAGTAAAAAAATAACATTTATTATTTGAAATAGAAATGTGCTCTTTGTAACATTATAAATGTCTTTACTGTCACTTTTGATTAATTTAATGCATCCCTGTTGAATAAAAGTATTAATTTCATTAAAAAAAATAAAAATAATAATAATAAATAAAAAACTTATTAACCCCAACATTTTGAATGGTAGTTATATATTTTTTAAATATTTAGATTTTTAATTTACTATCTATCTATCTGTCTGTCTGTCTACACACACATTCAGTGTTTAAAACATTTGTGCTACTTAATATTTTTGTGGAAACCATGTTACTTAAAAATAAAAAAGTAAAAAAATAACATTTATTATTTGAAATAGAAATGTGCTCTTTGTAACATTATAAATGTCTTTACTGTCACTTAGATAGATAGATAGATAGATAGATAGATATGTTTACTGAGTAACCAACCTTCATATCTCTTTCTTAGGGTGAAGAGATCAAGAAGCAAATGAACGCTGAGGTATACCTGGAGTGTTCAGCTAAATATAGAGAAAACGTAGAGGACATTTTCAGAGAGGCAACAAAGCGAGCGCTATCGGCCAGAGCTAAAGCAAGACATCGTCGCAAGAAGAAGAAACGCTGCACCATCCTGTGACCATTACCAGAAGGAACACATTTGTTCAAGTTTTGTATATATGAACTAGGATATTTTGTAAAAATTCCAAAAACCATCTGCAAAGCTTCTCACTATTGTTTAAGCTTCCATGGAGGAATATTTTTCAGGACATGCTTGTGGTGTGCGTTTTCTCATAATCTGCCCACCAAGCAAGGCTTACTCTTTGACAGAGTTCACCAGTGTGTGTTTGATAAGTTTGTAGTGGTCCACACCACATCCTTCTGCTGGTGTTACTGATATGACTTGATGGAATTTGGTCTTCCATGATCGTGGATCCAACAGGAGATGGAAAAACTGCTGCTGATGTCTCAGGGATGACTATACATCACATGGTCACACTTTGAATTTGGTTACATTCTGTGTTGTTTATAATGGTAACGCACAACTAACTGAAGTAACAGCCACTATGTTACACTGGGTGTGCAATTCATGTTATCAACTTACACAGCAGTTTTTGAGTTACAGTATTTTGTGAGTTTATATATTATATAAAGCTGTCTGAACAAAAAAGGAGGCCTGTGGTGTACAAAAATCCTGATTTGTAGAAATATCAGTCTGTGTGTAGACCACCACCATTTACAACATTTTAACTAGGCTAGAATTTCATTTTTGTTTCTTTCAGGTTGATTTACTATATCTCGATAACTTCTTCAGATCTCACATAGACGCCAGAAAGTGTTGGATCATTTGAAAACCATTTGCCTGAGTGTATTTGCACAAATAAACCCGTGATATTTTAAGTTATATATTGTGCACACATATGTTTTTAGGTGTTTTGCCTACTGAAGTGAATCATGTGTGAAACAGGAAGAAGTCACTTCTGTAGCTCTTTTATAGCCTAGCTACGGCTGCATCGGCACACAGGTACTTTTCATTTGCATAATGCAGTTTTCAGATATTAGACATATGAGTGAAAATCTCTGCTTTCTTTAACAAAACAAACTTGCTCAGAATACAAGAGTGATCTTCTTGTGGTTAGCGCAAAAACTCCTGCTTAGCAGGATGCAACTGCGGTAACGGAAGCCTAGGCTACGTATAAGCATGAAAATATTATCAATATGAATTCACTGACAATTTCATTGAAGCTACTCTGCACTGTTTTGAAATAATTTATTTTATTAATTATAATATATAGTTTGTTTTATATATTGTATTCCATAAATACGGTATATTTGTAACACTAATATAATAACAAATAAAACCGTAACCATTAAATAAAGCTCTAAAACTGGACATAATAATAATAGCTAGACACTAGACTACACCGAGCTTTATAACTAAACGAGTAAATAATAAATATAGCACCTGTATATCACCCACAAGCCCCAAGTAGAAGCACATGCTCCACTCTTGCTCCCTCTGGTGGTGAGGGCCTAAGTAACAGATTTTCACACGAGGCCACACAGATTGCATCAGATTGAATTTATTTGCTCTATAGCAACAGAAGGGCAATAGAAATCCAACTTAATATCTAATCGGTCCTTTGAAAACCTTCTTTTCCCCCAGTCTGAAGGCTTATTTTACGTTCAAGCAAAAAGTGCAGTTATTTCTTTCAACACAAAACACTTACAAAATCACACTGTGAAGAGTGACAACTATTACGCATGATTTACGCAGTGGCTAATTGTGCAATAAAGCATTTCCCAACATGAGAAATGCCGTTTAATTACAGCTTTTTGTTTCAGGTACAGTTCACTGAGCCCATGAAATTCCAAACAACTTGTAACACTTGGGTTCTAGGCTAATCTAAACCAGGTGTGAACAGGCAAAGGAGAGCATTAAGGCAAACAAATCATCCAGTAACCAAATGCAACTTCTGTCACTACTTGCATCTGTAATATCACATAGGAAAAAGGTCTTGTCTGCAAACTCCCTGATGGTGTACCTTGAAAAAAATGTGGCATTAACAAACAAAACAATATGCTTTTTCTTTGACACGGTCAGTCAAAGTACCAGAAACACATACTGGTTTGTACTATTACAGCGGATGTAATTCTAAAAGCATTCATTCCCATTTTTCAAGATGTAGTTCAACATTTTTGTTATTCTGACTTAAAATGCCGTTACATGTCTATGACTTTGAATACAACTTCCAAACACGTAAAAATAACAAAGCAAGAAAAAAAAGCGATGCTTCTTTTTTGATTCAAATGTACTATGAAGTGTTACCGGAGCTTTATTGCCATCATTAAAAATACAAATCCACATTTTCAAGGTGTCAGGGAATATCATGTGACCTTAGAGAAATAATTCACTCAAAAGTGAAATTTGCTGGAAATTCACTGAATTATAGACGAGTTTGTTTCTTCTTTGGAACCGATTTGGAACATTCAGCATTGCATCACTTGCTCGCCAATGGATCCTCTGCAGTGAATGGGTGCCGTCAGAATGGGAGAGCTCAAGCAGCTGATAAAAACATCACAATAATCCACAAGTAATCCACACGACTCCCGCCCATCAGTTAACATCCTATGAAGTTAAAAGCTGCGTGTTTGTAAGAAACAAATCCATCATTAAGAAGTTTAAACAGTCAATTCTGGTCAAAATACCAGTTCATAATCCATCATTTCACTTCCTATAGTATAAAAGACCATCTGCTGTTGTCCTCTCACATCAAAATCCACAAACATGATTGATTAACTTTTTCACTGGAGAAAGCAATATTATAGATAGAGGACTCATATTTTAAGTAAAAAAAAAAAGTCTCAATGAAGGATTTGTATCTTGCAAACATCTTTTCGCTTCACAAGGCATTAACTGATGGACTGGAGTGGTGTGGAATACTTGTGGATTATTGTGATGTTTTTATCAGCTGTTTGGACTCTCATTCTGACGGCACCCATTCACTGCAGAGGATCCATTGGTGAGCGAGTGATGTAATGCTAAATTTCTCCAAATCTGTTCTGATGAAGAAACAAACTCATCTACATCTTGGATGGCCTGAGGATGAGTAAATTCTAATCAAATTTTCATTTTTGGTTGAACGATTTCTTTAATTCTTTGGCCTTGCTCAAGCACTGTACTAACAACCGCAACGTGCAAAACACACCTTTCCCTTGAAGTTGCATTGCATCAATGCTTTCCAACAAAAGAATATGCTTCAGCTAAAATGCCTTGTATGAGAACAAGTACTTCAATCACTATCCAGCTTTAAAAAAAAACAATAACATAAATCCCTTTGAGATGCTGCAATGAACTGAGCAACTGCAGTTCTGTAGCCTTCCTGCTGCATTGCATAAACTTTAAATGTGGCTTATTGTAAACATATTCATGCACAGGAACAAAACAAAAGTGAACTGAAGTCTCCTCACTTATTGAGTATACAGTGTCTGAAAGTTGTCAGTAGTTTATAGCCAAACATTACCCTCTAATTGCTGTGACTGCATAAATATGAGCAAAAACAACATGGCAGACAACATTGAGTTTCACTGCCGCTGCAGAAACGAGTTCGCGGAGACGTCAACATCTACTTCCAACCCTCTCCAAACAGCTTGTGGGACGCGACTCCTATAGACGAAACAGTTTTGTGCGCTTTGAAGTTCAGTTCTGTGACTTCCACACTGGCCTCGCTGCGTATGAAATCTTCCAGTTGGCGTCTTGTCAGTTATTTTTAACCTTTTCTTTGTTCGTCTGGAGCTTCTGGTGGACCACTTTTAGAGTTGTGAGGAAATTTCCCAAGAACAGGACGAGAAACGTCAAGGCCAACATGAACACCTGGAAAACAAAACATTTAAGTGCAAAAATCTATTTGCAATACTGGCAAAATGAATACCAGTATGAGAAATGTGCAGAAGACTAATACTTGGGGTTTTGAGCAATAATAGTGATGTCTGACAACTTCAGCCGCTCTCTTTACCTGCCATTCTTTGCAGTCATCACGGGCAGACAGCTTAAAAAGACTCGCAGCATTGTACAGCTGCCAAAACTGACCAGAGGAGAGAAAACAACACAATTCACTTACATGCCTGTCAACGGAATCAATATATAATACTGTTCAAAAGCTCAGGGTCTGTAAATTTTTTAAATGTTTTTGAAAGAAGTCTCTCATGCTCACCAAAGGCTGCATTTATTCGATCAAAAATACAGTAACATTTTGAAATATTAATGCAATTAAAAAAAAAAAACTTTTCTGTTTCAGTATATTATAAAATATAATTTAATCCTGTGATGGAATGCTGAATTGTCAGCATCATTACTCCGGTCTTCAGTATTACATCCTTCAGAAGTCATTCTAATATGCTGATTTGCTGCTCAAGAAACATTTCTTATTATGTTGCAAACAGTTGTGCTGCTTCATATTTTTGTGGAAACCGTGATAGATTTTGTCAGGATTCTTTGATTAATTAAATATATATATATTTTAATCTTTTGTATCATTATAAATGTCTCCACTGCCCCTTTTGATCCATTTAATGTGTCTTTGCCAAATAGAAGTCTTAATTTCTTTAAAAAAAAAAAAAAAATTTTTTTTTTTTACTAACCCCAAACATTTTAAAATCCACACAGTTATATGAACTACATAGATGTTACACTGTCAAATGCATGACAATTTTCATAGACAAACTTTTTAAGATTGCATGACCTTTAAAGGTTGCATGAGAATCAACATAAAAAAAAAAGGTACAGGCAACAGTTAAATGCTGGTACTCACATGGCCAAAGAATAGAAACGGAAGGAGGAATGTAAGCCCTCTCCACATCCACGACTGAAAGCCCTCTGTAAAAGTAACATGAGAGGTCAGTCTGGGGTCTGCAGCATCTAACAGCTGCAGCGTGAAACGATGACATCATCCAGATCAACATTTCTCCCAGGATTCAAATCAGTCACAATTCTTACCCACAGTCAGGTCCAGCTGGTTTCTTTCCCCCAGAGCCCGTAACCGATACAAGCAGCCGCTCTGATAATAATACTGAAGAAACTGCACACAACCTGCCAGAGAAACATAAACCATCAACATTAAACATTCTAACAACAAACAAAAGACACATAAAAACCCACAGAGAGCAGTTAATAGATTATACTCACTCTGATAGATGGAGAAAGCCAGGAACTGACTTCTGAACATCTGATACATTGAACCTTCTGGCCTTGAAAGACAGAAACAGAGAGTGGTGATGAAATACAAGCCAGTGATGGGAAAAAATGAATACGTTATATGATTTGTGGCCTAAACACTTACCATGTCAACATAACACCTGATAAAAAGGTTGAGACGTAGTGATGTGACACCCACCAACCTTTAATTCTAGTAAGAAACAATAAATCAATACAACATAAATCATAATCATGCTTCATAATACATTAAACAAAATTACATACTGAATAAATAGATAAAATACATCAAAATAAACAAAAACAACCAAATAAATTAACAATCACAGCCAAACAAACAAACAAGATAAAATACCACAGCCAAATAAATAAACAAAGTGCTACAACCAAATAAACACAAAAAAATAAAAATGCCACGACCATATAAATATATAAACAGACAAAGAAATAAAAAATAAAATACTACAACCAAATAAATAAATAAAAATAAGATACTACAACCAAATAAATAAATAAAAATAAAATACTACAACCAAATAAATAAACAGACAAAGTGCTACAACCAAATAAATACACACAAAAAAATAAAAATACCACGACCATATAAATATATAAACACACAAAGAAATAAAAAATAAAGTACTACAGACAAAGAAATAAAAAATTAAATACTACAACCAAATAAATAAATAAAAATAAAATACTACAACCAAATACATAAACAAAAACAAACTAAATACAATAATGGTCAAATAAATAAAATACTACAACCAAATAAATAAACAGACAAACAAAGTGCTACAACCAAATAAATACACACAAAAAATAAAAAATTTAAATAAAAATGCCACGACCATATAAATATATAAACAGACAAAGAAATACAAAATAAAATACTACAACCAAATACATAAACAAAAACAAACAAAATACAATACAAATGGTCAAATAAATAAAATACTGCAACTAAATAAATAAACAAAAAGAAACAAAATAAAATACTACAAACAAACAAATAAAATAATACAACCAAAGTTCACTTTACTTTATTTTGAGCCCCAAACCACATTGTTAATTGATAGAATAGAAGGAGGACAGCAAAATACTGGGAAAAGAGATTCAAACCTGAATCTCCCACTAGCACCACAGCTAAGTGGTCATAGCATTGACATAGCGTAGCGTTAAGTCATAGCATTGATCAAATGTATTTTAAACTGAACTCACCGTGACCCATTGCTCATGAGGATACTCTCTCTTATTGTCAATGTGCAATAATACCACACCAATAAAAAGTTGAAGATTTCATCTGTAACCCTGTGAATGGGACGTTAAATTATTAATAACATTAAATTAAATAAATAACATTAAACTATTCAGATCTCTCGTCTTACCGGTAGTTGAAAAGGAAGAGGCAGGTGACGGCACCAAACATTAGTATTATAGTCATATAAAGTTTGAACTTCTCATATTCGTCTTTGTACGCAAACCTGTTGTGTAAAACACAAAATCAGCAATTTTGTATTGGGAAATCTCTCTCCGCTCAATGGACATGCTCACATCTGACTCACTTGGCTTGGTTGCTGAGGAGTGTGACATTCACATTTCCTAGTACTAAATTTAAGTACAATCTGAAAGAAGACAACAGTTGTAAGATAGTAGGAAAGCCTCAAAACCAAACCTCACAACAGTGGTATTATAAATAACACACTCAGAACGAAGAACTAAAACTCACCCATTTTTCTTTGGCAAATAGGCCTCCATGTCAAAAAAGACATTTTGCCTTTCTTTAATTTGGACCTGCAGGTCATTTATCACCTCCGTTTCTTTTTCACTGCGAGTTTTCGTACACCTGTTTTCAACAAAAAAAGAAAAAAAAGATCCGTTTACATCATTGTGAATGTGTCCTCAAGATCTTTAGTAACATCTGAAACTCGGCTCATACTTATGAAGACTATGCTTGAGGTCTTTCAGGGCTTTTCTTTGTTTGCTAATGGCACTGCTGCATATCGCCTGCAGGTTTGTCAGCTCCTCCAGCTTCAGTCTGTAGACTTTGTGCGTTTCCTAAAACATGGAAGTCAAAATCAAATCAGAAACGTTTCCTAATACATGCATGACCTTTCAATGGGCACATGGCATCCTCTGGATGCTCCATTTTAAGCATGAGTCATTTTGAACATGAGAAGGGCATTTTAAACATGGGCCAATCCTTTCTATCAACTCTAACCAGGCCCGTTACTAGATGAGTGGTGATGAATACTGAATGACTACCATATTCAGCTACAATGGTATTTACATGGTTAAATTATAAATGATGGCAATACTACGGTTCTTTGATTTGTACCATAGTACTGAATATTTTTACTTAAGGTTTTTACATGGTACTCCAGGGAAATTCAAAAAATACCAGGGTACTATCATGGTATGTATAAAAAAACAAAAACAAACAAAACAAAAACATAGTGTTACCATGGTATCAAGCCCCCCAAAAAAGGACTTTTTAGTAGTATTCAAACCCCTGGAGTCTAGAGCTTCGCCATCCTGTAATCTAACCCTGTCTATCACGAATCGATTAGACGATCATTTTTAAAGTTGAGCAACAACTCTTGGTTAACATCTAACCTGGCTTAACCAGTTCAATTCGGGAATCATTATCAGACCTACTTTACTAACACACCACATTTATTACAAGAATACAATATATAAACGAATATATGGAGTCATTTTAATACGTTTTTTTTCAGAACTGATGCCGGTTTAATACACATGTACAGTAATAAAAGAAAATCAGTTAATCTGATGAGCTAAAGCCTGTTAGCCGCGTCATAAACATCCAAAACAGACACATATTCTTCCTTACTAACACAAGAGTCATTTTTCGTCTATCGGAGCACTAATATAACACATATCCGTTCTGTTCAAACCTGTAATTGCTGATATTCTTGCTCTATTTCTGTCCATTCACTTTGACATCTCTCTAGTGACATTGTACCCGTCTGCGCTGGCGCTGCTCTGCCACACACTGCCGCTAGTAGGCGCTCCAGCTATTTATATCAGCTCCGCTTCTTCACCCATCCACCAATCACAGGCGAGCGTAAGATTCCGAGGATGACATCGCCACCTAATGACTGGGAGCGTCAGCGAATATAAATATAAGTCAAGGCTGAATGCTTGTTGCTAGGTTACCGCACACGAATTCCTTTGACAGGTCAGTCGAGATCGAGCAGTTTGACTATTGCAGATTAAATATAACTGTTTTAAGTTTATTTAAGTGATTTGGATGGTGAATTTGGTAACAGGTAAGGTCTGAGCAGGTGCTAATAGACCTACTTTATGATTACCTTACTCAACTTTTATTGTAATTGCACTTTTTAAGTGCAGAAAAACCAACAAAAAGTAATTTAGTGCTAGCATGTTCAAGCTAATAATATTTTAATGATAATAGTCATCTTTTTATGTACAGTATGCCCTTCTTGAAGAGACCCCGGACTACAGAACCACTTGTAAAACTTGTAAAACCAAAAATGTGGCCCGCATCACACTGTGTATTCAGTCAATGGAGATCAATACACAGGCGAGTGGATGGATAATAAGAAACATGGTCATATTTATTGGATTGAATATTTAATGGCATGTTTTAAACATTAGAGGCTTTGAGGATCACAGTAAGAAGACTGGCAATTTTAACGGACAAGCCTTAATTTAATTTACTTTGTTATTTAGATGTGTTCTGCAGATTACATTATGTGTTCCTAGGAAACGCTGCTTATTAAAGCTCGATTTGGCTGAATTTGCCTCCATTAACAAAATGTTCCTGAACATAGCTTTTACTCTGATAAGGAAAAGGAGCACAGGTTTGGAAGAAAACAGGAATGCTCTATGATGGGGACTGGAGGTGTGGAAAGAGAGAAGGCTATGGAACCCTGAGCAAGACTGACCCTGAAACGAAAGAGTATGTGAGAGTTTATATTGGTTCTTGCACTACAGAGATATATATATAATAAATATATAGATGTATAATTAATGTCTAATGTCTATAATGTTTATCATAAATGATAAATGAAAATACTTTATTTAGAATTAAATTTTATTTAGATAAATGCATTATATATGTTATAGTAATTACACACACACACACACACACACATATATATATTATATATACATACATACATATATAGAAATTAAACATTATAATACATATATAATGTATTTAAACATTTAAGCAAAACATATTTTATGCATTATTATTTGGTATTTATAAATCATAAATACAATAAGTACTAATAAACTAATGTCTACACACACATATATATATATATATATAGAAAT
>NW_015549598.1:430868-475378 GCF_001515605.1 Sinocyclocheilus anshuiensis | reverse complement strand
AAACATCACAATAATCCACACAACTCCAGTCCATCAGTTAACATCTTGTGAAGTGAAAAGCTGTGTGTTTGTAAGAACCAAATCACTTTACACTGTCACTTCTGGCCAAAATACCAGTCCATAATTCATAATAATGCTTCATCCAGTGGAAACAGACGCGAAAAACAACTCACCATTGCGAAACCGGATAAAAGAGCAGACGTGCGACTGGACGCCTTGAGTTTGGCTCTGCTCAGGTAAAGCTTTCTCCAGGACAGAGCCTGCAGCGAATGCTCGTTCCGACTCATGTTCATCCGAGCAGAGATTATGAGAAACTATCCGAGAGATTCAGCTGAACCGAAGCATTGCGCTGGGTTAATCGTGAATCTCCAGCGCCGCGCCTGAGCGAGACAGTCAGCTGGCTTGCTCAAGTGAAACTGGATGCATCGTGAAGGCATTACCCACAAGCCTTCGCGACAACACATTTGTTTACACATTTATTAGAGCGTGAACATAACAGAATCGATCGATGTAGGTGAATATTTTCTATTGAATACTTTCTTAACAAAATTATTATTATTATATTTTATGTAATATTATTTGTAAATGGCTCTTTTTAAAAATGTAATTTCATATGTATATTAATATGTATAAAATATTAATATCTTACGCGTTTTCTAAACACATCAACAAGAAATTTGACTTTGCCAGGAGGAAGCATTTTCGTTTCTCCTTGCTATATTAGCAACTGTGCACATTTTGATAAAAACGTTTAACATTAACACAAGTTAACATTATGCATTATTTAAAAAATTATATTTTTATTTGTCTGTATGTATTTTTTGTTTCTCCCATATTAGCAAATATAAACATTAATAGCTATATTAGCAAATATTCACTTTTTATTTTTCATAAAAATCTAATTTGATTTTAATTAACTACACATTATTTTTTAAGATTAAATATATTAGCAAATATGCAAATTTTGATAAAAAACTTTTTTCCATAAAAATCTAAATTAATTTTAGTTAACAATGCATTATTTAAAATATATATTTATTTGTCTGGATGTATTTTTTGTTTCTCCTATATTATCAAATATTAACATTAACAGCTATATTAGCAAATATTCACTTTTTATTTTTCATAAACATCTAATTTGATTTTAATTAACACTACACATAATTTTTTTAAGTTTAACAAATATGCACATTTTAAAAATCTAAATTAATTTTAGTTAATATTATGCATTATTAAAAAACTTTTATATTTTTCTCCTTGCTATATTAGCAACTGTGCACATTTTGATAACAACTTTTAACATGAACACAAGTTAACATTATGCATTATTTAAAAAATTATATTTTTATTTGTCTGTATGTATTTTTTGTTTCTCCCATATTAGCAAATATAAACATTAATAGCTATATTAGCAAATATTCACTTTTTATTTTTCATAAAAATCTAATTTGATTTTAATTAACTACACATTATTTTTTAAGATTAAATATATTAGCAAATATGCAAATTTTGATAAAAAAACTTTTTTCCATAAAAATCTAAATTAATTTTAGTTAACAATGCATTATTTAAAATATATATTTATTTGTCTGGATGTATTTTTTGTTTCTCCTATATTATCAAATATTAACATTAACAGCTATATTAGCAAATATTCACTTTTTATTTTTCATAAACATCTAATTTGATTTTAATTAACACTACACATAATTTTTTTAAGTTTAACAAATATGCACATTTTAAAAATCTAAATTAATTTTAGTTAATATTATGCATTATTAAAAAACTTTTATATTTTTTCTCCTTGCTATATTAGCAACTGTGCACATTTTGATAAAAACTTTTAACATGAACACAAGTTAACATTATGCATTATTTAAAAAATTATTTGTATTTGTCTGTATGTATTTTTTGTTTCTCCCATATTAGCAAATATAAACATTAACAGCTATATTAGCAAATATTCACTTTTTATTTTTCATAAAAATCTAATTTGATTTTAATTAACACTACACATTATTTTTTAAGATTAAATATATTAGCAAATATGCAAATGTTGATAAAAACCTTTTTTTTCCATAAAAATCGAAATTAATTTTAGTTAACAATGCATTATTTCAAATATATATTTATTTGTCTGGATGTATTTTTTGTTTCTCCTATATTATCAAATATTAACATGAACAGCTATATTAGCAAATATTCACTTTTTATTTTTCATAAAAATCTAATTTTATTTTAATTAACACTACACATTATTTTTTTTAAGTTGAACAAATATGCACATTTTAAAAATCTAAATTAATTTTAGTTAATATTATGCATTATTAAAAAACTTTTATATTTTTTTCTTCTTACTATATTAGCAAATATGCACATTTTGCTGTCAGCTTGGTCACTATTAGCTTTTTAAAGTAATTGGTAAATAATAAACAATGATAATAATAATTATGATGATGGTGATAACTACTACTACTACTACTAATCTGTTATAAATCTTCTAAATCTTTCATTCAATGCCCCAAATAGTTCTGATTTAAAGAGAATCGGTCATGCATATAGGCTATTTCTATTGTAACTGAGGCTATAACGTGTGGATGTAATATCAGAATAGGCAAACGGTAGTAAATAGTCAGTTATTGTCGCACTAATAAAGTATCTTGTCGAAGCACAAATGCATGAGCTTAGCAGCTGCACAAAGTGCAATTCCGACTCCCTCAAAAAACAATTTCTGCTTGTAAAACGCCCCCACAAACAAACCATTCTGGGCTGCGTTTCCCAGAAGCAACTATGGTCGCAAGTTCCGTCGTTACCAATAGAGTTCAATGGAACTAACAACCATAGTAAGCTAACGATGCTTTTGGGAAACGCACCCCTGATAAGTACTCTGAAAAAAAATATCGCATATTGTTTTGGCCCCTCATAAACACGATCCGCGTGACGTGCCTGCAATGTTTTGATTCTGTTGACCGTGACGTCACGCGGTGCACTACACAAAAATGGTTCCTACTTAGTTTTCTATTCAAGCAATCAAAGTGTGCACAACTTTACGCGTTGAATATGGTCCAAATAAAGCGCTGAGGGAATTAACACGGACGAAAGGCTCGGACATGGAGGCGCGTGCGGAATCCGGACGCAAACTGGTGTGTAGTTGAAGCTGTCCTCTCAAAGACGTTTTTAAATCGGGGATTTCAGCCTCACATCGATATGCATTGTGTTTAGTGGCCTAAATCGGTGCGAATCACTGTAATACGAGAATTAGAGCGACATACGCCACACTAGTAGTTTAAATGTAATAACGATCGGCTCGTAATGGTAAACAGGAAAGGACATGTTTCATAATATTACAAAGAGAGCAAGATGCTCCATATACAGACGCTCGTGCGAGACAGCACACATTGTTGCCCCGCGACCCTCGTGTCTAATATTCATCGGGAAGTTTGAACTCGTTCACGCTGATTTGACATGTATTCATTATATAACTGCTGTAAGATGGTCGACGATTAAGGCCTGAATGTTAATCATGGAATTTGACATTCGTGCAAATGATAGAGCATCCCAGCGTTACATCTCACATCCGAGCACAGAATGAGGCAGGTTCTCTTCATCTTCATCTTCATCATATGTTGTTTTCATCCAGCGCTCGACCTGCAGAAGGATGTACGATGAGAACGAGGACTTGTCAGATGTGGAGGAAATCACAAACATCAGGGGCTTCAGTTTGGAGGACAAACTTGAGAGCAATTTATACAACAGTCAATTTGTTCAGTATATGGAGGGAAAAGGTACGTTCTTTTACTTTTTTGTGTGTATATTGCTTATTAGTGCAATTAATAATTATTATATTCTTAAATATTGGGGTTTTTGTTCTCCTATTGGCACCTGCAAATATAAGTTGTATAGTCGTGCTCATCATTTGATATTAAATGGTTGATATTAAAGGCATAGTTCACCCAAAAATGGAAATTCTGTCACTATTTACTCACCCCCCAGTTGTACCAAAACATGTATAAGATTTTTCTTCTGTTGAACATAAAAGATGATATTTTGAAGAATGTTGCTGGTCCCCATTGACTTCCATAGTATGGGAAAAATACTATAATCAATGGGGACCAGAAACTTTTTGGTTATCCATTCTCCAGAATGTCTTCTTTTGTCTTAAGCAGCAGAAAGAAACTCGTACAGGTTTGGAACAACATGAGGGTGAGTAAATGATGACAGAATTTTCATTTTTGGGTGAACTATCCCTTTAATAATGAAGCACTTTTGAACAGGATCATTTGTGTAAATTCTGTTTTTTAGTTTTGTCTTGTGGAATATATGTAAATATCTGTTATGTCAAATAGCATCCAGTGATTGAAACTAATCTTTCTGACAATTATAAATTGTGCCTACAGTACATAGTTTATTTACAAAATTAAAATTGTATTATATTTGAATAGATTAGTTTTAGTGGATAGTGAAGAAAAAGCAGCCAAAAGTGACCAGCATTCATATGAACCTCTTGAGTGTGGGTTTATATATAAGAAGATCGATCACTATATTATTCCCAATCTGCTATTTGAGTTGTTTCATAGTTTTGATGACTTTACAATTATTTGAAAATGTGGAAAATTGTCATAATGAATGAGAAGTTGTGTCTAAAGTCTTGGTTTACATGTAATACTTGGGTCATTCATATACTCTCTATTTTAAAATCCAGGGATTTGTTTTTTAAACACAGTCTAACTTTTAGCAACCACTTCTTTTGTACCATCCTAGATTTTACTTATGAATATGTTCAAAGAGAGGCACTGCGAACTCCACTCATATTTAAAGCCAAAGATGGACTGGGAATTAGGTAAGAGCAAGTAAAACGGTTTTTATTTCAGATAGATTCATACTTTTTACATTGTGAATCGCTCATCTGAATTGTTTCATGCACTACAGAATGCCGGATCCAGCATTTACTGTAAGTGAAATCAAGGGTTTGGTTGGTAAGTACTATTAAATTTTTTTTTCCATCTAAAATGAACAGGCACAGTTGTTTGACTGTAATCAGATGAAAAGCAGTAAAACGTTTTGATAACATTGTTAAACTTTACTTTTCATTTCCATTGTCTTTTATTGCGTTTTCTCTGTTTTATACCTAACCAGGCCTTGCATTATGCATGAACAGGACAATGTTCTGCTGCTGTATTATGAAACTAAACACATGCACCATGTCTGTTCTGTGTGCTGGTATTATAAAGAGTACATATGCACTAGTTTATCTGGCTGATCAATTTGATGTTGTCATGCACATACATACAAAGTCCATCTTACTCCTTATTAGGGTTGAGGAAGAATGTAAGCTGTCTGAGCTTTGTATTTACTCACAGATTTATGGCCTGTACATTGATTTATGATGCTGGTAAATAACTTTGTAATTATCTGTGTATTAAGAGGGTAATGAATAAAAAACAGTGAGGAATATTTATTGGCTGTACATTTTAGAAAACAAAGGTTCCAGTTAGAACCAAAACGTTTAAACTTAGTTGTATAACTTCACAGCAAGACCTGCTCAGAAAATACAAAAATTGATTAATAGCAAACTTTACGTCCTCTTGTGGTGATACTATGCATCTGCAACTCAGTATAGGCCATGGCATGTGCATCTGAGTCCTTAAAAAAAATGTTCTTTTCATAATGATTTTAGGTAACACTTTATTTCGATAGTCCACTTTAGACATTCTACTAACAGTAAGTAACTTTGCAACTACATGTCAACTAGCAGTCATTAGAGTATTACTAGACTGTCTTGCTTAATATATTCTAACACTTTATTTTGATGGGTCCACAACATACAACATACTGACTATGACAAACTTTGCAAGTATATGTCAGTTTATTCTACTAAACCTAAACCTAACCTTACAGTCTACTCTGAAAGTTAGTAGACATGTAGTTGCCAATTAATGAGAATTAGTTGACATGTAGTTACAGAGTTACTTATAGTTAATAGAATGTCTAAAGTGGACTATTGAAATAAAGTGTAACCTGATTTTAAATCAGGTACCTATGAAAGCCTGTTCTGCCACAGAATAAAAACATGAAAGCAATTGTGATTTATTTTTTTGAAATATTTCTGAAAAATCTGAAAATTCTGACATTTTTCTCAGAATTCTGAGTTTACATGCATAAAGAAATGCCAGAGATAAACTCAGAGTCATAATACTGAGAAAAAAACGTTTTTTTCCCTTGGAGTAGCAAGGGAATCGCAGCTCTGACTTTTTCTCTCAGAATTTCAAGAAACAGTCTGAATTTTAAGATAAGAGACACAATTTTTTGTATTTGTTTATTCTTTGGTGGAAACAAGCTTCCTAGGTTCCTTAATCCATTACAGTATAATTAATCTCGCTTCAGCATGAAAAACTAATTTTAATAGAAATATTTATTCGAAAGAACTTCTTGTATTGGAGAGGAGTAGCCTATCGAGTGGTAAAGTGCTTGTCTCTGCATGGATGTTCAGGCAGCAGGCGAGCTGTTGACGTGATGGATGTTAGCACACAGAAGGGCTCAGAGATGAGCATGGCACAGTTCGTCCGCTACTATGAGACGCCTGAGGATGAACGTGACAAGCTGTTCAACGTCATCAGCCTGGAGTTCAGTAACACCAAACTGGAGAATTTGATCAAGAGACCAACTGTGGTAAGAGACATGGTCGTTTTTTTTGGTTGATTTGTCGCTTTTCAACATTCATTTGCTCTAAAATGCGCAGTTGCCATTTAAACATGATTTAAGATGACATTGTGACTGCAGTCTTTTCTTCAAAGTATCATACATGTCAGTAGGTGTGAATGTAATTGGGTAGATGAGAGCAGGTATACTAGTAATGCTCCGCTCAATAAATTAATTAGTAATATCAAGTCAAATAAATTAGTAATAATTTATGGCCCAGTGATATTTGCCAATGCCATTCAATCTTAATACCTTCATGCAATTTTGGGGTATTTTATTTGCAATAAATAAAAAATAAAAAATTCAATGTGATGAATATTTGAAATAAAGCTAAAATAAAATACAAATATTAGCTGAAGAGCTTATTTTAGTTAGTTGCCAAGTCAACATTTCTAATTCCGTTTAGGTTGAGTCACTAAAATTACTTACTGGAAATAAATAAAAACTAAAACTGAAATAAAAATAAATTAAACCTAAATTGTAATATTTTAATTAAACCAGAACTAAGGGAAAAATGACAAAAGCACATAACAGAATTACTATAAATGTAAAAAGAATTGCTATGAAACTAAAAGTATAAAAATAAAAGCTACTTACAAATTTGAATAACAACTATAATAGTATATCAGTAATACTAAAATAACTGCACATGCAAAGGGCGACTGTTAATAATAATAAAGTGTGGAAGTTAGAATTTCAGTTATTGTTGTAAATTAATCTAGTTGTTAAGCATTTAAAAACTTCCTTTGTATCTTTGGGTTTTAATGTTTCTTATGCCCGTCGTTTTATTTTAACGTATTTCTGATTGTCTTTAGGTGGATCTGGTGGATTGGGTGGACAATATGTGGCCGCGGCATCTTAAACAGAAACAAACCGAAACCACAAACGTCATGTCTGAGATGAAATATCCCAAAGTTCAGAGGTAATATTTTAGTTAATTTTTGGAAAACAATTAGGAATAGACCTTTTTCCAAAGACTGTGATGACGCATTTACTGTTATTACCATTAAAAAAAAACCTCAGTTTTTTATTTTTTCCTTTTTTTAAAAATGTAATGTACATTTATTTCACTATACTTTGTGTTATATTATGTTGGCATTAAATTACAGACACATACAAAAGACACACATTAAATTATCTCTCAATATTTTTCCTCTTTTGTAAAGTAACAGAAATGCTATTGTGGATTTTTTTCTATTAGTATTAGATAGGGCTGCACGATTAATCGAATGCGATTGTCATGCGCATTCCTTTGGATGGAGATTTACTGCTGATCACAGAACCGTGCTTCACTGAAAGATACGCATGACGATCGCAGCTTCTGTCGAATCGCGATCTCGATTCCATTTCGATTTATCGTGCAGCCCTAGTATTAGAGCAAATGGGAATGCAAAAATTATATTTGTTGTAGTTTCTGTTCACCACTACCCAACTTTGACTACTTCCGCTTCTGAGAATCCCAGAAATGTGAAAAGGGTCCATTAAAGCCAATGCTTTCCCCCCTAGTGTGTCCTGAGAAATCACAGGCTCTCTGACGAGTTAGGCTCTGTAAATGGCAAAAAAAGGACTGGAGAGAAGAAGAAAATTTGCCATTTGGAGATCATTATTATCATTATTATTTTTGCAATTTTATGTGCATGTTTCAATGCCCATAAAGGTTTTGTTGCTCTTCTGTCTGCTCCGATTTCCCTTCAGGAAGTATTTTGGCTTTCTGACACAGTTCAAAGCTTGTTGAGTCGATCTGAAATCCTGCGTCAGTCAAAGATGAGGTCTGCTCATCTCCCACAGTCCCTTGTTTTGCTCCTCGGCGCATGCTGCGCATTTCTTTGGCCTGCAGCTGGCTGTGACTCCATCAGGTTGCTAGGCAGCACACTTCTATTGCGGAGAAGAGGCGGATCTTCACGGGCTGCTGCAGTATCCCAATGAATCCTCCTTAGCCAATCAGAATATCGCATGGGAGTATTTCCTCCACAGGAAAGCCCACTCTCTCTCTCTTTCTCTCTTTCTCTATCTCACTTTCCCTTTGACTCCCTCCTCCTGACTCTCTGTATTCATTGAGCTCTTTATAAAGGAAGAATTCAGCGCTAAAAGTCACTTCAGTTCTCCTCTTTTGAATTACACGGGCAGATGTCAGAACGGTAAAGTGCTTCAAATGGGGATGAACATTTTCTGGGTATGTGTCTTTTATTTCACTGAAAACTATGGTGTGATAATTTAAAGAATCCTTTAGAGGTCTTATTATGGTTTGGTATAGTTTGCTCAACTTTCTTTGCTAGTTTTATGAAAGCGTGACCAATAATTTGTGGTCTTCTACTTATGGTTATGCGGTCTGGTGAAACACATGTTTGTGAGGGTTGCATGTGTGGTCTGAAATTTTATAAGCTCACGCAGCATGTTTGTGCACATCATGGTTATAGTTTTGTTTTGGCTGCTTTGGTGCATCATCCCTCTCACTGACTGGATGACACTGGCTGCAACGGTCACCGTTTGAGTTATCTATGTTCATATAACAGAATTATTGATGCATTTCTTTCTGCTTTGGTGTCATTATACATGTATACAGTTATAGAATATGAAATGCCGCTCAAGTAGCCAGAAAATGCAATTCTGCACAAAAATAAGATGTGGCAGGAGATGAAGAGTCAGATTTAAATATTATATTATTTAAATATAATGTATAATATTATATTTGTTTACTGTTTCACATGGGGCTTTATATTAATTGATACAATTTTTTAAAATAACATTTTATATTAATGCTAAATTTGTTTTTATTAACTTTATTATTATTTAAAAAATTATTTAAATTAATATTAAAATTCTATTAATATGTTACACAAGGGGCCATTTTTATATTAATGTTACACATATTTTTAAAATAAAATAAAAATATTTAAAAATGTTACATTTAGTTTTTTAGTTAATATATTAAATTATATTTAAGTTCTTACATATATTATTATTTTATATATATTATTAAAATTCTATTAATATGTTTAACATGGGGTAATGTTAAAAAAAATGTTTTAATAAAAAATTTAAATACTTCATAATGTTATGTTCATAATATTTTCAAATTAGTTTTTTATAATATTTTATTAATATTAAAAAAAAAAAACTTTTTTATTAATATTAAAATTCTGTTAATATTACATTTTTATTTTAATAGTCACAATAATTATGTCATGACCTCCGTGACAAAGTGTTTAAATCCATAAAAAGGGGTCATTATTACTGCATTATTAGGCCTTTTGTGAGGGTACTATGTAGTCATTAATTATTTATTCATAACCTTTCATCGAAGAGCTCCAATTATAGGATGTAACCTCTGAGGGTTCAGGTTGCAAGGTATTACCCTAGTGTTACATGCTGCAGCCTGCAGTTAATGAGTCTAAGAATGCTTTTGCCTTGTTTGTATTATGGAACACATCTGGATTCAAAGTGCTCAATGTGCTTGTTTGTTGATGCTGTGAGTGACATCATCTGCCATTTACACTGCCAGAACTTCAGCTGACACAGTCTGATGTGCAAAACTGTCTGGTAATAATTCAACAGTCAGCTACATTTCTAACCATTGTGAAATCCTTACTTTGGTGACCCTAAATGTAGAAGTCTCATTTCTCAGGCCCTCAACCATCTGGGCTTGCCTAAATTGATGCCTAATAATTTTTTAGTTCACGACGCCCAGCGGTGAGCGATGCCTTTTGCTCATTAGAGCTAACGGATTTCTTCACTTACTTCTTCTCCCGGCTCAGTGGGACAGATTTTAACCAGACACTGAGGCAGTTTGGGGTTTGATTAATTTCGCTCCTTGCTAAACGCTGCGGATGACAAATGCATAAGCCGCAAATAGCTTCCATCCCTGTTCTGGTGCTGAGATGGCTTCATCTGAAACAAACCCATGTCCATTACTATCGTTCTGTATGTTCTGAGAGAGAAATTAGCCTTGATTTATTGCTGAAACAATTTTTTTTTGAAATCATAATATTTTGCTGAGCTTTGATAACGCTGTTGATTGAGAAGGGGAAATTCCACTGTGTATGGTTTTGAAGGTAATATTCATTTTGAGTTGGGAGTTGAACATTTCCATGGTGTGGTTACTCCCAGTTGCAAATGCAATCTTTTTTGTCAGGACTTAGAAACCGCATTAGGGATATATCGTTCGTCTCTATTTATGCAGATGTTGCGAATCACCATTGTACTTTCCCTGTTTCTCTCTTTCTGTAGATACTGTCTGATGAGTGTAAAAGGCTGTTTCACTGACTTCCACATCGACTTTGGCGGCACATCGGTATGGTACCATGTCTTCAAAGGAAGGAAGGTAAGTGTTTGGTAGTTAGTGGTGCTTTTACTATTATTATTATTGGCCATACTTGGGGTAGGGGTTTGTTTATGCTATTACTTTCAAAGCTATTATGATTTTCTGCAGGATTGTCTTTGCTTGTGATCTGTAAAGATCAGGTATCTAGAGGCCCTGTAAATGAATCTCTTTCCAGTTTGCATTGTTGCATCGCCGCTGGGGCTGCAGCGTCAGCAGAAATGGTGCTTGTGTATGTGTGTGTGTGCGTGTGTGTGCGTGTTAGGTGGAGGGTATCAAATAATAACCGCTCTGAAAGGTCAAAAAGGAGTGGTGGCTTGTGCAAGAAAGACGAGAGTGACACATGTATGACTGAAGGAACTTCTAGGAAGAGTTGTAGGAGTTTATGCCTGTTATGTAACCCTCCTGCTTTCACAAGAGAATTGAACCAATTTCACTTGCAAAGAAATTGCAAGGTTATCAGCTTAGTAATTTTTTGTCATACAACATACAGTGGGGTCCAAATGTCTGAGACCATTAGTAAAATGCTTTTATTTAGCATGTTTATTATTTAATACAATTTTACATTACATATTTTGGTAACACTTTACAATAAACCTCCTTAGTTTATTCTTCTAAACAAGCATTAATTAATCATAGTTAATGTTAATTGCAACATGTACTAATACATTTTTTAAATCAAAACTTATCTGTTAATATTATTTAATAAACCTGAACTAACAACAATGAACAAACAATGAACAGGTGTATTTTTATTAACTAACATGAACAAATATTCATAAATACTGTAACAAATGCATTGTTCATTGTTAGTTAATGCATTAACTAAGGTCAACTAAGAAAGGTTATTTATTGTAAAGTGTTACCCACATATTATTAGCTAATATTAATAGTAACAATTTAAAAAGCAGACTAGAAATAGTAAAGTATTTTTTTTTTTATAAATCCTGAAACTTTCTGATGATTTCCAAGTATAAATAAAATAAAACTTTTTGACCCAACTGTATGTCTGCTTATTAATTCAATTTGTAGACATACAGTCTTTTTGTAGCATTTTTGTATTATAGATTTGATCAAGAATTGAAGTGAAAAATTCTCAGTTGCCACCTAGAAATCTTCATAAGTACAGAATCTTCCTAAGTTTGTCATATTGTTTCTTTGTTTTAATGTTAATGTTTAATGTCCTACAACTTTGTAAACTTTGTACTTTATTTATTTCTTTGTATAAATTAAAACAGTGGGTCAGACTTTTGGACCACAGTGTCTGTTCGTGAATAAATGGAAGAGATAAATAACTTGCACATAAAGGATTAATGCTGACACGAGTTTGTGAATTATTAATTTCAAAGAAGAAAAATCATATCCCAGTTTAGAATCACACCTGCATTTCTCTCTCTCTTGTTCTTCAGGTCTTCTGGCTGATTCCTCCAAGCCCACACAATCTGTCTCTGTATGAGGACTGGGTGCTGTCAGGCAAACAGAGTGATATCTTCCTGGGTGACCGTTCAGACAGCTGCCAGCGAGTAGAGCTCAAACAAGGCTACACGTTCTTCATCCCTTCAGGTGACGCACTGAGCTTGAGTGTATATATTTAAGGAAAACGGAAGAGGATGGCGGTGGCAATGCCAAGGTCATGGGTTCGATTCCCAAGGAATGCTTGAACTGATAAAATGTGTACCTTGTATCCAGTGAAAGTCGCTTTGGATAAAAGCGTCTGCCAAATGCTGAATTGTAAATGTAAATTTTTGTTATTGTTTACTCACCTTCATGTTGTTCTGAACCCCCATGCTGTTTTCTGTGAAGCACAAAAGGAGAAATTCTGAAGAATCTTTACAAAGCTCTTTTCAATACAACAACAGTTCTTCATCATTGATTGTCTGTCAAGTACAAAAGAAGCACAATTAAAGCCATCCCTTTGACATTTGTGCTGTATTCCAAGTTTTATAAAGTCATACAATACTTTTTGAGAGGAACAGACTGAAATGTAAGTAATTATTCCACTGAAATGTCATTCGTGTTTGTGCACGGATTTAAGAAAATAGCGGCAGGTTTGACTTTAGTGACGTGCATACGATGAAGAACGGAGAATGACATTATGAGAGCAGAAGATTTTTAAGCCCTTGTACATTTTCTTTCCTGAAATTGAGCATTCATATTTTTGCTCTCGTGTGTGTAGGTTGGATCCATGCCGTCTACACTCCAGAAGACACCCTGGTGTTTGGCGGGAATATTCTACACAGTTTTAACATTCCCATGCAGCTCACTGTCTACGAAATTGAGAACAGAACAAAGGTAAAGCATTCATTTAAAAATATAGATAGTTTGATGATTTATCAGCCAGCGTTTAGGGATCTGTCTTTTTAATTTGATGCATGTGGAAGGGAATTCTGATCAATGTGCATCTTTCGGAAGTTGTTTCCATGTACAATATTTATGAGTATATAGTACAAAGTGCTGGGTAGATTACTTACAAATTGTAGTCCGTTACTGATTCCAAATTATGTGACAAAAATTGTAGTCAGTAACGGAATCCATTACATTTAACATTTTAAGTAATATAATCAGACTACTTTTTGATTACTTTGTTTTGACCTAACTCGTTTATTACATTGTTTTAAGTAGGATAATCTTGTACCATACTGATATAAAAATACAAAGAGAAAGAAAATTCTTTGTCATATGATGTTGCTAAAAATAACATTTATTTTGTGTATTTGGTGTAATGCAATGTGTTTATGCGGTTTAAGGTTAAAAAAACACATTATTTTCCACATTGTACATTATTGTTTCTCCTCTATGCCCCGCCTTTCTGAAACGCGTCGATTTTTACAAAGCTCATCGGTCTGAAAAGCGAGGTGTACGCTGATTGGCCAGCTATCCAGTGCGTTGTGATTGGCCGAATACCTAAAGCGTGTGACGGAAATGTTACGCCCCTTACCATACTGTGATGCCGTGTCCCGGCCGGTGCGACGAGACAAAACCAATTAAACCCATTACAAACGAGGGATTTGTTTTATCCAGTGGGGACATATTTACAGATTATAATGATTTATACTGTGTTTTTACGCGTTGCGTTGCGTATCGCGCCATGTAAACATAAAACCATGTCTGCATTTGTGATCGGAGAAATGACAAACAACAAGCGCTACTCTACACTGCTCAAAACTCGCGTTTGAATCATCAGTGGCAAATTCTTTAAATATGAAAACATACTTACAGGCTGTGAGTCAGAAGCGCCAGACTGTCCTTGCAAAGTTGGAATTGCCCCACTTTAAAGAAAAAACCTTTGTGTACAGCATTGTAGTCTACTCTCCCAGGTTCAGGAAACAGTCCTCCATAAAATGCGCTGCACACATCTGAATATTTGGGTTGAACTGTTCTGGAACAGTGTTGTAAATACAACTTAACCACTGATTTCTCGTTTTGTCCTCTTTTGGAAGGCCAAACAAAGTAGTTTCGCTTTCACAACGAAACACACAGCGTCTCCACGACATGGCGGCGGCGGCAGCAACAATACTACAGCGAGAATCAAAGTTACACCTTCTTTCTTTGCGTGAACATTTGGGCGGTGTTATGCAAATCTTCCCACACAGTGACGTAGACATGTGGGGGCGTGTTTAAACGAGGCCTTTTAGGAGGGCGTGGACGAGTCTTAACTTTTATAAAGAATATCTCTTTAGGTTTGAGACTTTAGTCTTTGCAACTTTAGGGATCTTATCTATGCACGAACAGCTTGTAACACTCCAAAGAGAAAGGAAAACTTGAAATTGCATCATATGACCCCTTTAACAAGATGAAGTGCATTAAACGTAACATTACGTCAAAGTTTCCCAAACTGGGGTTTGTGAAGAAACTGCAGGGGGTTTGTGAGTTTAATGAAAAGCTAATAAATAATAACAAATTTAAAATTTAATAATTTTATGATCAAAATAAGCACTTACTAAAAAAGATGAAATGTTTTATTTGTTTTCCTGCATGCCATGTGACCATTAACCAACGTCAGAGAACCATAAACATGCAAATGTCATACTTAATTATTAACTGATTACCTTAAAATCTCAAGTAAATATATTAGGTGAAAGAGTTTCAGCTGACAAAAAAGTTTGGGAATCACTGCATTACATGTAATTGTAGTCTGATTATGATTATTATAAAATGTAATATAATTTAATTACAAGTACTTAATTTTTGGAACCTGATTACGTTATCCAGACTACATGTAATCAGATCTAATTGTAAATGCCATTTATATTGAGACTGGTACTTGATGCTATAGATGTGGTTTCAGTTTTTTGAGACAAAAAGGACCATCTTTTCCCTGTAGCATCACCAGAACCTCACCAGAGTGTGATCCCAAACTGCATAAATTTGAGAGGATTGAGCCTAAAACAAGATTTTAGGCAAAAATTCAAATATTAATTTTTTTTGCTTCTGATTGGCTCGGATGCTTACCGTAAAAAGGCTGTTTTAGCGACAGCACTGGACACCTTTGATGTGTTGTGACATTTCAAAGTGACAAACCAGTTATGGTCGCTCACTTTCTGCTAGCAGAAGCTCCAGGACACTTTGATGTGCTTTGCAGGGCTTAGAGCCGGTGGGCCAGGCTATTTTTATATTTGCTAGACAGAGCAGCCAGAAAAGAAGACAGATCGTGGCACTGGCTATGTTGTTCCAGGGGCTGCATTATTGCAGTGCTCTAAATTTAGCGCTGGCTGAAGGAGGTATGAGGGAATGAGAGCACAAGCCCTCCATAACTCTGAGAATGCGAGTTTCCTCCCTGGAGAGGAGCCGGAATGGAAAGATGTGTGCATGAGAAGCATCTTAGTCATGTTGTCGTTTTTCTCATACTGCAAGAGCCATCTATTATGAAGCCAGTTATATTAGTTTTATATGTAGGTTTTAGGTTCAACTTTATAGTAAGGTTTAATTTCTTAACATTAGTTAATGCATTAGGTATCACAAACAATGAACAGCAATTTTTACAGCATTTTAAAATGTAGGTTAATGCTAATTTATAATGTACTTATTCATAATATATTAACTCATGGTAATGTATACAACTTGAAATCTTAAAAAAATGTATTAGTTTATGTAGAAGTTAGGGCTTCAAGATTAATCAAAATAAAACCATAATCACAAAATAGCTTAGTGTTATTATCAAATCAAATTAATTAAATCAATATATATGCCGCTTGTCACACTGAAGTATGGCACTGTTTAAAAAAAATTATATAATTTTAAATATTAGATTTTTAATCATTTACAAAGATATTACAATATTAATATTTCTTATTTTTATAGTAGCAGTAATAATAATATTTTATCATTTTAATTTTATTTTAATAATGATGATAATGATGGTAACAAAAATAATAATTATAAAATTAAAAAATAAATATTTTACTACTACTACAAAAAACAAAAAACAAATAAATATAATAATAATAATAATTTATTACTTTAATTATTATTATAGTTAAATTTATATATAATGTGTTGGAGAGGTACGTGAACTGCTTGACCAGACGTTCGCACCTGAGCCTGGAGTTTGGTGTTCACGCTGGTGAGTTGGCTAAACTGACAGCAATTTGCAGTGACAAACGTAATCAGAAGTCATTTTCCAGTGACGGACAGCGTTGACAAATGCACAGTAATGTGATCTGCCAACTACTAATGGGAGCGCAGACGTGAAGCTTGCACAATCTACCAATACACTGATACAGAATGTCGGCTAGCAACCAAAAGAACAGCAACTTGGTGACATCCTGCAAATTAATCAAAGAGCACTCCCTTTATAATCACACTTTACCAATTAGTGATTGGCTCTTTTATTCAGAAGGTGGGGCTTCCTTCAATAGAGCAGCCATATTGAGCATTGCATTTTTCCTCATTCAAAACTATAGGAGTGACACGTCTTGGGTATTCTACAGTCTTTGCAGGAGGTCTGGCGGTTTTGAGCGGTGAGTAGATTCTAACTTAAACATCTCTGAATGGCCATCGCGTTCCAGAAATCAACAGATATGTCTGTGATTGGCTACATTGCTCAACACTGCAAACACGTTACAAATGGAAACTTAATCGTTTTTATTTTATATTAGTTGTTCTTGTTGCTTTTCTACAATAGATGAATAACAATTTATTTGTTTTTAGATATTTTATGTTAAGATATTTCTTTTTTGCGGGAGTGCCACAAATCATTTTATTATGCCGCATCCCGCACACACAAGTCTCTACCCGCCCGCACCCACCCATCAAGTCTTGTCCCACGCTGCACTCTGTTGTGTTGGGCACCGTGGGAGTGCAGGTCTCTAGTGTAAACTGCAGAAACGATCCATAAATTTATCCATTTTAATCACTCTTACTGAACTCCACCAGTAGTGAGCCAATCTACTAAGTGAGCCCTTCTTTGCATTTTCAATCTCAGAAAGTACATGCAAGTTCCCATGTTTCCTAATTTCAGTCATACCACTCATCAAGATGATTCCTAGGATTGCTCAAGGCCTCGTCTGGTCTTTGTGTAATTTTTGGTGATTCGTTTTCTCTTCTGATTTTTATTTAGCTGAACCCAAGCTTGTAACTGAGAGTCTCGTCTCTGCTCCTCGGCTGGATATGGAGGAGGACTCGTGTGAGGCGCGGTTAGAGAGGACAGAGGGGACGACCCAGCCCTCCTCAGCTGTCTCTCCCTATCAGACCTTCAAATCACCGGCCAATGATTCTGAAGACAGCTTCAAGTCCCTGCCTTTAGAGTGTCCCAAGACTCCGTCTGGCTCACCTGGAATGGAACATTCCGGCAAATGGACCCACTTGACAGAGTTTGAGTTGAGTGGACTCAAGGCCTTGGTGGAGAAGCTGGAATCCCTTCCGGAGACAAAGAGATGCGTTCCAGAGGGCATCGAAGATCCACAAGCACTGCTAGATGACGTGAAGGTCTTTATACATTTTCCACTTGTCATTTGTTTTGTCTCTCACTCAGTGCCTTGAATTGACATCACGATTACTGCTGCCTGACTCCGTTTTTCTTTTCACAAGGAATAATAAATGGAAGTAAGCACCTGCTGGGTGGTGCGGTGTAGTTGTAGACCTAGACTTGTAGGTTCAGGTAGTAGGTTCAGACCCTTGCAAGAAACAATGCATTGCAATGCACTCAAAGTAAGGTTGTTGCATTAACTTACGGCGACATTGTGCATGGCTACACCAAGTCCAAGCCTTCAACATTAAAAACATGCACAAGATTTTAAAACAAATCAATGCATTTCTTTTAACTCCTTTATACCAAATCTGAAATATACGGTTATCTGTTTTATTTAAATTTGTAGGCTCATTTGTAGGCAATTATTTGAGTTAAATATTTCAAATATGTTCAAAAATATTCAAATATTTTAAATTATATTACAAATAATAAAGTATAATTTATTATGTATTAAAACACAAAATATTTGCACACCAAATATTTTCGCACACCAAAACTATTCGCAATTTTTTTGATTTTCATCATCAAAAAAAATAAAAAAATAAAATACAATAAAAATAGTGTCTGAACTTTTTTTTATATAGGCTATATATTTTATGTTGTTCTCAATTTTGTTTTATGTCTGCTTCTTGAACAGGTTGTGCTGAAGGAACATGCAGATGACAATCCAAAGTTGGCTATCACTGGTTCACCTATTGTATGCTGGCCGAAGAAGACAGGCAAGGTATGAATGTTTATGCAGAGTGATTAGAAACATTAGTATGTGGCTGAGCAAGATTGTTTAACCTAATTTTAAGGTCATTAATATGATTTACATATTGCAATGTTATCGGTTAATTATACTTTAGAGTAAGACAGATATGGATCAAAACGTGTTATGAAGGTTTTGCGGTCTCCATTCCTTCCTAATTTTGCCCCCTTCAGATTCATGGTTGATGTTGAAATTAAGAATACGTTTAGAGGATTTTTGTTTTAAATGCCCCTTTTTGTTGTTGTTGTATTACCAAAATAGTTGTGTTGTGAGGTGTAGATTCTGTGGAAATATTATTTGCAAAGGCAAAGCGGAACTTTGCCTTAGTATTTCACTGGAATGATGAATCAGCTTCAGACACAAGGGAAGTGTTGCCAGTCCCCCAAAATTAGACCTGACCAATCACACGCAAATCTGCGCTTATAGACTTGTTTTAGTTTATTTCCCTATTGACTGTGACACACGCGATTGGATGTTGGCTTTTGTTCTCCCCCCACTTCACAACTCTAAAACTGTCTCGACTACTAAGCCCAGCTGCTGAATTTTCGCCTCCATTGTGTCTGTCTTTTGTAATAAAATACCATCTGTTCTTATACTGCCCCAACTGGCCTCTCTTCTTTACCCCATGACCCTGTTTGATCACTTCTGTTCTGCATGCTCGCTTCCTATTGGTTGTGTCTAAGCTGTGTTGGTGCATATTAAAGAGCCTGTTTTGCATATTGCACACCCATTGGCTCTGCCGCTCTCCTCTCCCCTCCCACTTCTTGGAACTCCCCCTGTTGCATATTCATGAGCATGTCTTGCGCTAGCCTGTGTGTTCTGATGGCTAAGGAACAGAAGGGAGGGCTGTGCCGTCTCGCAGCCAGTAGCAAGCCAGAGCTGCAGCCATGTCAGTTAGCTAAGCGCTGAGAGGACTCTAAGAGCCATGGCCATGTCGCTGATCGCTGACGAGGAGGATTATGAGAACTCGGATGCTGAGCAGGTAGTAACGTTGAGCCTATGGGTCCTTATTCTCAAGAACAGAAGATGCAATAGGTTGCATGTAGCAGTTATTTGTGTATATTTGCAAGTGTAACTGAAGTACACGTGATAAGTGAGCTGTTAGAGCTGTCAGAAATGTTTATGGTGAGCACTGATAACTACATATGACTAACACACGAGTTCAGTTTTGAGCCTGGTGCTCATTTTGATCCAGTTTGACATTGTTTGATGTTTATTTTGCAATAGTAAGGTCACATTTTTGCCATTTTTCTCACTGAACTGGAATGAATATCTCAGCAGGTTGTTGAAACATGAACCTAAACTAGCATTTCTTGATGCTGTAAGATCTTGTTAGGTACTTTCAGAAGTTGCAGATGAAAGTGAAATCAGTGACACTTCATTTGTGGAAGCTGTGATATTACTATGTGATATGATAGTCATGCTATGTTAGCCACTACAAATGCTTTCTAACAGTCACAGTTGATGTTTTAATGCACACTGCAGTGTTTCAAAGGCGTGTGGTTTCTTTCAATACTTTGCATATGTCTGTTTGTGCGGCTGCCCACGTGAGACTCTCCCATCGCTTGTTTTATGCTTGCGGTTGGGCGAATCTTTGATTCTCTTCCAGGGAATCCTTTTGTATTCCTCTTCTGTTGAAAAACTACAAATGCATTTAGCTCCAAATGCTGTCGCCACTGAGGAAAGGATGCAGCTGCTAGATTATCGTCATTTAATCCTCCATCATTAGGATGAAATCCATCTTTGTGGCTTTTGTAAAAACGTACAAAAGTATGTTTGTCCGATTGCATACATTTTTACTCTCACCGCTCGTTCCAGATAATTGTATAGATCATTGTGTTATTCAACTTCCTCAATTTCCAGGATATTTTTAACTGTTTTGGCCACAGCCCAACAAGGGCCTCTTTGAGCCGGTCCTACAAGATGAGCGCATGGGGGAGGGGCGGGACAAAGAACCAACGTGAGTAAAAACAGTCCAGACATGTTCCTGTTGTGAACATATTTAGTCCTGGACCTGTAGTTATGAAATTATAGGTGTATACTGAATCAGACATAATTTTTTGGGATATTAGATCTTGCATACATCAATACATCTGGTCTTGGATGCTATTTGACAGTGTATTGGTGTAATATCTGCCAAGGAGATATTGGTAAACCACTATTTAAACCTTAAAACACTTTCTTATTTACTAACTTGTCAAGTGACTTTCTTGGGGGCGTAGTAGTGATCAAGCTAGTTTTTGGTTTGTATTAGTAAATCTCCAGTTTCTTGGTCACCTCTTCTTAGGACTGGCTCTGCAACGTTTGCATTTGTTTTTGTATTGTTATATTATTCGCCCCCAGTGAAAAGGCTTTATTTTGCTGATATCTGCCTCGTCAAGTTTTGTGAGTTTAGTGTTAAATATCAAGTGTAACTTCACACCCTACCAATTAAATTTGCCTTGCCATCTCTGCAGCTGGGTGTGATTTGTGATTTTTGCTGTTGTTTTTGCAGTATAATTTTAATGAATATTAATTTGGATAATGTTCTTAACAAATAGGACAATTATTAAATAATTAAATAAAAAAATAAAATAAAAAAATAAAAATCACCATTTATTTTAGCCAACATCCAATAGTTCCAAAAGAAGAATGTTATCAGCAAAACGGATAAACGATGAGTTGGTTGACCTCTACTTGGAAACTTTGATTTTGGGTGATGGTCTTGTGGGACCGTTAATGAATTTTCAAGGTCCTTTCTTTAATCTGGGTGAAACCAGCTCTTACAAATGCAAACTCACGACATCCAACACATTAACAAGAGATATTAGATTTGGCCTGGAATGTTTTTCCCACTGGCAGCCACATAACTGTCTCCCTCTTCACCGGCTCTGCTGACCACATGCCTGTATTTGTGCTTCTGTTTTCCTCCATCTCGGTTTCATAACACATCACATCTGAGATGTTGTGAAACAGCAGTTTCAGTTTTCTGATATTTGTGGACAATTTCAAGAACTCAACAACAACAGTATGTATGTGGTTGTCATTTTTTTTCTTTCATTTCATCCACGTAGGAAAAACTAATGTGAGGCAAAAATCAATTCTACTACCAGCATCAAATTCAAAGCTCTGTGCAAACAGGACTTTTGACTCTGACTGAAGAGCTAATTTCAACTCTCTGGGGCAGAGGAATCCACTTAGACTGTTTAAAAGCAATGTACTTATTGAGGAGGTGGGGTTGAACTTTCCCCCTCTGGCTAATGTGATTGTTCATGTTTTCCTCTCCATTACTGAAGGTTCCTAATGAGGGTGGAGGCCAAATTCATTCTCATCAATCACCCTGTGTCCCATGGTGCCGTAGGAAAGTCTTGCTGTGGGTGCTGGGACAGGCATGGCTTCTGCTTGATGTAATGGGGACATGGCAGCCCATGGGATGTGGAATATAGCTGTTTGAAGAATAATTCCCTTTGACTTTCTTGAGAGTATATAAGTGTGTATGTATTAAGCTTACTTATGATTTATAGTCTAAATGCACTGTTGCCATTTTGGCCTGATGGCCAAGAATAACATAAAAGACGAGTAAAAGCTCTATCAAAAAGGAAACAGAATCAATAATGGAAAGTGCTTCACATCAAGGAGATCAAATGGCAAACATAAATACACTTATATTCATTCTGACATCCCTGCTACTGCTGCTGTTTCTCCTCTGTTGCATAACACGGCTAAATCGGTGTTGGAATATTTGTGTTTCTAAGGAAACACAGTTTACGTTTATGAGAAATGCTGTTAGGAATAATATTCGTTGGCTGGTTTAATGCATGTTCCTGCAGCTGTATCCTGACTTATTGTTCTTTAATTGACTCATAATTAATAACAACAGGGAATGTCCTCCAACTTTACTTGACTGACACTGTGGGCAGATTTTATCAGTATTCACAGAGTAGTAAAAATGCTTTCTCATGTTCAGTGCTGCTGTTCTCCTATTTTTGTTCTTTAAAGTGCCTTGAGGGCATATAAACAATTTGAATAACTGCACATACAACTAAATCTGAACCATATGAACCCACTTTCAGAGTGTGGGGTCTGAAAGTCGATAGGTCTATGTTCATTATGTTTGCATTCCCTTGACTGTGTGGCATTGCATTGCATTACTGTTAAAGTCAGCAAGCAGCTCATAAACAGATCATGTTCATCATGTCCTGGTTTCTAAAAATGTTTAGTTTGCTACATGTAAAACAGGTTGAGAAAAGTTTAATCTTGTTTCTCATTTTCCATTCTGTGGTTCTATGTTTCAGCCACGGCCGCTTAATCGGCCAAAATCAAAGATGGGCTCGTCTCCATCGGCTGCTGCAGGCTCAGCAGCGGGAGGAGTGAAGCTCTCGTCCAGCCGCGGTTCATCTAATGCCCGGCGCAGACGGACACGCTGCAGGAAGTGTGAGGCATGTACACGCAAAGAGTGCGGGGAGTGCCACTTCTGCAAGGACATGAAGAAGTTTGGTGGACCAGGCCGCATGAAGCAGTCCTGTATCATGAGACAGTGCATAGCGGTCAGTCTGGGTACTCAACATCAGATTTGACCCTTGATCTGCTGAATGACATGTCTGAAGGAACTAACTGCCACACTGTCTGTGTTTTGCAGCCTGTTCTACCTCACACTGCTGTGTGTCTGGTGTGCGGAGAGGCTGGGAAAGAAGACACGGTAGAGAACGAGGAGGACAGGTTCAACATGATGCTTATGGAGTGCTCTATCTGCAGCGAGATCCTCCATCCAGCATGCTTGAAGGTTGTTTTCCTAATTAGTCCACCAAACAATTGGAGACTGTAATATCTGAGCCATAATGGCATCAACAATTTTTCACATTTAGTCTTATTTTAGACATACAATGTTGTTCTGTTCAGTAGAAACTTATTCTGTTCTGCTGTTCAGGAGAAGGATTCTGGTGGTGTTGTAAATGACGAGTTGCCAAATTGCTGGGAGTGTCCGAAATGCAGTCATTCTGGAAAGACGGGAAAAGTAAGCATCACTGTCCTACCTAACAACATAAAAACATAAGCCTAAATTATGAAAATGGTGATGATATTGTTAACTCTTAGGTAGGGATGTAACGATTACCGGTTTGACGATAAATCGTGATAAAATACCCCACGGTTAGTATTACCGTTTCATATTTTAATTATCACTATAACCGTATTCGATTACCGCGATTTGAACAACTGAGGATAAATAAATACTGTACTGCACAGGGCTCCAGTGTGTGACCAAATGGGCGCATTTTGCGATCATTTTTTCTGCCGGTGCGACTAAATTTTGTGTGCGGTCGCACTGGCGTGACCACCGCATTGTTTAACTCATAAGCGCTGCATTTCTGTTGCATGTGAGAAACATCAAACGGCAAACGAAACTGAAAGCATAACGAAACCGCGTGACTCGTTTGAGCTGCGCAGCTCTTCGAGTGTAGAGCCTGGTTTAGCCTATACTCCCCGCGTCAGGAGCGCGAAGCTGCCTGCAGCAAAAATGACACGAATATTGAGGAAACGATGGATGGGGTTCATGCTAAAGTAAAGTAAAAGACCGCTTCTTAAACCACAAAAACTCATTTTATTTGTTGTTTGTTGATTTTAAATGTAAAACTTGGTGAAATGATTTGTGTGTCAGTACTTTTTGAAAATTTCCAGGACATTTTAACAATACCGTGATAATAATGATAACCGTGATCATTTTGGTCACTATAATCGTGATAAGAAATTTTCATACCGTTACATCCCTACTCTTAGGATAACAAGATATTACATTTCTGATATAATACATAATAGATATAAACTTGTCTTGTCTTCTTTCCCACCTTTTGGTCACAAAGCAAAAAAGAGGCCCAGGGTTTAAGTACGCCTCCAATCTCCCTGGCTCTATGCTCAAAGAGCAGCGAATGAACCGGGACGTAAAGGAAGAGCTGGAATCAAACATGTCTACTGAGTCCTACACCTCTACTGTTTCACCTGTCATGAAGAAGAAAAAGACAGAACGAGAGGACAATCCTACCTGCAAGTCAGAAGATGCATTTAAGAAACGTTCTACCAAATTGGAGGACAACCCACTCCGCAAGAAGAGAAAACTCTTTGAAAAGGACTCAGACTCAGATTCCAATGTTAAGAAAAAGGTAGCAAGACAATGAATAAGTAAAAGCAAATAAGAGATGAAATAATATTTTTTGCAAAGCATGTATTTTGACCCTCTTTTAAATCCACAGAAGAAGCGCTCAAAGCCTGAAGATCTCTCAGCCTCTAATGTCCTGGGACAGATCAAGACAGAAAGAGAGGATGAGGAGGAGTATGATGAGGTTAACAGACAAGAATTGGAGAGGAGAGCCTTCGGATTTGTGCCCTCAGAAGAGGAGGATGGAGATGATGAAGAGGAGGAAGAAGAAGAGGAGACAATGAAGAAGAAGGGTAGTCCAGACGAGAATGGGAAGCTTGAACACAAGACCTCCGCTGCATGGGAAGGTGACCAATCACAGGGTGGTTTTACCCAGGCAGGGCCCAGTATTGACTTGGGTGTTGATGCACAGTTGAGGAGCCAGCGAAAAACCAAACGTAAGCCTCGCCTGCCCAACAAAGAACTGAGCAAAGAACTAAGCAAACAACTCAATCAGGAGATCCAGAATACAGAGGACCGACTAGCACATCAAAATGGCAGAGCGGTGAAGACAGAACCAGATAGTGATGGAGAGGACAGAAAACCACTGAAGAATGGAAGCAGCCATCTGAGAGACTGGCTGAGGCCTAAGCGGGAACTAAACGGATCATTGCGAGAGCAGCTCCCGGTTAGTTGGATCAGGACTACACCTACCCCTGTCATTCGGCCAAAACCTTGCCGCTCTCCACCGAAATGTGTTCAGATGGAGCGTCATGTTATTCGCCCCCCTCCGATCAGCCCCCCTCCGGATGGGCTGCCCCTAGATGATGGGAAGAATCACGTAATGCGGAGAGAGGTGTGGATGGCAGTGTTCAGCCACCTCACACACCAAGACCTGTGTGTCTGCATGCGGGTCTGCAAGACCTGGAACAGATGGTACGTCTTCCAGAAACTAGATAAGAAAGCATCATAATGTTGTGCTTTTTAAGTTGCACTTGCACTATAGAGAATGTACTTTATACTGCAGTACTACATGAGCATCCTTTTCCTCCATTGGTGCTTTCATTGGTTTACTCCCTAGCTCTCAGACTTAACCACACCTTTAACCCTTGTCCTAACTAATGAAAACACTGGATTGTATTTGGGTCACAAGAATGAAGTGAATCTTTTTTTACTTTCAGTTTTACTTTTGTGGGTCCTCCATGTTATGTATATTCTAAACACACAATCTCAACTTTGTAAGATGCAAGTCCTCTGTCCTCTGTTCTCAGGTGTTGTGATAAAAGACTTTGGACCAAGATCAATCTGAACCGATGCAAGTCAATCACTCCACTCATGCTGAGCGGCATTATCCGCAGACAGCCGGTCTCCCTGGACCTGAGTTGGACCAACATCTCTAAGAAGCAGCTCAGCTGGCTAATCAACAGATTACCTGGTACAATCACACTTTTACTTACCAGCTAATTTGTTTAATGTTGTAAAGTTTTTTGGGAGTTTTGTTTCAATGCATCTCAGGTTCACTGTATAGCTGGATTCCTTTCCAGCTGTTTTGACCTGTGTATATCCTAATGGTTTAGCCTTTATGTACTTGACACTCCAGTCTTGTTCCCGGAGATCTATATTCCTGCCAAGTTTAGCTATGACCCTGATCAAGTACACCTGAACCAGCTAATTAATATCTTTAGGAACTTGATTATTACAAACAGGTGTTTTGGAGCAGGGTTGAAACTGAACTCCAACAACAGGATTGGGCACCCCTGATGTATGCAAACTCCACTCTTGTGTCCAATACTTGCATAACACCTTTGTGTTGGTTTCCTGGCAGGTCTGAGGATTCTGTTGCTGGCAGGCTGTTCGTGGGCAGCTGTATCAGCTTTATGCACATCCAGTTGTCCTTTGCTAAGAACTTTAGATGTGCAGTGGGTAGAGGGACTTAAGGACAACCAGATAAGAGACCTACTCTCCCTGCCGACAGACAACAGACCAGGTACTGAATGATAGCATTAATTGCTGTTTATGTCCATTATGTACTCTTGACCCATTTAGAAGTTCTTTATCTTCTTATTTTGCCAATTCATAGCGCCCCCATGTGTACACAGGAAATAGTACAGGCACATTTCTGTTATATTGTTTAAAAATTGATTGTAAAAGATGCATATTGCTGTCTCTCAGGTCAGTTGGACAGTAGAAGTAAACTGAGGAATGTGGAGAATCTCTGTCTAGCTGGTCTGGACATCACAGATACATCCCTGAAGCTGATCATAAAACATATGCCTTCACTGTCCCAGTTGGATCTTAGTTACTGTAACCACATCACCGACCAGAGTGTCAACATCCTCACGGCAGCCGGCACCACGACCAGAGACTCTCTCACTCACATCAACCTTTCAGGTATGCAGGTAATGCTAAACCCCTCACATAACAGGTTAGACATGCTAACGGACAGTGGAGTGGGCTGGAAAACAAGTATGCATACATTGTGTGTGTATAGGCTACACAAACTCATCTTAATTTGATAAAGATTGCCATCTTGCTGTTTTATGCATTGCATCTTGGGAAAAGCATGATGCAAGGCCACTGCTCTTCACTCGCTACTAATGTAAATCTGAGCGGCTATGGCTCTAAATCCCCATTCCTTTCCTCCACAGTTTGTAACAGAGTTACAGACCTGTCGTTGACCTACTTCAAGCGCTGCGGAAACATTTGTCACATCGACCTGCGGTACTGCAAACAGGTGACCAAAGAGGGTTGTGAGCAGTTCATCGCAGAGATGTCCGTCAGTGTGCAGTTCAGACTGATCGAGGAAAAACTACTGAGCAAACTGAGCTAGTCAATAAAGACAGTGACAATAACTTGACCTAGAACCCAGGGAACTAACAATCTCGCCCTCCATTTTTTACACTTTTTCAACATAGGATGGGTGGAGCGTAATGCACTCCACAGAAAACCAGCAAAGACAAAAATGACATTGCTAAACAACACACTCCAAACAAAAGCCTGAATTCATCAACAGAGCTCACAAGTGAAGAAATGTGTTCTTCTCTGGTGGCCAATTCAGCCTTCCAATCTGTTTTTTGTTTTCAATTCGTTTAGTTGTGCTGCTAAGGCAAACGTTTATTGATTTTTACGTTTACAAGGCACAGCTAACGGAGCGTGCCAATGTTAAAATGCTGTTGAAAGGCATGTTTACTCATATTTTGCATAAATGTTATAAAAAAGGTTTTATAGTCACACAGTGCAGTGTTGCAGTGACTGTTATTTTCTTTCTCGGAAAAGAAAAATTCTAAATGCATGTGCTTTTTTCGTTACCATGCAAACGTTAAGCGTCATGCAGTATTAATTTTTGTATCAGAAGGGATTTCACACTTTATGTGCAGTATTAAATGCACTCATATATAGACTTTATTGACAGTATTCAGTCAGTACAAAGTTTATTTTTTTTCTACGCAGTAGGAAGTTAAGCAGATCCTATCTATACTAGCTATAGTAACTGTGCAGATGTTTTTGTAATGTTAATTTAAGATGTGATGTCTTCTAATGTTATAAGATGTTCTACAGGTACATTCTCTTTTCCATAGGACTATATTACTTATCTGGGCTTCTTTAATATGTATATATCTGGAGGGAAACATATTTGCACTGTTTGACCTTAATAAATACTGATATTTTTTCCAGTATCGATGTTTTGCTTCACGGAATTTTGACTGTGAACAACTTGGTGCACAATATAGAGCATCAGATTATTCAAGGTAAACAAGATTTATAAATTAGCCTAAGATCCGCCCTGTTGAAAAAACCAGCATATGCTGGTTAGGTATGCTTTGATGCTGGTTTAAGCTGGTCCTTTGCTGGTTTGTGCTGGTCCTTTGCTGGTTTATGCTGGTCATGTGCTGGCAAAAGACCAGCATAAACCAGCAAAAGGACCAGTTTAAACCAGCAAAGGACCAGCATAAACCAGCATCCCAGCGTCAAAACATACCTAACCAGCATATGCTGTTTTTTTCAACAGGGCGGTTCAAGCAATTATGATTTCCCGCGTACCTTTTTGCCGCTCTTTTCCTCACTCTCATGTTAAGACTTATAATTGAGTAAATATAGGACAGGTTATCACATACAGACAGGCTTACCTCAGCGAATCTGTTCTTCAGAATAATCAGCAACCATATCCGTGTATTGTGCTATGAATAAAAAGTTATTTTCATCCGCTTGCGTCTGACTGACTGCGTTGCACTTAGCAGCCACTAGAAGGCGCCGATTAGCATTTCATCGTTTGCAACTGAGGAAAAAATAATACTGAAATGAGAAAACTCTTCTTATTTTGTTACTTCAAGGTACCATATTTTATTAAATTTAATAAATCATCTTTGAATTACCAAAATAAAAAGTTCAACATTCCAAAATACAAAGACCAGACCCCAAATCGCCTTCCAGCGCTCAGTTTAAGTCGTTTAGACTAATCGTGTCCGTTGTCTGCTCAGCTAGAGTAGTTGCCTACTACCAAGTGACATCTTTTAGAGATAGCAGCATTAGAAACATACACATAAGCACAGTGTCAGTGTTGGGCAGACGGGTGTGGAGATGTTCTAGAAGCAAATGAAAAACAGTCTGATTATAGAAATACATGGTTGTGACACCAGAATGTAACCAAATCTACTGTAGTAGTATTATTTGTGACCGATTAAAAAGATAAACAACTAAATCAATGTTGTTTACATTCAAGGAAAAAACTGGAACGCTGAAGAAACATTTAAAAGAAAATGCAAGAAAAACTGGACAACAGAGGAAAATCTAGCCTATCCATATAGCCTACTTTGTGTACGTCTTTTTTCACATGTATATAAAATCATATACGTTTGATTAAATTTTCCTTTATATTTGTTTGTCTAGCCAATACCACAGACATCATAACTTGAATTTGACTACAGAATTCACAGCAACAAAGGGCATCCAGAGGAATCAAATAACAATTTATTTTCCTCTTTATCTTATCGTTATCTAGAAAATATAAATACGTACAAAAAGGGAAAGAAACGTAAGTAAAATCATGAATGCAATAGAGAACTGTGATACATAAATCCATGTAGCACCGCTTGTGAAATCAACACAACACACCAAAAAAAACCCCAGACATCTTTCATGGTATTGCTGGAGATGAAGAACATTGAAATCAAAACTTTTGACCAACAATGAAAACGGAATATTTTGCTAAGAAAACCAACCAAGATTTAAAGGTGCACTACGAAATTTTTACCAACTTCTATAGTGCTTTTGACAAATGTTTTAATATTGAACACTCATGTGAGACTCAAAAAAAGGTTTTGATCTACAAAGGTGAACCTCCCATAATGTTGAGATCACATGACCAGCCTAACTTCCTTTACCTTGGTAATCACCCTATTATCTGACACTTTTAATTAATCGAAAATGACTTAGCACACCTTTAATTATCTTGTATACACAGCACAATGGAGACAAACCAACCACACGCCCGACGTTCGGCAGATTCTGCAAAATTTGATAAAAAAAATAAAATAATTGAGGTTCCAGTAATAAGCTACATAGTGGCAGGTGCTGGATTCCAGTGACTCTGAAAAAATACAATACAGTTTCTATCAGCTTGCTATAAATAACTCTTCTGCTAGCTGGTCATTTGATCCGGTGTCATGGATGCTGATTTGTGGTATGGCAATAGCCGATTTAATACATGAAAACAACACGCTTATTAATAATATAGCACGTAAAAACAATCCAGAAGCCGTTCTGCACATTTCTACTTTGGCACCTACAGTACCTTCCCCCTTCACGGCAATGGTTTTCACTGTTGCTACGACAACATGCATCTTAATGGCAATCGGTTTCTCTACACGCACACTTAAAGATTTCTAATATTGCACATATAATGAGACATTTCCAAAAAGTTTACAGGAATGTACTGTAAACCACTTAAACGTTCATATTTTCTATACGTTATTCCTCTAAAATCCCTTTCTTCCCTAACCGCAGAAACGATTTCAAACGTGTCAATGAATGACCAAATAAAAATGGGCAGCAGGAAATGCTCGCTCTGTGAAGAAGGTGTGCGCAGTACTGGTTTTCACCACTTTGAATCTAAAGGGGCAGTTCATTGGTCCAGTCGTGGCCCCAGCCTGCTCGGTCAAGCAGGAAGCATCTGGTGTGTTGGTCTTCCAGTAGAGGTGATGCTCACCCGTTAAGACTTGAAGACGTGCACCGCCCGCACCACGTACTGCCTGCAGATGGGGCACTCGCTCATCCTCTTGCCACACTTGGTGCAGGTGACCATGTGACCGCACTCCAGCAGAACGCAGTCTATCACGGCATCCATGCAGATACGGCACAGGTTCTCATCAACGCCGCCCAGCAGAGCTACTTGCACACCATCTGGAAGTATACAATATATGGAAGGTTTGAGATCTTGTTTAATAGTCTATGGATCTTGTTTGTCTGTTCTGCTTGTGTGTAATGAGGTTTTCTTTTCAGATTTTTGTACAAAATTTCACATGCAATGACATTTTACAAGACATTTTGAGCAGTAAAATGTGATAATTTTCATTAAATTCAATTAATTTCATTAAATTAAAATGCTTTAAACAAATGTTCCAGGTTCAATACAACTTAAAACTCAATCATAAGCATTTTTTGATTATGACAGAAAATGTTTTCGACTTGTCACCTAATATAATAAAAGCATTTAAAACTGGAAATAAATGAGGACATGCATGCTATATATTTAAATGTCACAAAAATGTGAATTTTTGTTAAAGGACATTAATTCTTCTTTAAAATAAGAAGATAAATTAAGGAATTTTATTTTCAGTTTTATTTTCTTTAAAAATAAAGAAAATAAAATTGAAAAACAAATCATTTTAAATTAAACTGAAATTCAGTTAAAATTTTTATTTGAATTAAAATGCTTTAAAGAAATGTTCTGGGTTCAATACAACTTAAAACTATATCAAAAGCATTTTTAAGTATGCACAGATTTGATTACGTCCCATAATTTAATAAAAGCAGTTATAATGGAAATAAATAGGGACGTGTGCATTAAATATTTAAAAGCAGAAATGTACATTTTTTGTTAAAGAACATGAATTCTTCTTTAAAAATAAAGACAATAATTGAATACATTTTATTTTCAATTTTCTTTTCTTTAAAAATAAAGAAAATTCAAAAATATTTTATATGAAACAGAATGAGACAGAAAATGTTCTCATCTCTGAATTTAAAAAAGCAGTTATAGAAATAAATAAGGAAATGCACATTAAATATCTAAAAGCAGAAATACCTAAAAGTGAATTTTTGTTAAAAGACATTAATTCAGACATTAATAAAGACATTTTATTTTCAATTTCATTTAATAATTTCAAATTAAAATTACTTATAAAACTGTGATTTTTGCTTTACAAATAAACTCAGCAAAGTAAATATTTTCTGTATTACTGAACCTGGACACACACAGTCTTTCTTATTTGACATCCTTTTAGCCAGTCAATATCAGCCAATATTAAAACCTTTTAATGAATGATAAACAGCAACTCTCCTCTATGGCAGACTAAACCAGTATTTGCTGATGTTAGTCTTACTAGCTCTATTAATTGCTCTATAAAAAACCAAAATGGTGCACATCCCTCAAGCATAAGAAACTTGGTCCTTCTCCAAAAAGCCACTTAATATATTGTACAGTAATGTGACAAGCTATAAAAAGACAGACAGATCACATTAGGAGCACAATTCATGACACAAATGTGATCATGCACGTGGAAACCACATATCAAACTCTCCCAGCATGCATTGGGAAGAGTCACTTTTCATTAATGGTAATGATGATGTTGGAGTCACATTAAAAAAAAGGCTGAGTCTTACCTCCAATACCTCCATTGCATATAGGAGGAGGGTAAGCTATGACTTTGACTGACAAACATAGTAGTGGAAGAGTTAGCATTATTAGCACTGGACAGCTAACGTAAGCTCACATGCATACAGAAAATTGTAAACTTGAAAATGTTGCCCAGAAAGAACATATTTCCATGTTGTACACTCTTCATGCTTCACCAGGTTAGTAAACAGTCATGGTAGTAAGGTTTTGATATTTTCCACTGTATATTTGTAAAATTTGGTATTTTTAGGTGCATATATATGCATTTAAATATTTATTTAAAAATAATATATATATTTATAAAGTCTCAAGTACCAGTGTTGTTATTGTTAACTACAACTAAAATTATTACAATTATATTCAGTAATAACATACAAAACTTTAAAAAAAAAAGTGTGCGAAAATTACAAATGTTGCCGCTGCAACTAACAGAAATAAAACAAGTTTACGTTGAAGTACTAAAACGACTAAGACTAAAATAGAAATAGATTCAAGCTAAATAAATACATTTAAAACATTAATAAAAAATAATACAAATTACAAAAAGCACATAAGAAAATGACTAAAACTTTAAGATTAAGCTGAAAACAAATTAAAATATAAAAAATACTACCATAATAGTATATAAATAACACTGTCAAGTACAATGTATCACAATATTGGTCTGCTTACCTGCAGCTAGGCTGTTGCTAACATTTTCCACTGCAAGGAAAAGAAAATGCAAAGAATCAATTTTATGGAGAGCAGAAGCCTATTTGAAAATCACATTAGCCACAGCTGATTTTGGCCTGATCCTTGACTGATTCAATTTCATGTTGTTATTTCTCACATGCAGTCTGTCAAAAAGATTCGGAGACTGTAATAAAATGGCTGCATTCTTTGTCATCCATCACTCTTATTATATGATGCCAGCTGTGCTCTTTTCAGTCTGAACATCTACAAAAGCTTCCTTCTCATTAGTCTGCCAATTATATAGCCAGTAGAAATTAAAATGGTCATATAAAGCACCCAAGGCAGCTTTCATGCACTATTCTACTAATTCAAAATCTAGATGATCTTCTAGAAGTATGAAGTTGCTTAATAAAATAATGTTACTGAATTATTAAAAAAAAAACATCTTACATTCTTAAAAATAAAGGTTCTTTATAGGCATCTATGGTTCCATGAAGAACCTTTAACATCCATGGAACCTTTGCATTGTACATAGTGTTAATTTTGTCAGCTATTTTCATTTTAGTCTTAAGGTCTGTGCACACTGAGTCCGAAATTTTCGTATGCGTTTTTTCGTATTCGAAATCCTAAAAATTTGTCACGCACAGAAACCTTGCACACTGAGTCCGATGCGTATTAATTAATTAAAAAATTCGCACTAAATGGAGTCTTCAAGCAGTGAGGATGATTTTGTTGTCCTCTCGCTTCTTAAAAAAAGAAAAAGAAAGGAAATATTGGGTCCATCCAATCCTGAGATATATTGAGAGGTCTGAGAGTTCCCCCTCCTTATTAAGGAGCAGCGGGATTATCCCGGGCGATTCAAAGTTTACTTCAGGATGTCAGTGGCTCAGTTTGATGCTTTTACTAGCAATACTAGAGCCACATATTAAAAAGAAGACCACCAATTTCTGTGAACTCAGTGTGCAAGGATCTATATACAGTGCTTTGTGCTGCGAGACGAAGTGGATGAACTTGACAATCGCCATTCTGGATTTTGGCGTTCGCTTGTACGGTGGCTCTGAACTGTGAAGTGACGTGGACAAGTACGGTGACCCATACTCGGAATTAGTGCTCTGCATTTATCCCATCCAAAGTGCACACACACACAGCAGTGAACACACACACCGTGAACACACACCCGGAGCAGTGGGCAGCCATTTATGCTGCGGCGCCCGGGGAGCAGTTGGGGGTTCGGTGCCTTGCTCAAGGGCACCTCAGTCGTGGTATTTAAGGTGGAAGAGAGCGCTGAACATTCACTCCCCCCACCTACAATCCCTGCCGGTACGAGACTCGAACCCGCAACCATTGGGTTACGAGTCTGACTCTCTAACCATTAGGCCACAACTTCCCCACAAGTTGGAGCATCCCCACAAATGCTTGCTACGGATGCGAAAAACGGAAAAAATCGACCCCGATCCGAATTTTTTTTTATGACGGACGAATATTTCCGAGGCAGTGTGTAAACGTGATTGTGTAAACGTGATTGACGTAACGTGAGGTCGTATTTATTTTTTAACGTGCGAAATTTTCGGACTCAGTGTGCAATGACCTTTAGTCTTAGTCCCGGGCTAAAATGTCCTTGTTAGTTTTTATCATATTTAGTCAACCTTATCCTATGTAGTTTTAGTCGACTAAAAGTCTCAACATTTTAGTCTAGTTTTAGTCCAAGAAAATCTAAAGTATTTTAGTCTAGTTTTAGTCAATGAAAACTTGACATTTTAGCAATAAGATTATTAATTAACCATACAGCAGTATTAATTTTGGCAGCCATTTTTAATTTAGTCTTACTCTTACTCAAATGTACATTTTAGTTATCATATTTAGACGAACCTGTTTTGTTTTTTTTAGTCATGGGGAAAAAGCTTGTCAACGAATATTTTTCGTCATAGTCTTCGTTAACGAAATTAACACTATTTGTACAAAGGGTTGTTTATTATAAAGAAAGGTTCTTTAGATTACTAAAATGTTCCTCACACTAAGAAAAATGCTTCTTTTAAGAACTGTTCACTGGGAATCCAAAAACCCCCTTTTGGAAGCTTTAAAGGTCCTTGCACACTGAGTCCGAAACTTTCGTATGCGTTTTTAACACTATTTGTACAAAGGGTTGTTTATTATAAAGAAAGGTTCTTTAGATTACTAAAATGTTCCTCACACTAAGAAAAATGCTTCTTTTAAGAACTGTTCACTGGGAATCCAAAAAACCCCTTTTGGAAGCTTTAAAGGTCCTTGCACACTGAGTCCGAAATTTTCGTATGCGTTTTTCCGTTTTTTTTTTTCGTATTCATCATCCTTTCCTATCAAAATGCTTGCTACGGATGCAAAAACGCAGAAAATCGAACCTGGCCCGAATTTTTTTATGACAGACGAAAGTTTCGGAGGCAGTGTGCAAACGTGATTGACACAACGTGAGGTCGTATTTATTTTTCAACGTGCGAACATTTCGGACGAAAAATTCGGACTCAGTGTGCAGAGACCTTAACACTAACAATCCTTTTTTGCCTATGAATATTTTTGGGTGACTGTAACTAGAGTACAAGTAGACTACTTTGGGACGAGCTCTACACTTTCTGTGTCACATCGGGTCTTACTCGATCTTCTGTTGAGTTGGTTCTCTCTGTAGAGACGATGGACGCGCTCCACCAGCTCCCATTTCTCACAGCAGCCTGAATAGTTGACGAAGTTGCGAGCGAGAATCTCTTTCAGCTGCCGCACCGTCAGGCTCTCGATGTCATCCTCGTGGGACAGGTCCGAGAGGGAGGCACGTGCACGTCTCTGCGTCGCTGGGCTGGCCTGCTCGGGGACAGACGTAGACACGTGGACGGATGGGTTATAGCATTTAACTGCAGTCCACATCGATATTACACAAGACTGCTCGTTTTTAACTCTGCAGATGTTTTCTGAAGTATTTGTCAAACACTAAGCAGACTTATGGGATGATGCTGAATTATTAATGATAATGGATGCTCAGTGAGAATCGAGGGGTTTTAAAGTAACCCAGTCCTCTTCACAGTAGGTGCCACAAACACTCATCGCATGCAGATTTTGTCAGAAGAAAAACACCTCCAGTATGTCGTCATGAGGCTCCAGGTTGAGGAGGGAAACTGATGCAGCATCTGCATGGTCCTGGAGATAAAACACAGAAATCAAGAACTTCTATCAGATTTATTAACTAAAACCTGGTTGAAGTCAGAGTGCGTGTTCAGACACACTGAGCCGGGCTGTGAGTTCAGATTCTACCAGCTCTCCTCTTTAGTGTTTGTATTTATGGAGAAAAAAAAAATTCTATGGATAAAGGCCTATAAATCCAATAAATGTAAATAAAAGTTTACTTACTTGATTTAATATATAAAATATTTTTATGAAAATTTCAGAATACAAGCCATATTAAACAACACATTTTACTTTGAAAAACATTACATATTATAAATATATATACTATAATACATAATATATGTAAAATCGTTCAAAAGTATGGGGTCAGTAAGATCTTTTATTATTTTTGAAAGAAAAATACAGCAAAAAACAGTAATACTGTAAAATGTTTATAATAAAAAACGTTGTTATTTGAATAGATTTCAAAATGTAATTTATTCTTGTGATGCAAAGCTGAATTTTCAGCATCATTACTCCAGTCTTCAGTGTCACATGATATTTCAGAAATCATCCCAATATGCTGATTTGATGCTCAAGAATATAATATAATACATATAATAAAATAATACAAATATGATATAATACAAAATAAAAATAGTTCTAAGATACATTACAAAATATTTAAAATATTGTAAATAATAAATACATTTAAATATCTAAATATTTTTAGATTTATATTATACTAAAATTGTCTAATTATGTAATACATTTCATTTATATCATATATTCTGAATCGCACATCTTAAAATAAATCATAAAAATATTATCCATTCTGCTGGAATTGGGAAGTGTTTACCATGTTACAAAAATAAGTCTTAAATAACTCTTTTACAACTGTGAGTAACCTCTGTCTGTGTCAGTGCAGTATAAATGAAGCATCTACTCATCACTTCCTCACAATTAGCTTCCCTTGGTTCTGTAAGCTGCACATAAAATAACACCACATTACAGAGTTAATCATTCATTCCCACTGATTGCAATAATTCCTTTCCTGTGTCACTCACACAAGGACTGTGTGGTCCTGGAGCAGCCAGCTTTTGTATGCTTTTTTTGGTCTCTCTCTTTCTCTATTTGCCGCATTCAGAACAATTAGCTAATGGGCCTGCGTTCTTCCTGTCTGCTGTCTGGCTGAAGAATGACTGTCTTTATGAGAAGACTCAGCACATGGACTGAGATCTCACACATGGGCCACACACAGACGGCGTGCAGCTTTGCTGGCTGGCTGCATATTAATAATGAATGGGTCAGTCTGCCAACTCACACTGGACCATCACAGTCTCTTCTCGAACACACGCAGATGCTCTTTAAAACTTCTGGCCAATTTTACATATCGAACTTAGCCATTTGCCTCTTAAACTCATTTGCACTTAAGCGTAAGTGTTTTAAGTCGCGCCATGCAGGAATGATCTGACAACCTGTTCCAACATTATGTAACCCGCTCAGTATGTCTGATCTAAAAAAAAAAAAAAGGCTTAAACGTCACGGCTAGTCTCGTGGGGTACAGCTGTTCACGCACGTATGGATGAATCTTTAGTAACTGAGGGTTGTAAGCAGCTTACTAAATGTACAGACAACAGGAGTCAATAGATTATAGTGTAGAAATGTAAAAAATTTAGAAGAAATCCTCACTTGATGTATTCAGAAACATGCTACTTTTAAAAAAAGTGAAAACAACGAAGTGCGACTCATGAATCGAGAAAAAAAAACAGTCCAATCTCCCAATACGGAAGTAGCTTAAACAATAACAGCAATCAAACAATATGGTCAGATATATTTATCGATATTTACAGGAATTAAATTAGTTTGTTTGATTTGATTCGGCACATTTAACATGCAAAAATGTTAAAAGTAAGCATGTTAAATTATGTGACAATGCAACAAACATTTACAGTAAAGTTATACTGTAAAGTAATACATTAGAAATCAAGATTTTTGGGAAAAATGTTTCAATGTCAAAATGCTTTTTTGCAGCATAATGTCATTTTACATTAGGCATTTGTAAGCTGAATTCCCAAAAATGTGTTTTTAAAATATTGCTCAATTTAGTGGTACAGAAATTATTAAATTATTAAAAATAAATAAATAAATAAATCACGTGAAAAAAGATAACTTCTAACCCAAGATAACTTCTATATATATTTTTTTAATGTGAAATAAATTTAATGTAAAATAAAAAAATTAACTGTAAAATAAAATAAAAGTAAATAAATGTAAAATAAAAATTATATGTACAATATATGTATATATAGCAATATTGTGCTATATATATACATATATAAATATTGTAAATAAATATATTTACAAAAGATTTTATTAAAATTGCCTCATTATAATAGGTAATACGTTTAATTAATAATAATACATTTAATAATTAATAAAACATTGATTATAAATGTTGAATCACACATAGTAAATGAAAAAAATATTATCCATTATACTGGACTTATTAAAGTTGCAATTTTCCTTTTAAAAATCCTGAAAATTCTTACCATGTTAAAAATGAGTAAAACAAAAATAAATCTTTCATTAAATTCTTTAGAACTAGCATCATGCATTCATACACTTTTAAGTGTCCAAATCCTTTTTTTGGCCCACTTAAAAAGTGACATTCAAAACAAAACAAAACAAAACAAAACAAAACAAAACGCTTGGCACTGTGTACTGCAAATATTCTTGGCTCTTGTGACAAATTGCTTGTGATGTTGTGATTATTTTTATGTTGACTGCTAAATGAATATAAATGCAAATGTATAAATTTAAAAGTAAATGAAAAAATAAAATAAAACAAATATTTCTTTCTCTTCCTTATTTTGAAGTCACTTCGAATAAAAAGTGTCCGCTAAATGAATACATTTAAAAGTAAATAAAAAATAAACAAAGTAAAACGAACAACGAAATGCATGGGAACACATTGCCATGTTACACATGACGTTTTCTTCCGGATAGCGCCTCACCTGATTGGTTGTCCCTGAGCTATCACTGTGACTGAGAGCCTCTCCCTGAGACGCGGCTACAGACAGCGCCGACTGCTGGGAGGAGGATCGTGCCGCGGAGGCGGGCGGCGTGGAGAGAGAGTGCAGAAGTGAGGGCAGACTGTCCGTGTCCGCTTCCGCCTCCTCTTCTTCCTCCTCCTCATCATCCTCCCCCATCTCCAGCTCGGCGCCCAGATGGCAGAGCACCAGGTCCACCAGGTCCTCTTTCTCCCTGCAGGTGTCCGTGTTGATGTTTCGCAGCGTGAGGTACTGCCGCAGGTCTTTAACGCGGAGCCGCATTAACCTGGGCCGCTGGAAGGCCGTGCCCCACAGCAGGTGGCAGGTGGCGCAGCGCCGCAGGTTCTCCTGCAGCACAGAACACAGCGAGCAGAAGCTCTTCTTGCAGTCTGAGCAAACATGCTGCGAAGAGAGAAATATGATGAATCATTAAACAGCCAACTTAATATGTGTGCATTAGACTGGTGATTTAATCACGTCATGCTTTAGTTGTTTTGATTGACACAGATGCTTCCATCTCTAAATCTCTGCGGCATGAACTTCATTTTTCAAGACACTTTCTAACTCTCTGAAGCAGTTGTGGAGTCTCTGTTGGATAGCTTAGTGGTGGTTATCAAATGCCACCATGCTGATGAATGAGCTGTTCAATCAAACCATTGCACTCTAGCTTAATGTCAGTTCTATCCATCACATCTCTGCATATGTGTGCTGGTGTGAGCGGCTGCAGATGCATCACACTGTCTTGGCATCGGAGCGTCTGCAGACAGGTGTGAAAGTGCTGATATGATTTCAAAACACTCTTGCTTTGTGGTAAAGTTAACGCTCTGATCTTTCATCACTTCTGTCTTTTGCCAGGAAAGGAGGAATGCCAGACAGAAGTGGCAAATCAGTGTTTCCTCCACCTCAGGAGTCACGAGCAATACTGTGCTATATATACATATATATATAAGATTATTTATTGTTTTTGAGAGAAGTCTCTTATGCTCACCAAGGCTGCATTTATTTGATCAAAATATAGTAAAAACTTCAATAATATTTCATAATATTTCTATTTAAAATCACATGATCCTTCAGAAATCATTCTAATATGCTGATTTGCTGCTCAAGAAACATTTATTATTATTATCAGTGTTGAAAACGGTGTCATTTATGTCATCTCTCTACTTTCCCTATCAGAAAAAAACCTAAAAACCTACTCCACAAACCCCAGGCGTCCTACCTTTCGTCTGAATACGGAGAAGGCCAGTCCGCAGGCTTTGCACGCCAGGCCTGCGCTCCCTGAGGTGGTGCTGCTGGGTGGGTAGGTGGAGTAACCAGCGCTGGGGGCAAAGCGGAACGGCCCGGCTCCGGCTCCAAAGCCCGGCTGCTGAGTGCGGACCGCCCCTGTGCCCATCACCTCGTTCAGCAGCCCACAACATGACGCCCACATGGAGGAGGCCCCCGCCTGGAAAAGAAAGATATGTTAAAGATAAGTTCAGATATAGGGCTGGGTATTGAGATAAATTTCACAATTTGAGTTCGATTCATTTGGATATACACCAGGTAGAGTACATGTACATTTTTCTCAAGGAAAAAATATCTCCAAAAACTGTATTTATTGTTCGAATTTCGTAATAAAAATGACAGTTTGAAAGATGAGAATTCATTTCATAGCAAAAGTAATAAAGCACAAAGCTTATTGCAATTTAGTGACGGTTCAAATAGTCGCAATAATCAATATATCGACTTATCGCGCAATATATGTACACGACCTCAATCATTTTTGGTGACGCAATATATCGCCCATTATATTTACTTAAAAATTAATGGCACCACGTTTTGTACATTCCACTTGCGTGTCTTTTGCGGCTTCTCGTACATAACGTGGTGTAGTCATGAGGTGCTAGTTCAAATAAAAAAAAAGCTTCTAAAAAAAAGTGTCATCTGCAGATATGGTCTTGTTTAGAGATCTGTGCCTTTGTGCATACGGACATCTGACTGCTGAGTAGTGATTGTGTTTTTCAGCAATAGTGTGCACCCTTCATTTACAGAGAAAAGAAGGTCCGGGAAAAATCTGTAGATGGAAAAATCTCCATACAAGTTCTTTGTGCATTTTTCTCTTTTTTTTTGTACTTTTTGTTAGAAAATGTTTATTTACTATTTATTCAAGTCTTTTAAGGTATCTAATATTTTGATACTTAATTTCCAGGATCTAAATATTCTTAAAAATTAAAAGTTTGTTGACATTTGGAAGTGTGTATGCCTTCTTGCATTATTATGCTATTACATTATGATTATATATTCAGTGACATAAAATGGTCTTTAAAATTACAATAATATTGCTTATTGCAATTATTTCTGGGGCAATATATCGCACAACAAAAAGTTGTTATCGTGACAGGCCTAGCTTCAAATAATGTACAAATAATGTTTAGTAAAGTTTTGCTCCCGCATAATCGAGTAAAGAGTAAACTATATAGATTATATATAGAGTAAACTATATAATCGATATTGTCAACCCAGCTGACACATAACATTCCAAAAACTTTTGCTTTTATATATATATATATATATATATAAATTAAATTATATAAATGTTTAAGGAATGTTCTTATAACTTCATTAATATTTGATATACGTTCTCATAACATTATCAAAACATTCTTATGATGTTATTTGTACTTGAACATTCTAAGAAATGTTTTTGTAAACTTTACATAATGTTATAACGACAACCAGAAAAAATAATGATCTTAGAATATTAAAACAAACATTCAAATAACGTTATATTTTGGGTGAAAATAAAGTTGGTAGCATGTTGTACGAAACGTTTTTGTAACATTTAAATAACGTTCTAATCACAACACGAAAACGACATTAACATTTCAAAACTATGTTCCTACGTTTTTATAACCTAAATTTGTTCCCTGGGTATTCAGATATGGAACGTGTTATGATAAAGCATAGGCAAAAACTATCCTGTACTTTACCCAGAGGGCAGATTTGTTTGATGAAATCAGGCACATATGCTTTACTGAGCTTCACATTATGTAACTTGTACATCATAAACAACTGAATGCACTCAACTTCAGCACTCATAAACTCTGCTAGTGATCAACAAAAATGAATCAATGCTCTGCAGGCCTTAAGTGAATCCTCAAGGAACATGATACAGTGTAAATGGCTGTTAGGGCAAGACAAGGCACGACTAATTCTTAGCGTGCATTTGGAGCATTAAAGCAGTGTCAGTACAGCAAAACAGCCATGAGAGCTAAACAGCCGAGATTAATGGACGTTTCTCAGGTTTCAGCCAAATGCATACCAAACAATGCTTTCATAAGAATCATAAAAAGCAGACATTACCAGGCCTATTCTTACTCTCCAATGGTCTGGGCTTTCTAAGAGCTTTCATTTACTTAAGGTGTAAATTTAGAAGATGTTGGTTAAGTCAGTAAGCTTTCACTCTGCTGGATGTTTCATAATTCTGCTGTCATACTATAGCCATGAACTTCCCACCTAGAGAAAATCATGATCTGACTCAATGTAAAGAAACCAAACAGAGTTATATTTATTGTTATGTGTTGTTTATCTGAAATAGATTGTAATATAATAACAATTAGGGGTGTGCAATATTGACAAAAAATGATATCTTGATATTTTCTGGGATTTTATCGATAATGATAATTAGACAATGTTTTGCTGAGTGTGTTATTGTGCTGGTACCTTAAGGACTGCTGTGGACTCCTAAAGATTTTGATATTCTTCATTTTCTGTGTGGTGGCCAGATCACAGCAGTGACATCTTTTCCAATAAGTTTAAATATATTTTTACCTTTTATGGGCATTTTTACCGTAAAGCCATTTTTTCTAAAAGTATGCATCATATTTTGAGTCAAATTTTTACATTTAATCAGTCAATTAGAGTAAAAAGACATTTGGGCTGTTATCACATAAGTATCAACAAAATTGATCTTTGCAATGCAGAAGAAACACAGAAGATGCATCTGAAGTGGCATTTAGATGTATTTACACACTGTTTAATGCAGCCAAAGACTATAGATATATCATTGAACATCTTAAACTCACAATGAAACGTGAGCAGACAAAGCAGTACATTCGAGTGAAACGGTTGATTGAAAAAGAAAAGATGTATTGCACGACTTGGTTCAATCCAATGGTTGTTGATTGGATGGAGGCAGATCTGAATGCAAGCTTGAGGTCGATTGTAAAAAGAGGCAATGTAGCGAACTAAATGATTGGACATAAGTCAGACATACATCACCAGAGAAAAGTCTGTCACTTCACCAGAAGACTGAGTTACAATATTTAGATTAGGAATTGCAAGGCAAATGTAAAAAAAAAAAAAGAAGTGAATTTCCATTTCATGCCAACTCTAAACCAGCCTAAGCTTGTTTTCTGGTCTTAGTTCGTCTCCCAGTCTGGTCCATTCAGAGGGTTTTTGGGCACTTTTCAATCAGTCGGTCTAGGAGACCAGGTTAAACCAGCAACTATACCAGGTTTAAGTCTTAAAGGGTTAGTTCACCCAAAAATGAAAATGTTGTCATTAATTACTCACCCTCGTGTTGTTCGAAACCCGTAAGACCTTCGTTCATCTTCAGAACACAATTTAAGATATTTTTGATGAAATCTGAGGGCTCTCTGACCCTCCCATAGACAGCAAGGTAACTACCACGTTCAAGGTCCAGAAAAGTACCAAGATGATCGACAAAGTAGTCCGTGTGACATCAGTGGTTCAACTGTAAAGTTACGAAGCTACGAGAATACAGTACCCTGACGCGAGCGTGTGGTGGCGCCGGCACTGACCCAGATCTGGCGTGATGACGTCATTACGCCGGATCTGGGTCAGCGCCGGCACACGCTCGCGTCAGGGTACTGTCGTGAACACGCGTCCAAAGTGACGCAGTAGAGACGAAAAT